>NC_135233.1:618031997-618355331 GCF_051348905.1 Ranitomeya variabilis
TCTGGATGGTGTTTGATAGGGTTTTCAGCTGACCATGAAAGTGTCCTTTCTGTCTTCTGCTATGTAGTAAGTGGACCTCAAATTTGCTAAACCTATTTTCATACTACGTTTGTTATTTCATCTTGATTCACCGCCAATACATGTGGGGGGCCTCTGTCTCCTTTCGGGGTATTTCTCTAGAGGTGAGCTAGGACTAATATTTTCCTCTGCTAGCTTTATTTAGTCCTCCGGCTGGTGCTGGGCATCTAGAATCAACGTAGGCATGCTACCCGGCCACTGCTAGTTGTGCGTTAGGTTTAGTTCATGGTCAGCTCAGTTTCCATCTTCCAAGAGCTAGTTCCTATATATGCTGATGCTATGATCTCTTGCCATTGAGATCATGACAGTTTGACCGGCCCTCTAAAGGGTTAAAATCCTTGGCTGAGAAAGGAGAGAAATAAGTAGTCTGCTGAAATTCTTTTTTTTTTTTTTTTTTTTTTCTCTCTCTTTGAATGGCTCTGTGTTCACCTGTTTGCAATGGATCTTCAGAGTGTAACTGCAGGTTTGAATAATCTCGCCACGAAGGTACAAAATTTGCAAGATTTTGTTTGTCATGCACCTGTATCTGAGCCGAGAATTCCTTTGCCGGAATTTTTCTCGGGGAATAGATCTGGGTTTCAGAATTTTCGAAATAATTGCAAATTATTTTTGTCCCTGAAATCTCGCTCTGCCGGAGATCCTGCACAGCAGGTCAGGATTGTGATTTCCTTGCTCCGGGGCGACCCTCAAGACTGGGCTTTTTAATTGACACCAGGGGATCCTGCGTTGCTCAATGTGGATGCGTTTTTTCTGGCCTTGGGGTTGCTTTATGACGAACCTCATTTGGAGCTTCAGGCAGAAAAAACTTTGATGTCCCTATCTCAGGGGCAAGATGAAGCGGAAATTTACTGCCAAAGATTCCGTAAATGGTCTGTGCTTACTCAGTGGAATGAGTGCGCCCTGGCGGCGACTTTCAGAGAGGGTCTCTCTGATGCCATTAAGGATGTTATGGTGGGGTTCCCTGTGCCTGCGGGTCTGAATGAGTCCATGACAATGGCTATTCAGATCGATAGGCGTTTGCGGGAGCGCAAACCAGTGCACCATCTGGCGGTGTCCACTGAGAAATCGCCAGAGAGTATGCAGTGTGATAGAATTCTGTCCCGAAGCGAGCGGCAGAATTTTAGACGGAAAAATGGGTTGTGTTTCTATTGTGGTGATTCTACTCATGTTATATCAGCATGCTCTAAGCGCACTAAAAAGCTTGGTAAATCTGTTTCCATTTGCACCTTACCGTCTAAGTTTATTCTATCTGTGACCCTGATTTGCTCTTTGTCATCTATTACCACGGACGCCTATGTCGACTCTGGCGCCGCTTTGAGTCTTATGGATTGGTCCTTTGCCAAACGCTGTGGGTATGATTTAGAGCCTTTGGAGACTCCTATTCCTCTGAAGGGGATTGACTCCACCCCATTGGCTAATAATAAACCACAATACTGGACACAAGTAACTATGCGTATTAATCCGGATCACCAGGAGATTATTCGCTTTCTGGTGCTGTATAATCTACATGATGATTTGGTGCTAGGATTGCCTTGGCTGCAATCTCACAACCCAGTCCTCGACTGGAAAGCTATGTCTGTGTTGAGCTGGGGATGTAAGGGGGCTCATGGGGATGTACCTGTGGTTTCCATTTCATCATCTATTCCCTCTGAAATTCCTGAGTTCCTGTCTGACTATCGTGACGTCTTTGAAGAATCCAAGCTTGGTTCGTTACCTCCGCACCGAGAGTGCGATTGTGCCATAGATTTAATCCCGGGTAGTAAATACCCAAAGGGTCGTTTATTTAATCTGTCTGTGCCTGAACATGCTGCTATGCGTGAATATATAAAGGAGTCCTTGGAAAAGGGACATATTCGTCCATCGTCATCTCCCTTAGGAGCCGGTTTTTTCTTTGTGTCAAAAAAAGACGGCTCTTTGAGACCATGTATTGATTATCGGCTTTTGAATAAAATCACTGTTAAATATCAATACCCATTGCCGTTGCTTACTGATTTGTTTGCTCGCATAAAGGGGGCCAAGTGGTTCTCTAAGATTGACCTTCGTGGGGCGTATAATTTGGTGCGAATCAGGCAGGGGGATGAGTGGAAAACCGCATTTAATACGCCCGAGGGCCACTTTGAGTATTTAGTGATGCCTTTTGGTCTTTCAAATGCTCCGTCAGTTTTCCAGTCCTTTATGCATGATATTTTTCGCGATTATTTGGATAAATTTATGATTGTGTATCTGGATGATATTCTGATTTTTTCTGATGACTGGGACTCTCATGTCCAGCAAGTCAGGAGGGTTTTTCAGGTTTTGCGGTCTAATTCTTTGTGTGTGAAGGGTTCTAAGTGTGTTTTTGGGGTACAGAGGATTTCCTTTTTGGGATATATTTTTTCCCCCTCTTCCATTGAAATGGATCCTGTCAAGGTTCAAGCTATTTGTGATTGGACGCAGCCCTCTTCTCTTAAGAGTCTTCAGAAATTTTTGGGTTTTGCTAACTTTTATCGTCGATTTATTGCTGGTTTTTCGGATATTGCTAAGCCATTGACCGATTTGACTAAGAAGGGTGCTGATGTTGCTGATTGGTCCCCTGATGCTGTGGAGGCCTTTCGGGAGCTTAAACGCCGTTTTTCCTCTGCCCCTGTGTTGCGTCAGCCTGATGTTGCTCTACCTTTTCAGGTTGAGGTCGACGCTTCTGAGATCGGAGCTGGGGCAGTGTTGTCGCAGAAAAGTTCTGACTGCTCCGTGATTAGGCCTTGTGCCTTCTTTTCCCGTAAATTTTCGCCCGCTGAGCGGAATTATGATGTTGGGAATCGGGAGCTTTTGGCCATGAAGTGGGCTTTTGAGGAGTGGCGCCATTGGCTTGAGGGGGCCAGACATCAGGTGGTGGTATTGACTGACCACAAAAATTTGATTTATCTTGAGACCGCCAGGCGCCTGAATCCTAGACAGGCGCGCTGGTCATTATTTTTCTCTCGGTTTAATTTTGTGGTGTCATACCTACCGGGTTCTAAGAATGTTAAGGCGGATGCCCTTTCTAGGAGTTTTGAGCCTGACTCGCCTGGTAACTCTGAGCCCACAGGTATCCTTAAGGATGGAGTGGTATTGTCAGCCGTTTCTCCAGACCTGCGGCGGGCCTTGCAGGAGTTTCAGGCGGATAGACCTGATCGTTGCCCACCTGATAAACTGTTTGTTCCTGATGATTGGACCAGTAGAGTCATCTCTGATGTTCATTCTTCTGCGTTGGCAGGTCATCCTGGCATTTTTGGTACCAGGGATTTGGTGGCAAGGTCCTTCTGGTGGCCTTCCCTGTCACGAGATGTGCGAGGCTTTGTGCAGTCTTGTGACGTTTGTGCTCGGGCCAAGCCTTGTTGTTCTCGGGCTAGTGGATTGTTGTTGCCCTTGCCTATTCCTAAGAGGCCTTGGACGCACATCTCGATGGATTTTATTTCAGATCTGCCTGTTTCTCAGAAGATGTCTGTCATCTGGGTGGTGTGTGACCGTTTCTCTAAGATGGTCCATTTGGTTCCTCTGCCCAAGTTGCCTTCTTCTTCCGAGTTGGTTCCTCTGTTTTTTCAAAATGTTGTTCGTTTGCATGGTATTCCTGAGAATATCGTTTCTGACAGAGGGACCCAATTCGTGTCTAGATTTTGGCGGGCATTCTGTGCTAGGATGGGCATAGATTTATCTTTTTCGTCCGCTTTCCATCCTCAGACGAATGGCCAGACCGAGCGGATTAATCAGACCCTGGAGACATATCTGAGGTGTTTTGTGTCTGCTGACCAGGATGATTGGGTTGCTTTTTTGCCATTGGCGGAGTTTGCTCTCAATAATCGGGCCAGCTCTGCCACTTTGGTGTCCCCGTTTTTCTGTAATTCGGGGTTTCATCCTCGATTTTCCTCTGGTCAGGTGGAATCTTCGGATTGTCCTGGAGTGGATGCTGTGGTGGAGAGATTGCATCAGATCTGGGGGCAGGTGGTGGACAATTTGAGGTTGTCCCAGGAGAAGACTCAGCTTTTTGCCAACCGCCACCGTCGTGTTGGTCCTCGGCTTTGTGTTGGGGATTTGGTGTGGTTGTCTTCTCGTTTTGTCCCTATGAGGGTCTCTTCTCCTAAGTTTAAGCCTCGGTTCATCGGCCCATATAAGATATTGGAGATTCTTAACCCTGTTTCCTTCCGTTTGGACCTCCCTGCATCCTTTTCTATTCATAACGTTTTTCATCGGTCATTATTGCGCAGGTATGAGGTACCGGTTGTGCCTTCCGTTGAGCCTCCTGCTCCGGTGTTGGTTGAGGGTGAGTTGGAGTACGTTGTGGAGAAAATCTTAGACTCTCGTGTTTCCAGACGGAGACTCCAGTATCTGGTCAAGTGGAAGGGATACGGCCAGGAGGATAATTCTTGGGTGAATGCATCTGATGTTCATGCCTCTGATCTGGTTCGTACCTTTCATAGGGCCCATCCTGATCGCCCTGGTGGTTCTGGTGAGGGTTCGGTGCCCCCTCCTTGAGGGGGGGGTACTGTTGTGAATTTGGATTCTGGGCTCCCCCGGTGGCTACTGGTGGAATTGAACTGGTGTCTTCATCTTCTCTGTTCACCTGTTCCCATCAAGATGTGGGAGTCGCTATATAGCCTTGCTGCTCTGTTAGTTGCTTGCCGGTCAACAATGTTATCAGAAGCCTCTCTGTGCTTGTTCCTGCTCCTAGACAACTACTAGATAAGTTGGACTCTTGTCCATGTTTGTTTTTGCATTTTTGTTCCAGTTCACAGCTGTAGTTTCGTTACTGTGTCTGGAAAGCTCTTGTGAACAGGAATTGCCACTCTGGTGTTATGAGTTAATGCCAGAGTTTTAAAGTAATTTCTGGATGGTGTTTGATAGGGTTTTCAGCTGACCATGAAAGTGTCCTTTCTGTCTTCTGCTATGTAGTAAGTGGACCTCAAATTTGCTAAACCTATTTTCATACTACGTTTGTTATTTCATCTTGATTCACCGCCAATACATGTGGGGGGCCTCTGTCTCCTTTCGGGGTATTTCTCTAGAGGTGAGCTAGGACTAATATTTTCCTCTGCTAGCTTTATTTAGTCCTCCGGCTGGTGCTGGGCATCTAGAATCAACGTAGGCATGCTACCCGGCCACTGCTAGTTGTGCGTTAGGTTTAGTTCATGGTCAGCTCAGTTTCCATCTTCCAATAGCTAGTTCCTATATATGCTGATGCTATGATCTCTTGCCATTGAGATCATGACACCGTATGTAGTTATAACATCAGTGGGTAGGACACAGTTTTTTCTACCAGCCGTAATCCACCTGGGTTTGAAAGACTGCATTTCTGGACAGTAGGGTGGGGTTTAATTTGATCGATGCTAGTTCGTCCAGGTCTAAGACCTCATCCCACATACTCTGTCCAGACCCATACCCATGATTGCCATTTACTCTGCCCCCTTAAGACAATGGCACTTTACTCAAGTGGTCTGAGACTTGCAGCTTAAGGTGAGGGCCACCTGTGGTAATGGGAATTCCTTGGATCACTCTGTACAATCCTGTAGTAGACTGGCAGACTCAGGAAGTAGTAAAATGTAGTGTGTATTCTCAAGGACATTGCTTGGGTACCCGGTTGGCTAGAGTGGATACCCAGTCTGTGCCTAGTTACCTGTCGGGTTTTGGGAATGTGTTCTCGGAGCAGGGGTGCCAAGAACTCCCTCCCCATCATCCTTACGATTGCGGCATTAATCACACTCCCAGTGCCAAGCTGTCCAAGAGCAGACTCTATATCTCTGGTCCAGAGAGACAGTCCATCGTCAATCCCGTAACATTCCCCCTTGCTTTACTGCCTAACTTTAGGATTGTGAGGCAGTGACCCCTGTTACAGCTAGGGGGCTCTGTTTGTTCTCCCCAGGTTGTGCATGCAGATGGATGAAGTCCATAGGTGTGCATGTGAGTCACAGATTTCCAGTCTGGGTTTTCCATGTGGCTGAAGGCCACAGGTTTGTGTGTGTTAAAAGCCCTGCAGTAAGAGGTATGGGTGTGTCAGATGTTGTGAATTTGGATTCTGGGCTCCCCCGGTGGCCGCTTGTGGAATTGGACTTGTCATCCTCTTTCCTGTTTCACCTGGTTCCATCAGTAGTGGGTGTCGCTATTTAAGCTCATTTCTCTGGTGGTTTCTTGCCGGTCAACAATGTTATCTGATGCCTCTCAGTGCTTGTTCCTGCTTCTAGACAACTACTAGATAAGTTGGACTTTTGTCCATGTTTTGTTTTGCCTATTTGTTCCAGTTCACAGCTGAAGTTTTGTTACTGTGTCTGGAAAGCTCTCGTTGATCAGGGATTGCTACTCTGGCGTTATGAGTTAATGCCAGAGTTTAAGGTAATCTCTGGATGGTGTTTTGTTAGTGTTTTTCTGCTGACCATGAAAGTATACTATCTGTCTTCTGCTATCTAGTAAGCGGACCTCAAATTTGCTAAGACTATTTTCCTGCTGCGTTTGTTGTTTCATCTGAACTCACCGTCATTATATGTGGGGGGCTACTGTCTTCTTTGGAATATTTCTCTAGAGGTGAGCCAGGTCTTATATTTCCCTCTGCTAGCTATTTAGGTCTTAGGCCAGAGCTGGGCATCTAGCGATAAATAGGAAATGCTACCTGGCTATTTCTAGTTGCGCGGCAGGCTTAGTTCATGGTCAGTATAGTTCCATCTTCCGAGAGCTTGTCCCTCTATAGGCTTGCTATGATCTCTGCCTGCAGAGATCATGACAGTTTGACCGGCCAATAAAGTGTTAAAGACCCAGGTTGAGAAAGGAGAGTTATAAGAAGTCTGCTGGAATTTTTTTTTTTTTTTTTTTTTTTTTCTCCTTCAGTCTGCCTTGCTGCAGTCTTTTTTCTCTCTCTCCTCCTAATCTCTGTATGCTCTGTGTGCACCTGACAATAATGGATCTCCAGAGTGTAACTGTGGGTTTGAATAATCTCATCACGAAAGTACAAAATTTACAAGATTTTGTGGTACATGCTCCGGTATCTGAGCCGAGAATTCCTTTGCCGGAGTTCTTTACAGGGAATAGAGCTAGCTTCCAGAATTTCCGAAATAATTGTAAGCTTTATTTGTCCCTGAAGTCTCGTTCAGCTGGAGACCCTGCTCAGCAGGTTAGGATTGTGATTTCCTTGCTCAGGGGTGACCCTCAAGATTGGGCCTTCTCATTGCCAGCAGGGGATCCTGCGTTACGCGATGTGGATGCGTTTTTTCTGGCCTTGGGCTTGCTTTATGAGGAACCTCATTTGGAACTTCAGGCAGAAAAAACTTTGATGGCACTATCTCAGGGGCAAGACGAAGCTGAAGTTTTCTGCCAAAAATTCCATAAATGGTCTGTGCTTACTCAGTGGAATGAGTGCGCCCTGGCGGCAACTTTCAGAGAAGGTCTCTCTGATGCCGTTAAGGATGTTATGGTGGGGTTCCCTTTGCCTGCAGGTCTGAATGAGTCCATGACAATGGCTATTCAGATTGATAGGCGTCTGCGGGAGCGCAAACCGGTGCACCATCTGGCGGTGTCTATGGAAAAGACGCCAGAAAGTATGCAGTGTGATAGAATTCTGTCCAGGAGCGAGCGACAGAATTTTAGACGGAAGAATGGATTGTGTTTCTATTGTGGGGATTCTACTCATGTTATATCAGCATGCTCTAGGCGTACAAAGAAGCTTGATAAGTCTGTTTCCATTGGCACCATTCAGTCTAAGTTTATTTTGTCTGTAACCCTGATTTGCTCTTTGTCATCCATTGCCACGGACGCCTATGTCGACTCTGGCGCCGCTCTGAGTCTTATGGATTGGTCCTTTGCCAATCGTTGTGGTTTTGATTTAGAGCCTTTGGAGACTCTTATTCCTCTGAAGGGGATTGACTCCACCCCATTGGCTAATAATAAACCACAATACTGGACACAAGTAACCATGCGTATCAATCCGGATCACCAGGAGATTATTCGTTTCCTGGTGCTGTATAATTTACATGACGATTTGGTACTGGGATTGCCATGGTTGCAGTCTCACAACCCAGTCTTGGACTGGAGAGCAATGTCTGTGTTGAGCTGGGGATGTAAGGGTATTCATGGGGACGTACCTTTGGTTTCTATTTCGTCGTCCATTCCCTCTGAAGTCCCTGAGTTCCTCTCTGATTATCAAGACGTCTTTGACGAACCCAAGCTTGGGTCGTTACCTCCGCACCGTGAGTGCGATTGTGCCATAGATTTGATACCGGGTTGTAAATATCCAAAGGGTCGTTTGTTTAATTTGTCTGTGCCGGAACATGCTGCTATGCGGGAATATATAAAGGAGTCTTTGGAAAAGGGACATATTCGTCCATCTTCTTCTCCCTTGGGAGCTGGGTTTTTCTTTGTCTCAAAAAAAGACGGCTCTTTGAGACCATGTATTGATTATCGGCTTCTGAATAAGATCACTGTTAAGTATCAATACCCATTGCCATTGCTTACTGATTTGTTTGCTCGTATAGAGGGTGCTAAGTGGTTCTCTAAAATTGATCTTCGTGGGGCGTATAATTTGGTGCGGATCAGGCAGGGGGATGAGTGGAAGACCGCATTTAATACGCCCGAGGGCCACTTTGAGTATTTGGTCATGCCTTTTGGTCTTTCTAATGCCCCTTCAGTTTTCCAGTCTTTTATGCATGATATTTTCCGCGATTTTCTGGATAAATTTATGATAATATATCTGGATGATATTCTGATTTTTTCTGATGACTGGGACTCTCATGTCCAGCAGGTCAGGAGAGTTTTTCAGGTTCTGCGGTCTAATTCTTTATGTGTGAAGGGGTCTAAGTGCGTTTTTGGGGTCCAGAAAATTTCCTTTTTGGGGTATATTTTTTCTCCCTCTTCCATTGAGATGGATCCCGTCAAGGTGCAAGCTATTTGTGACTGGACTCAGCCCTCCTCTCTTAAGGGTCTTCAGAGATTTTTGGGCTTTGCCAACTTTTACCGCCGATTTATTGCTGGTTTTTCGGATGTCGTTAAACCACTGACTGATTTGACCAGACAAGGCGCTGATGTTGCTAATTGGTCCCCTCATGCTGTAGAGGCCTTTCAGGAGCTTAAGCGCCGTTTTGCCTCTGCCCCTGTGTTGCGTCAGCCTGATGTGAATCTGCCTTTTCAGGTTGAGGTTGACGCTTCGGAGATCGGAGCTGGGGCAGTGTTGTCGCAGAAAGGTTCCGACTGCTCCGTCATTAGGCCTTGTGCCTTCTTTTCTCGCAAATTTTCGCCCGCAGAGCGGAATTATGATGTTGGGAATCGGGAGCTTTTGGCCATGAAGTGGGCGTTTGAGGAGTGGCGCCATTGGCTCGAGGGGGCTAGGCATCAGGTGGTGGTATTGACTGACCACAAAAATTTGATTTATCTTGAGACTGCCAGACGCCTGAATCCTAGACAGGCGCGCTGGTCTTTATTTTTTTCTCGCTTTAATTTTGTGGTGTCATACCTACCGGGTTCTAAGAATGTTAAGGCAGATGCCCTTTCTAGGAGTTTTGACCCGGACTCTCCTGGTAATTCTGAACCCACAGGTATCCTTAGGGAGGGAGTAATTTTGTCGGCCGTTTCTCCTGATCTGCGGCGGTCCTTGCAAGAGTTTCAGGCGGATAGACCGGATCGTTGTCCGCCTGATAGACTGTTTGTTCCGGATGATTGGACCAGCAGAGTCATCTCTGAGGTACATTCTTCTGCATTGGCAGGTCATCCCGGAATTTTTGGTACCAGGGATTTGGTGGCAAGATCCTTCTGGTGGCCTTCCCTGTCACGAGATGTGCGAGTCTTTGTGCAGTCATGTGACGTTTGTGCTCGGGCCAAGTCTTGTAGTTCTCGGGCTAGCGGACTGCTGTTGCCCTTGCCTATTCCTAAGAGGCCTTGGACACACATCTCGATGGATTTTATTTCAGATCTGCCTGTTTCCCAGAAGATGTCTGTCATCTGGGTGGTCTGTGACCGTTTCTCTAAAATGGTCCATTTGGTTCCTCTGCCCAAGTTGCCTTCTTCTTCTGAGTTGGTTCCTCTGTTTTTTCAGAATGTTGTCCGATTGCACGGTATTCCTGAGAATATTGTTTCTGACAGAGGTACCCAATTTGTGTCTAGATTTTGGCGGGCATTCTGTGCTAGGATGGGCATAGATTTGTCTTTTTCATCTGCTTTTCACCCTCAGACTAATGGCCAGACCGAGCGGACTAATCAGACCCTTGAGACATATCTGAGGTGTTTTGTCTCTGCTGACCAGGATGATTGGGTTGCTTTTTTGCCATTGGCAGAGTTCGCCCTCAATAATCGGGCCAGTTCTTCCACCTTGGTGTCCCCGTTTTTCTGTAATTCGGGGTTTCACCCTCGATTTTCCTCCGGTCAGGTGGAATCCTCGGATTGTCCTGGAGTGGATGCGGTGGTGGAGAGATTGCATCACATCTGGGGGCAGGTTATGGACAATTTGAAGTTGTCCCAGGAGAAGACTCAGCGTTTTGCCAACCGTCGTCGTCGTGTTGGTTCTCGGCTTTGTGTTGGAGATTTAGTGTGGTTGTCTTCTCGTTTTGTCCCTATGAGGGTCTCTTCTCCTAAGTTTAAACCTCGGTTCATCGGCCCTTATAGAATATTGGAGATTCTTAATCCTGTTTCTTTCCGTTTGGACCTCCCTGCGTCCTTTTCCATTCATAACGTTTTTCATCGGTCGTTATTGCGCAGGTATGAGGTACCTGTTGTACCTTCAGTTGAGCCTCCTGCTCCGGTGTTGGTTGAGGGTGAGTTGGAGTACGTTGTGGAGAAAATTTTGGACTCTCGTGTTTCCAGACGGAAACTCCAGTATCTGGTCAACTGGAAGGGTTACGGCCAGGAGGATAATTCTTGGGTCAATGCATCTGATGTTCATGCTTCTGATCTTGTTCGTGCCTTCCATAGGGCTCATCCTGGTCGCCCTGGTGGATCTGGTGAGGGTTCGGTGCCCCCTCCTTGAGGGGGGGGTACTGTTGTGAATTTGGATTCTGGGCTCCCCCGGTGGCCGCTTGTGGAATTGGACTTGTCATCCTCTTTCCTGTTTCACCTGGTTCCATCAGTAGTGGGTGTCGCTATTTAAGCTCATTTCTCTGGTGGTTTCTTGCCGGTCAACAATGTTATCTGATGCCTCTCAGTGCTTGTTCCTGCTTCTAGACAACTACTAGATAAGTTGGACTTTTGTCCATGTTTTGTTTTGCCTATTTGTTCCAGTTCACAGCTGAAGTTTTGTTACTGTGTCTGGAAAGCTCTCGTTGATCAGGGATTGCTACTCTGGCGTTATGAGTTAATGCCAGAGTTTAAGGTAATCTCTGGATGGTGTTTTGTTAGTGTTTTTCTGCTGACCATGAAAGTATACTATCTGTCTTCTGCTATCTAGTAAGCGGACCTCAAATTTGCTAAGACTATTTTCCTGCTGCGTTTGTTGTTTCATCTGAACTCACCGTCATTATATGTGGGGGGCTACTGTCTTCTTTGGAATATTTCTCTAGAGGTGAGCCAGGTCTTATATTTCCCTCTGCTAGCTATTTAGGTCTTAGGCCAGAGCTGGGCATCTAGCGATAAATAGGAAATGCTACCTGGCTATTTCTAGTTGCGCGGCAGGCTTAGTTCATGGTCAGTATAGTTCCATCTTCCGAGAGCTTGTCCCTCTATAGGCTTGCTATGATCTCTGCCTGCAGAGATCATGACAGTCAGATGTGTGAGGTGCACGTCAGTGTCAGTCTTGTGTGTGCTAGTGTGCAGAGCAGAGGCCTGCAGAGCTATGGCTGAGTGCATGGAGGCACAGGCCAGCAGAGCTAGCTCCCAGGTCAGCTGAATAGCCTGGCACCCGCAGCCAGCGTATACAGCGATGCAAGTCGTGGTATTAGTCTCTGATGTGGACAGCCCTGTGCCTGAAGGTGGATGTCCTGTGCCTAAGGAGTCGGATGTGGACAGTCCTGTCCCCGGAGGTGGATGTCCTGTGCCCAAAAGAGATGGATGTGGACAGTCCTGTGCCCGGAGGTGGATGTCCTGTGCCCGAAAGAGGACTAGAATGTGCAATGATTGCAAACAGGTGGATATGGTGCCCGGCTGCTATCCGGAAGATATCCTGGGCTGTGTACGGCTGTGTGAGTAAAGAGACTGTAAGAGACTGTGACTTTTGTGTTGGAACTTTGTGGGTTACTGCCTCTTCACTGCGTATGATGCTACCACAATATTACAGGATCCATAATGTATTTCTTTGTTCTCTCCTCAAAAAATACATAGCATCTTCAGTACCATTGCCTCCACCACCATCTCCTGTCATTGTCGATGGAAACTTGGAGTTTCAGATTGCGAAGATCTTGGATTCTTGTCTTGTTCGTCAGTTGCTTCACTATCTGATACATTGGAAGGGGTACGGTCCTGAGGAGAGAATGTGGGTTCCTGCATCTGATGTTCAAGCGGCCAGACTGGTCCTGGCTTTTCACGTGGCACACCCTGATAGGCCTGGTCCTGAAATTCCGGAGGTCCCTCGTAGAACTGGGGGTACTGTCACGGGGTTACCGCAACAGTGTGGAGCCAGAAGACCGCAACATCTGATTGCTCCTACTCTGGCACAGAGAGGAAGCATTTTTTCATTTTAAATGTGTTAATTCCTTCTAACAGAACAGGGGTTAATCGGCAATGTGGGAGATTCCTGTGCTCACAGCTGAGCTCAGTTAGCCATTCCTTTCCTCTTTTTAATCTGGGCTCTGATAGAAATCCTTGTCAGATCTAGCTTTATTGCTGCATGGCTAACGGAGGGTGGAGGAGTTCTTATGAGAAGGGAGAGTTGGAGGAGTTATCAGTAACTGTTGCTTGGTTTGTATGTGTGGTAACTCCATATCCTTCCCTATTTTGGTCTATTCCCCTACCTTTCCACCCCGGTGCATTCCTCTGTTATATGTAAGTGAATATATTGTGTGCCTGGAGTTTTCTGTTAACCCTTGTTTGTGTTGCATTGTTTGTCGGGTTGGTGTACTATGGTGCACAGTAGCGCCGCTCTTCCCTGGGTGGGGGAAGAGAACAGATGGAGGGCTAATTCAGTAGATAAGGCAAGAGTGGAGGCCCCGGCATCTTCACCTTCAGAAATATCCCAGGGAATAGGGCGAGCTAGGGTACCCCTTAGTGTTAGGGACAGGGAAGGAGCCCCTGGTCCCGGGTAACCTGACAGCTGTGTCATGACAATATTGATGTGAAGATCATGAGGATGTGAGGCAGATAATCTTCTGCCCAATCCACTTTATACATGCAGCTGTTCACTATCCCAAGATCACACAGTCCCTTGGCACCAGCTAAAGAGAAGAGCCCTGTGAAAGCCTCGCTTCCTAGTCAGACTCCACACATCGCTGTGTACATTGGCTCGGATCCATTCATTCATTATTTCTGTGCTTGTAGATGACCCAAGACAGGGGCTAATGGCGTTTATTTCTTGACCACACTGTAAGACGTGCAGCTTTATTATTATTATTATTATTGTTATTGTTCAGCCATTGCGCTTGTTCAGAAAACTTGCTTGCTGCAATATCACAACTGTAGTTAATGAACTTCTCTCCAAGGCGTGAAGCAATATATATCTAGTCTATCATCAGATACTTCCTGCAAAGACTAAACCCCTCCATGGTAAAACATGCTTTACTCTACACTCTCTATTTACTGGCTTTATCTTCCCAACCCCAACTCAACAAAAAGCCACTTCCATCTGGTCCAGGAGAGAACAGAGCTTCTGATTCTGTGTCCTGTCACTGGATACTATGAATAAATTGTATCTAGGAGAAGGTACTACTGATGACTTTTGTCTGTGTCACTGTGTCACCGAGCTCCTACATTCACTTGATTCATTGTAACTAATAAAGAACCATTGATCCTGGCTGGTTAGAAGGGGAATTTACTGTGGTTAATGGATCTCAGTGGCCTGAAATCCTGCTTCATTGTGTTCTGCTAACAAACATTCCTGCCGTGGAATATGCCTTCCAGGGCTTCAGAGAAATCTAGTGGAAAGTATGAAGTGGGGGTTTCACTCGCACCTCGAGGAAGACTTCACTTACTGTAATGTCTGAACCATCCCTGCACTAAATAACTTGTCAGACAGGATCTTCCAAAGACAGGGGGTCTCAATATCTCATAAAATATTGTTTCCCTCATTCACATGTTTAGGATTTGATGAGGAGACTGGCACAGTTCCCATCTGATGCAGTAACGTTATTCATCCAATGCATGTGAATTATTATTTTTTAACCCCACTCATATGGAGCAGAAAATAACATGCCACCAATAATTAAAAAATAAAAAACTGGAAAGAATCATCATACTTCTTAAAGGGTTATTCCGATATTATCAGTCACACACCTCAGTGGCTTAAAATCCTAAACTACAGTTGTCAAATACAGTCGATTTTGCAAAGTGTTATCTGCTTTGGATGTCACTTGAAAACGCGCGTGTCAGAGGCTTTTGTCTTCCTCTTTTCCCATGGATGCGTCCTGTAGTTTTCACTTGAGAGGTCGCACATGCTCATTAGATTCCTCCCATTTCTCTATAGTGGGTTTCCTCTTCTTACTTAGCAGTGAGACGATATACATGTATGATTCCACCGGCCTCGGATCCTTTTATGATTACACAACTGATAAAAAATATTTATATATATATTCTCTTTTTTTGGGGGTGATGATATGTGGCTAAATATTTCCAATGTGTAGAAAAGTGCACCTCGTGGGTAACACAATAATGGACTTTATCTGTACTTTGTTGCAATTTTGTCTTCATAAAGTTCCTCAAGTTTCATGATTGAAGAGCCATCGGGGCAATTCGCCACATCGTGTCTTGTCACACATGAAGTGTGTGTCGTGGAGAGCAGAATAATAACATGGATACAATCTAGACAGCAATATGTTGGTGCTTGGGATAAGAAATAACAAGCCAATTTAAGTCATGTCATCTTCTTTCTAGTGCTGCCGCTTCCATACAATGTAACGTGCGTTTGATATACTGTCATCTTCACTGTGTATAATAGAGTAACATTCTCTGGCTTAGTGGCCAATTTCAGAGTCAGTCAATCCTAGATTTCTCTTTCAATAATGAGTTACAGTTAAGCATTGCTGGGTGTTGTAGTACGGACCATCTGACTGCACTGGAGCTTGACCAGTTCTGATTACACACAGGTTATTCTCCTCCATTTCACATTACAAACTCGGATAGATTTACAGTAAATGTGTTGCACAACCATTAACTCCTCATCAGACCATCACAAGAGCCCGGGATACAAGACAATGACACTGGCTTTTCCCTTAAGACTACAATTATTGTAGAGAAAACATGTATTGCTCCCACTAATGCATGAACAAATTGCCTGAAAGCACACGTTACACCCATGCTATAGAAAATATGTGATATCAGTGGAATATGTACACAGCACAAGGAGGTTACTGTAAAATTCTTAACGTATTTATTCCTGTACAGTCTTGCTTCACCCATCATTTGGGGCTTCTAATCTGAGACATTTTCTCTAGATAGATCAATGTAAATTACAGGTGACAGCTCTGGAATGACAGCGGGAGAGGTACTGCTAGAGCAACCATTTATATCTTTGATGCCCAGTTTGCAGCGCAGAGCATGTGACCCCCTAGTTCTATACTTGAGGTAGGAACAGAAACTCTACACAAAAGGAAAAAATCACAGCAATTGCGCCCAGGCTGTGGAATCTGACGTGGCATGTGTGATGATAGTCACTACTCACGGACAAGCCACGAGGCAGGATAATCAAACGTTCCAAGGTCAGATACCAAGAGAGCACGTAGTAAACAAAAAGGAAAATACAAAGGCAAAGTCAGGGCACGGTCCAAGCTCAGAATACGAGGAAGGTGGCAGATCAGAGTAAAGGGACTAGGCAAACGGATGGTCAGAACAAGGTCATGCAGCAAAAGATCAACAAACAGAGCATAGGAATACAAGGCAAAGCACCACCGAGCAAATACTACGACTGGCAGAGATCTGAGACTGACCGCTTAGCTCAGTAGCTTGGTAATTACTTGGAACAGGGAACACCTGAAGGACGCTCAGAACCTCCTAGGCTTAGATTGGCCTGCTGAGCTGTCAATCAAAAGCGCGACAGCTCAGCACACCCCTGCACTAGCTTGGACGACTGAGCTGTCACTCACTGAGCGAAGGAATCGTGACTAGAGATGAGTGAATTTGATCGGGTCCCTGCTTATTCGGCAAGCTATAGCGCTTACCGAATAAAGAGCGAACCCAGCTTTTTGGATCGCTCCAGCTGATCAACTGCTCGGCTCTGCAGCTGCATGTGTAGCGGGTGTGTGTCAGTCATGACAGATGCATGGAGAGCCCAACAAACAGGCTCTCCGTGCATGTGTCATGCAGCTGCGGAGCCGAACAGCTGATCAGCCGGAACGATCCAGGAACCCGTGTTCCCTCTGCAGCTTATTCAGTAAGCGCTATAGCTTGCCGAATAAGCAGGGACCTGATCAAATTCGCTCATCTCTAATCGTGACCACATGAAAGCAGCCCAGCCATATAACAAGACTCCAGTATCATAAATTATACTTGGTGAGTATCAATACTGTTACAGATTTTGCTCTAGGCACAGGAGCCTTCGATTTTACCTTTTCCTTTGAGCTTTTAGCAAAAAAAAGATTACATTTTGTTAGTTTACAGCATAGGAATGACCCCTGATTCGTAAAGACTGGCGTTTAAATACTAGTCTTGATGAAAGCTCCATTGGCGCTAGTGTCATTTCTGTAATAATCTGTAGTGAAAATATTAGGACTTTGTTGCCCCCCACCCAACCCTGTTAAGCTCTGACCACTTCTAAATAGTGACTGGAACTGGTACAAAGTCACATATTATTTGTACTAGAGCAAGTTGCGCACAGAACCATTTCTAACACTTTTAAGCTTGATGTCACTACACAGCTGTCGGGTGACCCGGAACCTGGGGGTCCTTCCCTGTCCCTAACACTAGGGGGTGCCCTAGTTTGCCCTACTCCTCGGGATACTTCTGACGGTGAAGATGCCGGGGCCTCCCCCCTTGCTTTATCTCCTGAGTTAGCCCTCCTTCTGTTCTCTTCCTCCACCCAGGGAAGAGGGGCGCTACTGTGCACTGTAGTACATTAACCCAACAAACAAGGTAACACAAGCAAGGGTTAACAGAAACCTCCAGGCACAAAAAATATTCACTCACATATAACAAAGGAATGCCCCGGGGCGTGGAGGTAGGTGAATAAACCAAAATAGAGAAGGATAAGGAATTACCACACATACAAACCAAACAACAGTCAAAGATAACTCTTCCAACTTTCTTTCTCATATGTGCTCCTCTCCCACCGTTAGCCATGCAGCAAATGCTAGCTCTAACAAGGATTTGTAACAGAGCCCAGATTATAAAGGGGAAAGGTGTGGATAACCGAGCTCAGCTGTGCGCACAGGGATTACCAACATGGCCGATTAACCTCTGTTCTGCCAGAAGGAATAAACGCATTTAAAAGGAAGGAGAAGTGCTTCTTCTCAGCGCCGGAGTAGGAGCAATCAGACGCTGCAGTGTTCTGGCTCCACACTGTTGTGGTAACCCCGTGACACCTGATTTAGGGCAAAGCTGTTTGGTTATTGGGCCCATAGTGCTTTGGTAGCATGTAACATGTAAAGTAAGAGTGGACTTATGGCTCTGTCACTAGATTGGTGCAAGCCAAATTTTTGACATCTTGGTAAGGTACAGGTCAGTATATAGGAGTCTGTACCAAACTAAATATTACAGAAAAATAAAACTGCATATAACACAGACTTCTACCGTTCTGAGTCTAATTGATGGAAACACACATAGTGCTGTTTTATTTGGGACATCACACTTCAGGACTAAAAACTTTACCAATTGCTCGGTAATAGCTACATCAATATACACTCACCGGCCACTTTATTAGGTACACCATGCTAGTAACGGGTTGGACCCCCTTTTGCCTTCAGAACTGCCTCAATTCTTCGTGGCATAGATTCAACAAGGTGCTGGAAGCATTCCTCAGAGATTTTGGTCCATATTGACATGATGGCATCACACAGTTGCCGCAGATTTGTCGGCTGCACATCCCAAAGATGCTCCATACAAGGCAGGATGGATCCATGCTTTCATGTTGTTTACCCCAAATTCTGACCCTACCATCCGAATGTCGCAGCAGAAATCGAGACTCATCAGACCAAGCAACGTTTTTCCAATCTTCTACTGTCCAATTTCGATGAGCTTGTACAAATTGTAGCCTCAGTTTCCTGTTCTTAGCTGAAAGGAGTGGTACCCGGTGTGGTCTTCTGCTGCTGTAGTCCATCTGTCTCAAAGTTCGACGCACTGTGCGTTCAGAGATGCTCTTAGGCCTACCTTGGTTGTAACGGGTGGCGATTTGAGTCACTGTTGCCTTTCTATCAGCTCGAACCAGTCTGCCCATTCTCCTCTGACCTCTGGCATCAACAAGGCATTTCCGCCCACAGAACTGCCGCTCACTGGATTTTTTTTCTTTTTCGGACCATTCTCTGTAAACCCTAGAGATGGTTGTGCGTGAAAATCCCAGTAGATCAGCAGTTTCTGAAATACTCAGACCATGCCACGTTCAAAGGCACTCAAATCACCTTTCTTCCCCATACTGATGCTCGGTTTGAACTGCAGGAGATTGTCTTGACCATGTCTACATGCCTAAATGCACTGAGTTGCCGCCATGTGATTGGCTGATTAGAAATTAAGTGTTAACAAGAAGTTGGACAGGTGTACCTAATAAAGTGGCCGGTGAGTGTATTAGTAAGAGACGAGGACTTGGATCAGATGTGTTGTTTTTTTTGTTCTATAAACATAAGGTTGGGGAGATGCGGTGATGTACGCTCATATTGTTGTCTTGAGAGGCAATAAATAGTCATCTGTGGTCACTGAATAGATGGGTGCGGTATATTAAACACTAAACGTTATGATTGCACATCTATTACATGGGCCAATAACATATTAATACCTTCTGTCACAAATTCCAACACCATGATATTCCATTATTGACATTGGCTTTCTGATTTATAAAATGGATTGGCTTCTTTCTGATGCACGTTGAAGGAAACAGGCTAGTTGTGGCAATACTGAAGATTTAGTAATATTCCAGCAGTCTCCCCAAAGTAAGAGACAGTTGGCACCACCATCGGCCGCATGTTCTGCCAGGAACCTTTCATCACCTTGTCCCGGCAGGAGCCAAGATAGTTTTCTGACAACCTGTCCGTTCTATGTAATATGGACCCAACGGGATGTCCCCCTCTGACCATCCTCCCCAGCATTCCCAGACACGAACATTTCACCGTTTTCCTTGGATCCGCTCTTAAATAAATATTCTTAACCTATGCCCTGCCAGCAGGGTTTTTGTTAGGAATTTTGGGCCACTCAAGAGAACATTAATTGCACATTAACATGTGTCAGATGCCAAACAGAAAGCGGCGTGTAATTTCTGGCCAATTTTTTGTAACCAGTGCAATAATACCTTTGCTTTCTGCTCGGGATTCTTTTCTGTGTCCGAGACTGACCAGACTTGATGCTTCGATTTGGGTTATTTGCAGCCATATTCTGCATTAAGATTTCAATAGAAATTGACAAAAAGTGACATCCAAATATACTGGTCGTGAGAGGTGGGCAGCGCAGATGGTTCCTTTTGTGTTTCCATTCTGGTGCACGGTATGAAGACTTTGGGACTGACGCCTCCTCATCGCTGGCGGTTTATATTCCAGTCCTGATGTAGAGGCCACTTATCAAGACGTGAGCGTCTTTTAGTGAATTTGGCACGTTTTTCAGGTTGTTTGCACCAGCATAAGAAATGTTCTCCAGTCTTGGACTGTGGTGTAACTTAAGATGAATTTGTTGGCCTCTCTTGACCATGTCCCCTTTTTATTAAGGCACACACCCTTTTCGGTGTAAAGTCCCCAAAAGATACACAATGTTTGCATAACTACATGTTGCACTAAAATTTTGCGGCATTTCAAATAGTTTTACAGCAGAATTCCGTAAAAACAAACCTGATGGATCAGCCTCTTTGTTCCACACTTAGCCATGACTTTATGGAATAAAATTAAGCAATAAACTAAAAAAAGTTACATTTTGTTTTCTGTGAATGAAGACAGAATTAGCAAAATAGCAATCGGTGATGTCATGGTGTAGCGGAATGACAGCCGGGATGAGATCGGACGCATTAGACTATGGGAACAATATGTATCTTCTTAGCAATGGTTACGGAAATTGTATTGAATCATGGAAGCCTCTAGTAGTTAATGATGGTGGCTCTAGATCATTACAGACTCATCAATCCCGGAACCACTGAGTAGACAGGTGGTTGTAGTTTACAGTTCTGTAATAGGGACAATCTCATCCCTGCTACATCTCAAGCTCATCGATCCCATATGTCGGGTAATATGAGAGACAACGCGTTGCAGAGCTGGATCTAGATCCATTCATCGTATGCAGAATCGAGAACGTTCATAAAAACATGAAGCGTTACATCCCTCCCGCCACATTGAAATGACATCAATTAATATGAATAGACCACGTTGTGAAATCCCATCATCTGGACAATATAAAACTGATCAGAATATTGATCCGCTGCTGTAATTATTACTATTATTAATATAATGTTGTGATCTCCTCAGGTCGGTTCTGTCTGAAGCTGATGGCAGCATTTTTGTGCAGCAGTTTTTTATATAAGAATTTTCATTTCTGCTCTGTGATTTTATAATAATAACGGCTTAGGAAAAAGAACTATCTGAAATAAAAAAAATGTGGAAGTATTATATTTGCAACGAGATTCCTGACGTTTGTGCGCGATCCTTATTAACATATAATCTGCAGGTGAAGCTTATGTCAGTACTTAGAGCGAAAATATGAGGAACCGCTCACACCGAGCAATGCAAAAAGTACAAGAACCTGCATGTTATATTGTTACATTGTAGCAGCGGGGAATCCATACATGACAATTCATACATTTCCTAGGACGTCGTCTCCGTAAACCGTACAGATAAATCCAGTTGGACCTCACTGAATATGGACATTGTTTCTAAGCCTCCCTGAAGGACAGAGTAGTTTGGCAGAAGGTCCAGATTCAAGAGTAGGAAATGTGAAAATTGTCCCAAAGCCAAACCTCGCGGTAATATGTATGGCCCCACAATATAGAGTTCAGTAAGCTGATCCAGAAGTAATGTTACCAGCTAAACGGCACATTCAGAAAACCTCACACTATTCTCATAGCAGGAGAAATGACATTCTTATATTAGGAATCTCAGATATCGGAGCTTATTACGCGCTTTTCTGATTGTGCTGAAATCAGCTGAATCTACAGATGGTGAAGGGCAGCTGGGAGGAAACTAGTATCCCGCTGACATAAGATGATATGTGTGTGATGGTCTGTAGGTTGACCATTTACTGCGGAGTGACTTCTGTAGAGGTAGGTTAGTTCTTGAAGAAAGTGATGGAGGCAATGTGCCAATAGGAGAGCGTTGGAGAACGTCGATGATGTTACTCTATGTAAGTCCAATCTGGAGCGACTCTTTAATTTCTGCAGACACGTGGACAGAATTATGTCCAGAGCTAAACTCCTCAGTGGTTGCTTGCTGGAGAATATCAGATTCCCTGCAGCTTTTGAGGCTTCAGTCAGCAGAGCACAGATCGGGAACAAGCGGCTTTACGTCTGCTGACAGTTTGGGGAAAATCTATTGTTAATGTTATTATCTCCTGCAGCTTCTCAATGATTATTGCTCTGTATTTATCTCGAATAATGCCCAGAGGAGAGCAGCCCATGGCCTCACATTGAGCGATCCGCAATGTCAGGAAATCTGCATCCAGTAATCACAGGTCTATTAAGTGATCCACTTTGCTTTTAAGCCTGATAGTAATGTAGTTGCATAATTTCCTTTGCCAATCATGGCACTTATGTCGCCTGTACCACAGTTGTTTTTTTTTTTGCAAATTAAATTAATAATGATGAATGGAAT
This sequence comes from Ranitomeya variabilis, assembly GCF_051348905.1. Classification (NCBI taxonomy): domain Eukaryota; kingdom Metazoa; phylum Chordata; class Amphibia; order Anura; family Dendrobatidae; genus Ranitomeya; species Ranitomeya variabilis. The sequence goes on from NC_135233.1 coordinate 618,054,059, forward strand.
TTATTTTGGGAATTTACCAACTACTATCTACTCAATATATATAGTGCCTTGATTCCTTAAGTGACCATTACACGTAAAAGTGTTTTTATATGACGTGCTCGTGGCAAAAAATACACAAAATATGAAAAGTAGAAGCCGCCAAGCTGTGTGTATATTATTAGACATACGGGGTGTAATTCTGCCAATATTGTGTAAGAGGAACGTTTATACCTGCACCTGTGCTCCTCTCACTTTTTCTGCTGTTTTGGGGAATAATATGGGAAGTCTAAGCCGAGGTTCCCCGCACCGCAGGGAGTCCTTCTGTGAATCTATGGCTCTTGTTCAGCTGCACTTGTTGGATTACAGGTCGCCTATAACCTTCTAATACGCTCTTTTTGTTTCCCAAAGACTCACTCCTTCCCAGTCATTACAGTGTTATGTCCAGAATGATTTCATAGTAAATAGCCATTAAAACTTTATAAGATCATAGGGAAAAGTAGCAAAAAAAAAGGTGAAATGTTGTTGGCGATTACAAATACATTGTCCTTTCCAGATATTCCGTAGTTATATCCTCATTGGAGCAGGTGATGGATTTCAGCTGAAGACCGGCCAGGATACGGATTATATATATATAGGCTTTACAAGCATCGAAGTAACACCCTGATCTACAGAGACTCACCTCTTATTCAGGGCCATAATGGTGGGGTGCAGGACTGAGACTGGGGGGCACAATGTGAAATCCTGGCTTTACGCCATAGGTGAGCTTCTCCCAATTTGTATTTGGCTGAAGAAACCCTTGGAGAATATAATCCGTCATTGTTTTACCTAGCAGATTGATTAACGAGTGATTCCATTAATATTTTTGGAAATTAGTATTCTATAATATATTCTGCAAATTATCCAAAGTGAACCCTAAGTAGAAACCAAATGGTCGTTATAACTCCCGATAATAAAGACTGTTAGGACCCTGCATCCGATCATAACTCCCGATAATAAAGCCTGTTAGGACCCTGCATCCGATCATAACTCTTAACCGCCAAGAGCAAGCGACACTACTCTGTCCTCCTCCTCCTCGACCTGTCGGCTGCCTTTGACACAGTGGACCATTCCCTATTATTACAGACCCTCTCATCCCTTGGCATCACAGACTTGGCCCTATCCTGGATCTCATCATACCTAACAGACCGGACATTCAGCGTCTCCCACTCACACACCACCTCCTCACCTCGCCCCCTATCTGTCGGAGTCCCACAAGGTTCAGTCCTAGGGCCCCTGCTCTTCTCCATTTACACCTTTGGCCTGGGACAGCTCATAGAATCTCATGGCTTTCAGTATCACCTCTATGCTAATGACACACAGATCTACATCTCTGGACCAGATATCACCTCCCTACCAACCAGAATCCCTCAATGTCTATCCGCTATTTCATCCTTCTTCTCTGCTAGATTTCTGAAACTTAACATGGACAAAACAGAATTCATGATCTTTCCCCCATCTCACACGACCCCCCCAATGAACCTATCCATTACAGTAAATGGCTGCCCACTCTCCCCAGTCCCACAAGCTCGCTGCCTCGGGGTAATCCTGGACGCTGATCTCTCCTTCAAACCACATATCCAAGCCCTTTCCACTTCCTGCCGACTTCAACTCAAAAATATTTCACGAATCCGTACATTCCGTAACCAAGAATCTGCAAAAACCCTAGTCCATGCCCTCATCATCTCTCGCCTTGACTACTGCAACCTCCTGCTCTGTGGCCTCCCCTCTAACACTCTCGCACCTCTCCAATCTTTTCTAAACTCTGCTGCCCGACTAATCCACCTGTCCCCCCGCTATTCCTCGGCCTCTCCCCTCTGTCAATCCCTTCACTGGCTCCTCATTGCCCAGAGACTCCAGTACAAAACCCTAACCATGACGTACAAAGCCATCCACAACCTGTCTCCTCCTTACATCTATGACCTTGTCCCCGGTACTTTCCTACACGCAACCTCCGATCCTCACAAGATCTCCTTCTCTACTCCCCTCTTATCTCCTCTTCCCACAATCGTATACAAGATTTCTCTCGCGTATCACCCCTACTCTGGAACCCTCTACCACAACACATCAGACTCTCGCCTACCATCGAAACCTTCAAAAAGAGCCTGAAGACCCACCTCTTCCGACAAGCGTACAACCTGCAGTAACCACCGATCGACCAAACCGCTGCATGACCAGCTCTATCCTCGCCTACTGTATTCTCACCCATCCCTTGTAGATTGTGAGCCTTCGCGGGCAGGGTCCTCTCTCCTCCTGTAACAGTTATGACTTGTATTGTTTAAGATTATTGTACTTGTTTTTATTATGTATACCCCTCCTTACATGTAAAGCGCCATGGAATAAATGGCGCTATAACAATAAATAATAATAATAATAATAATAAAGCCTGTTAGGACCCTGCGTCCGATCATAACTCCCGATAATAAAGCCTGTTAGGACCCTGCATCCGATCATAACTCCCGATAATAAAGCATGTTAGGACCCTGCGTCTGATCATAACTCCTGATAATAAAGCCTGTTAGGACCCTGCATCCGATCATAACTCCCGATAATAAAGCCTGTTAGGACCCTGCATCTGATCATAACTCCTGATAATAAAGCCCGTTAGGACCCTGCATCCGATCATAACACCTGATAATAAAGCCTGTTAGGACCCTGCATCCGATCATAACTCCTGATAATAAAGCCTGTTAGGACCCTGCATCCGATCATAACTCCCGATAATAAAGCCCGTTAGGACCCTGCACCCGATCATAACTCCCGATAATAAAGCCTGTTAGGACCCTGCATCCGATCATAACTCCCGATAATAAAGCCCGTTAGGACCCTGCATCTGATCAGTGCTCTCTCTGCCGGCCGCCCATACAGTCTGCGTGGAATTATTCCAGAGCCGTCACATACATTTCTGAGAACAACTTATCTAACTTCGGAATAGTTTGAGAACTTTTATTTTATACAAGAGAATCTAAACGTTGCCAAGTTCCTTTCCTCCCACATTAGTTGTTCTGGTCTCTCTGGAAACTGTCAGCCAATAGCCGTCCTAGGTGACTACATGTAGAGATCTGCAGCTTTGGGGGGGTTTTTTTGACAGATGCTGTCACCCTGATGTTAAGCTTCTTCATTTCACAAACTGTCAGTCTGTTTGTAATTCCAGGGCCATTCGGATTACTAAAAAGAACGTTATGTTGTTGCTCGCAATTAAGACTTGGAGGAAGACACCTAAACCTGTCCTGATTGTAGTCGGTTATATAGGTAATAAGACTTTTGGGATCTACATGGTTCTGATGTGGATACTGGGCTGCAGGTGGACGTATTAAGGACTTTGTCAAAATTTCTCATTATCCATTTCTAAGGACATTATATAATGTGTATAGTCATGATTCAGGAGTCTTGATAGAGTATCGAATACCGAGGACGACAGCTGATAGATTAGAGCCATTAAAGGCAGAAAAGGAAGCGATCACAACTCTCACAGATGTTTTCCAGTAAAGATGGATGATGGATCATCCTGCTTTATGGCAGATCTTCTAATTTTGGGATCTGAGTGATCCTGATGCTGTCATCCGATTGGCTCAGGTATTTCCTGAGCTCTGAACACATGGCCGGAGTTTGACAGTAGAAGAGCTCGCGCTGATCAATCTCTAGCTCACGGCCGCCACCTCATTCAGTTTCTGACTTTCCCTGGTATGTCATTGCATCATAGTGACTATATATAGTGTACGGTATCACCATTCATTCCTGGGCAGAAACCATTCACTCCACCTTTGTTTAATCCATATTAACACCATATTCCAGGCAGATGTCCCCGCTTTAATTAACATTGCTCCATAGCAAAACTCCCATGTCATCTCCAATCACAAAGTTGTCAAGACCCAAACCAGAACTGAGCACTGCAACAATGGTCTGAAGTACATAGAAGAGGCCTCTCCCCAAAACCAGACCTCTTCACTTATAGGAGGCGTCCCTTTGTTTCCTATGACAGTTTGCAGATTTTCACAGCGATTTCTGAATGCTATAATAGGTACACTGTATACTCTGGGGGTTAACCCTAACCCTAAGGCACAGGCTCTCACCCAGGTGTACGGTAAGCAACAGGTTAAACTCGGCAGAAAGCTCATTTTGGCGACAGATAAATGCAGCTATCAATTAGTAATAATGCAGCTTTTCTGTGTGTGATACGCGGCCACAGCAGCACCTTTCCAGGTAATGCTCCATATACAGCGACAGCTGCAGCGGCACAGCTGCACGCCTTATACACCGAGGCTGCAGCCCTGCTATAGTCACACGGTACAAAATGCAGGACATGTCCATTTGGGCTGTGCACTTACCCTGCAGGTGACAGTCTCATGCATGGCTATAGGTCCTCCCTATAGGAATTACTGTGGACATTCCTCCCAGCCTGCGAGTTACATTCTCATCCTGAGACTCTGTGTGCTGAGCTGCATCATTATGTCTGAAACCTTCTTTCTCAGCTGAAGTCTCAAGTTCCAGCCTGGGATTCCCTTCTCCACCCCCTTTGCAGATATTTAACCCTGATCCCGCTGAACGTTTCGCTCTATGGAGAGTCCTTGCGTATCCAGTTATGAGAATAATACATTTTCAGATGACAGGTTGGGGGGTCCCATCATTTTTATATAAAAATCTTCTGTGTCCATGATGTGCGTTATAATAGGGGATCTTATAACTAATCTCCATTTCGTTTGCTATAGTTAATTTGCCAAAACTTCTGACAGTTTTATAAATTAACATACAGCTAGGAAAAGTCCATTGCACTGATACATTGCTCACAATGACTGGGAAGACTTGCGGTGGCACAAGAGGGTCACAGTGTTTATTTATCTGTCCATTACCTCATTAGCGAGGATATCCAGGTCTTATTAGTTCTGCAGATCTCATATAGTAGTGTCACTCTAGGATCTTGTAATCTGAGAGGGGATCTGTCCTGCTCATTCTACCTGTGAGATTGCGCTCACTAACGTATAGGGGAATACTCGCTTAGCAGCGGGATTCAAGGTACTCAGGAACACTTCTTCACTTAAACGGTCTATGTGGTTTATTAAAGAGTCATAAACCGTATCACGAACAATCCGTTATACACTGTATCAGGACTTCACATTAAGTTGCGGTCACTAATCATGCTGAACCTCAGTCCGTTAAGTTCTTAGTACTTGGCTTTAATATGGAGTCTCTAAATACGCCAGACTTCTCTGCCCAGTTTCCGCAGGAGACCACACTCTGAACAGTTCATTATATCCACTGGAGAAGCTGCCTAACGGGGATCACCAACTTGCCTGACAGACATACACTAGTCGGTTCCAGACCCACCGAAGAACGGTAGCTTCCCCCACAAAGTAGCCATCACCGGCTCTGCAGATCCATGGCCTCACCTCGTGCACTTCAGGGATCCAGTCCTACTCCCAGGACCTCCCAACACAGAGGCCACTCAGGATTACGGCCTCACCAGGTGCTCTTCAGAGATCCGGTCCCCACTCTGGACCTCCCAACACCCAGGCCTTTCCTCTCACAGGACCTTCCATCCAAGATGCATTCAGGTCTACACACAGGAACCATGCATGGAACCATGTGACCCACACCCTTATCAAAATGTTACCACTCCCATAGATGGGTGGTGTGTGTGTGTGGCTAGTTTGACCCGCCCAGCTCTCAGAACTAGCCCTGCCAGCCTCCCTCTAAAACAACACAATTACTTGTGGGACTACAGATCCCTGAACAACCTTACTTCAGGCTGACAGTGCAGAGTATCTTCCTCTGCAACACACATACCGGCCATTCACAATAATGCCCGACTTTGTCTCATCACCATAGTTATGCCTGCGAATGCCATGCATTTCTATGGCCTCAATACGCCTCCATGTCTATTCTGGGGAGACCATGCAGCGCTCCCTACCTGTAACAGGGGTCACTGCATCACATATCTTAAAGGGAATCTGTCACTAGGATCATCCCTCCTAAGCTGCCTATATGGGCATGTAGGTCATAGGAAACTGAATAAAATGATACCTTGTTATCTGCGATCTGATGTCTTATTCCAGAGAAATCCATGTTTTTCTTATATGTACAGTATATGAGCTGTTCCAGGCTATGGAGCTGGCACTGATCTCCCTGAGACTCCACCTCCGTAGCCTATTCAAAATAAAAGGAGGCATTGCCAGTTTGTGACAAGTAACTAACACAGAACAGTAAAACTGAACTTTGTCTTCTTGCAAACACATTGTTGCAGCTCTCTCAGCTCTGCTGAATTGTAAAGATATTGCAACCCTGTTTGTCTGAGAGATGGAAGCTGAAGCTGAGAGGAAACTGCAGATATGTCAGGTATCATCACACACTGGTAACCATCACACTGGTAACCATCACGCATCACATTGGTAAAATAAGCCTTGGAGGTAGATTCTCATGCAGATCAGTGCCCGTCCCATAGCCTGGAAGAGCTCATGTACATATAACAAAAAAACATGGATTTCTCTGGAATATAACATCGGATCTCAGATATCAAGGTGACATTTTATTCAGCTTCCTATGACCTACATGCTCATATAGATGACATAGAAAGGACGATCCTACAGACAGATTCCCTTTAAGGTCTGCTCCCGGTTTCTCATTTGTGAAGGTGTCTTCTCCTAACAACAATTTTAAGATCTCTCCACAGGTGATCAATGGGATTTAGATCCGGACTCATGCTGCCTCTTCAGTACTCTCCAGCACTTTGTTTTCATCCATTTCTCGGGGCTTGAAGTATGTTTGTGTCATTGTCCTGCTGGAAGACCCATGACTTAGGACACAAACCCAGATTTCTGACACTGGGCACTACATTGCCACTTAACTTCCTAGGGTAATGTTCAGATATCATGATACCTTTCATATAGTCAAGGCACCCAGTGCCAGAGGCAGCAAAACAACCTCAAAACATCTTTGAATCTTCAGCATACTTGACTGTAGGTACTGTGTTCTTTTATTGTAGGCCTCATTCTGCTTTCGATAAACAGTAGAATGATGTGCTTTACCAAAAAGCTCTATCTGGTCTCATCTGTCCACAAACGCTTTCCCAGAAGGATTTTGACTTACTCCCGTACATTTTGTCAAACTGCAGTGTATCTTTTTTATGTCTCTGTGTCAGCAGATGGGTACTCCTGGGTTTCCTGCCATAGTGTTTAATTTAATTCCCATGATGCCCCTTGAGCCTGCAGGACAGCTTGGATTTGTTTGGACCTTGATTGGGGCTGCTTATCCACCATCCAGGCTTTCCTGCGTTGCAAACTTTCATCAATTTTTCACTGCCGTCCACAACCAGGGAGATTAACTACAGTGTCATGGGTTGTAAACTTCTTGATTACCGTATTTTTCGGATTATAAGACGCACTTTTTTCCCAAAAATGTTTTTGGGAAAATGAGGGTGCGTCTTATAATGCCGATATACCTTACCTGCCGCAGGCTGGGATGAGGGGGTGTTCGGATGTGTGGTGCAGCATGCCACTGCAGGTGTTCGGTGCTGTGGGTGTCCTGTGGTGCGGTGGGCTCTACCGACAACTTGTGAAAGCCCAGAGCCCCTGCAGTGACATGATTTCCTATGCTGTGGACTGAACTCCAGGAAAATGGCTGCCGGCCGGGGGGCGGCAGATGCGTAGATGGAGATCTCAGCACCAATCCAAGATCTCAGGAGATGAGATCTCAATGCTGATATCCGAGATCTCATCTCCCAAGATCTCCATCTGCGCCTGCGCTGCCCCAGCCGGCAGCCATTTTCCCGGAGTCCAGTCCACCATCTAGGAAACCATGTCACTGCGGGGTTCTGGGCTTTCACAAGATGTTGGCAGAGCCCCCGCAGCATCGGACACCTGCAGCACCGAATACCCGCAGCGGCGCACCGCACATCCGAACATCCCCTCATCCCAGCCTGCGGCCAGCAGCAACGCTCCACTCTTGCCTCCTGTAGCGGCAACCCTGGGACCCCGCTACACTGCAGCCACCACCCCCGGTAAGCAATAAGATGCATGGCTTATAAGAAGCACCACCATTTCATTTAAAAAAAATCCTATTTTTCTCCTCAAAATTTGGGGTGCGTCTTATAATCCGGGCATGTTTTAATCCACAAAATACGGTATGTTGCGCACCGTAGACAAAGGAGCATCAAGATGTCTGGAGTTGAACTTGTAACGTTGACATTATTATTATTATTATTATTATTTATTATTATAGCGCCATTTATTACATGGCGCTTTACATGTGAGGAGGGATATACATAATAAAAACAGGTACAATAATCTTGAACAATACAAGTCACAACTGGTACAGGAGGAGAGAGGACCCTGCCCGCGAGGGCTCACAATCTACAAGACATTGTTGATATTTTGCAGCAATTTTGGTTCACAAGTCCTCAGACCGTTCTCTTGTCCTCTTTCTATTCTCCATGCTAGTGTGGCACACACAGACACACAATCCAAAGATGGAGTCAACTTCTCCCCCTTTTATCTGGTTTCAGGTGTGATTTTCACATTGCCCATACCTGTTACTTCACATACCTGAAACAAAGTTGTTTACCCACAATTTTGGATACGTACCAACAACTTTGACCAGACAATTTTGGGGGTTTTATGTGAAATTACCGTATATACTCATGTATTAGCCAAGTTTTTCAGCACTTTTTTTTGTGCTGAAAACGCCCCCCCCCCCCCCCCCCCCGACTTATACTCGAGTCATTGTCCCAGAAGACGGTGGGGGAGGCGGAGCAGCGGGTCATAGGAGGTACGAGCCGGCTACTGCGGCTAAAGCCTGTGCCCGCTGTTAAAGATAAATGAACATTCACTGCCTTGGCAGTTAATATTCATTTCTCTTATACAGTAGTGTGCACAGTGTCAGCCGCAGCCTGCCGGCTTCCAGCAGCATCTGGGCTATCACGGTCGCTCACTACTTAGGAGTTATGAATATTCACCTCTGTCCACTCCCATAAGTGTGGACAGAGGTGAATATTAATTCCCTTAATGAGTGGGGACACCTGATCGCTCGGCCACAAGAGCTGCTAAAACCGGAACAAGATGCTGTGAGGGCTCGCAGGGACGGTAAGTAGGATTTTTTTCTTTTCATGCTTTTCTCACGATTATATACGGTATGTCAAATTTGCCTATAGTTTTCTGATAAAGCAAAATAAGTTCATACATGATCAACAAATAGACAAATTTATACTGTAGATTTCTATTATTTTATGGCTCAGCCAGTGTCTCCTCTTTTTACTTATTCTTAGCAATGTCCGCCAGCAGGTATCCTGTTCGGTGGTACAGTTGGTATTTCGGCATTTACTTGTGCCTCAGCATATGGTTTTGATTTCCCTAAACTCTGCTGACTGATTGGGCTCAGTAGAGGTGCCCTTTATGCACTGCGGCCGCTCACAGCTCACCTCTGCAGTAAACTGGGGCTCTCATGAGGAAATTAAAATCACTAAAATCATTGTGTATTTTTTAGAAAATCGCCTATTCGATTTGTGGCCCAAACCTTTTTGTTTTGTGTCTGCACTTCCTATGGAGATCTGTGTATCTCCATAGTCACTGACTACAAACAAAATCTGTGTCATCTGGTCTAGCAGTAATGCTACAATCCAGGCGTCCTCTCCTTATTACATGCAATCAGTAAGCAAGCAAAAATATACATAGTAACACATAGTTCTGCATAAAAGCCGCAGACACGTGGTGGACATGGTATAGTGGACTTTTCCGTATCTGTATCCTATAAATTTCTCTATTCTTAATGTGCATAGGTTTCGTTAGACTTGGGTCTGCTGCCTACCTCACGTAGCTTTGATTCCCCAGTGCTAAAGCCCCTCTTTGCCCTCTGATGTCACTAGCTTAACTTCAACCATATACAGACAACTTGTTTCTATTTTCCCAATGCACCAATATGTAAAGGAGCAGGGGACTGTGTACCGGACTGATACCCTTTCATGGCCCTTAGGCATTTATCTTGCTATATCTGGTTCCCCTGGATTTGGGATTGGGATTATTCATGGAGCTTGAATGATGTATGAACCTATAATACACGGCCCTATGATACAAGGGCCTTCAGTTAGGTCGAGAAATTTTTGGACAGTGACACAAAGTTTTGGCATTTTAGCGGTTCGCCAAAACATATTCCAGATTCAGTTCTATAATCGATATCAGCTTAAAGTGCCGACTCTCAGATTGAGGCCGGGGTCACACAAACATAGATTCTCTCATGCCGGAGAATCGGCTGTATTATGCTAATTACACTCGACTCAAACTCTCATCAGAGTTTGAGCCAAGTGTCACTTTAGGGTGATCCGATTCTCTCTCATGAAAGAATTGTATCACAGGTGCGGCAAAAATGGAGAACTTATTTCTCGGTTTTCTCCATTGTCTGCCTCCGTGTAAATCAGACTGCAATCAGATGAAATCCGAGTGCAATCCAATGTTTTATACGTACCCGTAGAGTTGCACCCATAGACTTGCATGAGTGCGTGTGATCCGATTTGCGGACCTACTCTCAGTATGCTGAGATTTTTTTTCTCATACTGAATCAGCATGAGAAAAAAAGTGCAGATCTGCATTACCCCGTAGTATAACATTGGGCCGAGTACAATCCGATAAAACATTGTTTAGTAGTCATCTGATTTATATGCTCATGTGAGTCCTTAATTTGAGGATATTAACATCCTGTTTGAAGTAAGAGTTTAGGAATTACAGCCCTTTAATATGTAGCTGTCTATATTTAAAGGGACCAAAGTTAATTGAATAGCTATCTCAAAAGCTCTTTAATGGGCGGCATTGGTTACTCCCTCATTAATCCATCATCAATTAAGCAGGTAAAAGGTCTGAAGCTGATTCCAGATGTGGCATTTGCGTTTGGAAACTGTTTAACCCACAACATGCGATACAAGGAACTCTCAATGGGAGAGAAACACACCATCATTAGGCTGAAAAAAAATAAGTAATCCATCAGAGACATAGCAGAAATGTTAGGAATGGCCAAATCAACAGTTTGGTACATTCTGCCAAAAAAAAAGATTGCTCTAGTGAGCATGGAAACTCAAAAAGGCCTGGACGTCCACGGAAGGCAGCAGTGGTAAATGATCACAGAATCCTTTCCATGATGAAGAAAAATTACTTCACAACATCCACCCGAGTGAAGAACACTTTCCATGAAGTCAGTGTCTCAGTATATAAGTCCACCATATAGAGAAAACTTCATGAGAGCAGATACAGAGGGTTCAGCACAAGATGCAAACCATTCATCAGCCTGAAAACAGAAAGGACAGATTAGACGTTGCCAAAAAAAATCTAAAAAAACAAAACTAAGATCAACCTGTACTAAAATGATGGGAAGAAGAAAGTCTGGAGAAGGTTTGGAGCGGCTCCTGATCCTCCGCACATCACATCCTGTGTAACACATGGTGGAGGTGGTGTGATGGTGCGGGCATCCATGGCTTCCTATGACACCCGGTCACTAGTGGTTATTGATGATGTGACTGAAGACAGAAGCAGCCGGAAGAATCCTGTGTGTACAGCGCCGTACTTTCTTCTCTGATTCACCGAAAGGCTGATTGGACGACGTTTCATAGGACAAATGGACAATCACCCAAAACATCCTGCACAAGTAATAAAGTGGAATATTCTGCAATGGCCGAGTCTTACCAGAGCTCAGCCCAACGAGCCGCATTTCACAGGCTGAAGACAAAACTGAAGGCACAAAGAGCCACAAACAAGCGAGAACTGAAGTCACTGCGGTAAAGGCGGCAAAGCCTCACACTGGAGGAAACCAGTGATGGGGACATCCATGGCCTCCAGATTTACCGTCTTTGCTGCAAAGGATTTTCTTGAAAGGGTCAAAATGAACATTTTACTTATAGTAAAGTTCATTTGTTCCATTTTGAGCCCCTGAGATGACGAGTCTTTGTAGAAAAGTAGTTGTAATCCTAAACTTTTCACAGGATATTTTTGTTCAGCCCCTTTAACCCTGGAACCCTGGAACAGATCCCTCTGATTCTGAGATTGTTTTTTCGTGACATATTGTACTTCATGTTAGTGGTAACATTTCTTCGATATTACTTGCGATTATTTATGAAAAAAACAGAAATATGGCGAAAATTTGTAAAATTTTGCAATTTTCAAACTTTGTATTTTTATGCCCTTATATCAGAGAGATATGTCACAAAAAATAGTTAATACATAACATTTCCCACATGTCTACTTTACATCAGCACAATTTTGGAAACAAAATTTTTTTTTGTTAGGGAGTTAAAAGTTGACCAGCAATTTCTCATTTTTACAACACCATTTTTTTAGGGACCACATCACATTTGAAGTCATTTTGAGGGGTCTATATGATAGAAAATAACCAAGTGTGACACCATTCTAAAAACTGCACCCCTCAAGGTGCTCAAAGCCACATTCAAGAAGTTTATTAACCCTTTACGTGCTTCACAGGAACTGAAACAATGTGGAAGGAAAAAATGAACATTTAACTTTATTTTGCAAACATTTTATTTCAGAACCATTTTTTTTTATTTTCACAAGTGTAAAAACAGAAATTTAACCATAAATTTTGTTGTGCAATTTCTCCTGAATACGCCGATACCCCATATGTGGGGGTAAACCACTGTTTGGGCGCACTGCAGAGCTTGGAAGAGAAGGAGTGCCGTTTTACTTTTTCAATGCAGAATTGGCTGGAATTGAGTTCGGACGCCATGTAACATTTAGAGAGCCCCTGATGTGCCTAAACAGTGGAAACGCTCCACAAGTAACACCATTTTGGAAACTAGACCCCTTAAGGAACTTATCTAGATGTGTGGTGAGCACTTTGAGCTCCCAAAAGCTTCACAGAAGTTTATAAGGTAGAGCCGTGAAATAAAAAATCGCATTTGTTTACACAAAAATGATCTTTTTGCCCACAAATTCTTATTTTCACAAGGGTAACAAGAGAAATTAGACCACAAAAGTTGTTGTGCAATTTCTCTTGAGTACATCGATACCCTATATGTGGGGGTAAACCACTGTTTGGACGCACCGCAGAGCTTGGAAGAGAAGGAGTGCCGTTTTACTTTTTCAATGTAGAATTGGCTGGAATTGAGATTGGACGCCATGTCGCGTTTGGAGATCCCCTGATGTGCCTAAACAGTGGAAACCCCCCACAAGTGACACCATTTTGGAAACTAGACCCCTTAACCCCTTCATGACCCAGCCTATTTTGGCCTTAATGACCTTGCCGTTTTTTGAAATTCTGACCAGTGTCCCTTTATGAGGTAATAACTCAGGAACGCTTCAACGGATCCTAGCGATTCTGAGATTGTTTTTTCGTGACATATTGGGCTTGATGTTAGTGGTAAATTTAGGTCGATAATTTCTGAGTTTATTTGTGAAAAAAATGGAAATTTGGCAAAAAATTTGAAAATTTCGCAATTTTCACATTTTGAATTTTTATTCTGTTAAACCAGAGAGTTATGTGACACAAAATAGTTAATAAATAACGTTTCCCACATGTCTACTTTACATCAGCACAATTTTGGAAACAATTTTTTTTTTGCTAGGAAGTTATAAGGGTTAAAATTTGACCAGTGATTTCTCATTTTTACAACAAAATTTACAAAACCATTTTTTTTAGGGACCACCTCACATTTGAAGTCATTTTGAGGGTTCTATATGGCTGAAAATACCCAAAAGTGACACCATTCTAAAAACTGCACCCCTCAAGGTGCTCAAAACCACATTCAAGAAGTTTATTAACCCTTCAGGTGTTTCACAGCAGCAGAAGCAACATGGAAGTAAAAAATGAACATTTAACTTTTTAGTCACAAAAATGATCTTTTAGCAACAATTTTTTTATTTTCCCAGCGGTAAAAGGAGAAACTGGACCACGGACGTTGTTGTCCAATTTGTCCTGAGTACGCTGATACCTCATATGTGGGGGTAAACCACTGTTTGGGCGCACGGCAGGGCTCGGAAGGGAAGGAGCGCCATTTGACTTTTTGAATGAAAAATTGGCTCCAATCTTTAGCGGACACCATGTCACGTTTGGAGAGCCCCCGTGTGCCTAAACATTGGAGCTCCCCCACAAGTGACCCCATTTTGGAAACTAGACCCCCCAAGGAACTTATCTAGAAGCATAGTGAGCACTTTAAACCCCCAGGTGCTTCACAAATTGATCCGTAAAAATGAAAAAGTACTTTTTTTTCACAAAAAAATTATTTTAGCCTCAATTTTTTCATTTTCACATGGGCAACAGGATAAAATGGATCCTAAATTTTGTTGGGCAATTTCTCCTGAGTACACCAATACCTCACATGTGGGGGTAAACCACTGTTTGGGCACATGGTAAGGCTCGGAAGGGAAGGAGCGCCATTTGACTTTTTGAATGAAAAATTATCTCCATCGTTAGCGGACACCATGTCGCGTTTGGAAAGCCCCTGTGTGCCTAAACATTGGAGCTCCTCCACAAGTGACCCCATTTTGGAAACTAGACCCCCCAAGGAACTCATCTAGAGGCATAGTGAGCACTTTAAACCCCCAGGTGCTTCACAAATTGATCCGCAAAAATGAAAAAGTACTTTTATTTCACACAAAATTTCTTTTAGCCTCAATTCTTTCATTTTCACATGGGCAACAGGATAAAATGGATCCTAAAATTTGTTGGGCAATTTCTCCTGAGTATGCCGATACCTCATATGTGGGGGTAAACCACTGTTTGAGTGCACGGCAAGGCTCGGAAGGGGAGGCGTGCCATTTGACTTTTTGAATGGAAAATTAGCTCCAATCGTTAGCGGACACCATGTCGCGTTTGGAGAGCCCCTGTGTGCCTAAACATTGGAGCTCCCCTACAAGTGACCCCATTTTGGAAACTAGACCCCCCAAGGAACTTATCTAGATGCATAGTGAGCACTTATAACCCCAGGTGCTTCACAGAAGTTTATAACGCAGAGCCGTGAAAATAAAAAAATAATTTTTCTTTCCTCAAAAATGATTTTCAGCCCAGAATTTTTTATTTTCCCAAGGGTAATAGGAGAAATTGGACCCCAAATGTTGTTGTCCAGTTTGTCCTGAGTACGATGATACCCCATATGTGGGGGTAAACCACTGTTTGGGCGCACGGCAGGGCTCGGAAGGGAAGGCACGCCATTTGGCTTTTTGAATGGAAAATTAGCTCCAATCATTAGCGGACACCATGTCGCGTTTGGAGAGCCCCTGTGTGCCTAAACATTGGAGCTCCCGCACAAGTGACCCCATTTTGGAAACTAGACCTCCCAAGGAACTAATCTAGATGTGTGGTGAGCACTTTGAACCCCCAAGTGCTTCACAGAAGTTTATAACGCAGAGCCGTGAAAATAAAAAATGTGTTTCCTTTCCTCAAAAATATTTTTTTAGCCCAGAATTTTTTTATTTTTGCAAGAGTAACAGGAGAAATTGGACCCCAAAAGTTGTTGTCCAGTTTCTCCTGAGTACGCTGATACCCCATA
Source organism: Ranitomeya variabilis (assembly GCF_051348905.1). NCBI lineage: Eukaryota > Metazoa > Chordata > Amphibia > Anura > Dendrobatidae > Ranitomeya > Ranitomeya variabilis. The sequence goes on from NC_135233.1 coordinate 618,069,546, forward strand.
TGTGGGGGTAAACCACTGTTTTGGCACACGTCGGGGTTCGGAAGGGAAGTAGTGACGTTTTGAAATGCAGACTTTGATGGAATGCTCTGCGGGCATCAGGTTGCGTTTGCAGAGCCCCTGATGTGCCTAAACAGTAGGAACTCCCCACAAGTGACTCCATTTTGGAAACTAGACCCCCAAGGGAACTTATCTAGATGTGTGGTGAGCACTTTGAACCCCCAAGTGCTTCACAGAAGTTTATAACGCAGAGCCGTGAAAATAATAAATGTGTTTCCTTTCCTCAAAAATATTTTTTTAGCCCAGAATTTTTTATTTTTGCAAGAGTAACAGGAGAAATTGGACCCCAAAAGTTGTTGTCCAGTTTCTCCTGAGTACGCTGATACCCCATATGTGGGGGTAAACCACTGTTTGGGCACATGCCGGGGCTCGGAAGGGAAGTAGTGACGTTTTGGAATGCAGACTTTGATGGAATGGTCTGCGGGCATCATGTTACGTTTGCAGAGCCCCTGATATGCCTAAACAGTAGAAACCCCCCACAAGTGACCCCATTTTGGAAACTAGACCCCCCAAGGAACTTATCTAGATGTGTGGTGAGCACGTTCAACCCCCAAGTGCTTCACAGAAGTTTACAACGCAGAGCCGTGAAAATAAAAAATCATTTTTCTTTCCTCAAAAAAGATGTTTTAGCAAGCAATTTTTTATTTTCACAAGGGTAACAGGAGAATTTGGACCCCAATATTTGTTGCCCAGTTTGTTGTGAGTACGCTGATACCCCATATGTGGGGGTAAACCACTGTTTGGGCGCACGTCAGGGCTCGGAAGGGAAGTAGTGACATTTGAAATGCAGACTTTGATGGAATGGTCTGCGGGCGTCACATTGCATTTGCAGAGCCCCTGATGTGCCTAAACAGTAGAAACACCCCACAAGTGACCCCATTTTGGAAACTAGACCCCCCAAGGAACTTATCTAGATGTGTGGTGAGCACGTTCAACCCCCAAGTGCTTCACAGAAGTTTACAACGCAGAGCCGTGAAAATAAAAAATCATTTTTCTTTCCTCAAAAAAGATGTTTTAGCAAGCAATTTTTTATTTTCACAAGGGTAACAGGAGAATTTGGACCCCAATATTTGTTGCCCAGTTTGTTGTGAGTACGCTGATACCCCATATGTGGGGGTAAACCACTGTTTGGGCGCACGTCAGGGCTCGGAAGGGAAGTAGTGACATTTGAAATGCAGACTTTGATGGAATGGTCTGCGGGCGTCACATTGCATTTGCAGAGCCCCTGATGTGCCTAAACAGTAGAAACACCCCACAAGTGACCCCATTTTGGAAACTAGGCCCCCGAAGGAACTAGTGTGTGTGTGTGTGTGGTGAGCACTTTCAACCCCCAAGTGCTTCACAGAAGTTTATAACGCAGAGCCGTGAAAATAAAAAATAATTGTTCTTTCCTCAAAAATTATGTTTAAGGCTACGTTCACATTTGCGGTCAGCGCCGCAGCGTCGGGCGCCGCAGCGTCGCCGCATGCGTCATGCGCCCCTATATTTAACATGGGGGCGCATGGACATGCGTTGTGCTGCGTTTTGCGCCGCATGGCCGCAAGCGTTGGACGCAAGAAACGCATCAAGTTGCATTTTTTTTGCGTCCAACTTTCGGCCAAAAAGGACGCATGCGGCGCAAAACGCAGCGTTTTAGCGTGCGTTTTGCCGCGGTTTTGTTTGCGTTGTGCGCTGCGGCGCCCAACGCAAATGTGAACGTAGCCTTAGCAAGTAATTTTTTATTTTTGCAAGGGTAACAGGAGAAATTGGACCCTGTTGTGAATTTGCTTTTTGCTCCCTCTAGTGGTTACTAGTTTTTTGACTCTGGTTTTTCTGTCATTCCTTTTATCCGCACCTGGGTCGTTAGTTAGGGGTGTTGCTATATAAGCTCCCTGGACCTTCAGTTCAATGCCTGGCAACGTAGTTATCAGAGCTAGTCTGCTGTGCTCTTGTCTACTGATCCTGGTTCCAGTTATATCAGCTAAGTCTGCCTTTTGCTTTTTGCTATTTGTTTTGGTTTTGTATTTTTGTCCAGCTTGTTCCAAAACTATATCCTGACCTTTGCTGGAAGCTCTAGGGGGGCTGGTGTTCTCCCCCCGGACCGTTAGACGGTTCGGGGGTTCTTGAATTTCCAGTGTGGATTTTGATAGGGTTTTTGTTGACCATATAAGTTACCTTTCTTTATTCTGCTATCAGTAAGCGGGCCTCTCTGTGCTAAACCTGGTTCATTTCTGTGTTTGTCATTTCCTCTTACCTCACCGTCATTATTTGTGGGGGGCTTCTATCCAGCTTTGGGGTCCCCTTCTCTGGAGGCAAGAAAGGTCTTTGTTTTCCTCTACTAGGGGTAGCTAGATTCTCCGGCTGGCGCGTGTCATCTAGAATCAACGTAGGAATGATCCCCGGCTACTTCTAGTGTTGGCGTTAGGAGTAGATATATGGTCAACCCAGTTACCACTGCCCTATGAGCTGGATTTTTGTATTCTGCAGACTTCCACGTTCCTCTGAGACCCTCGCCATTGGGGTCATAACAGTTTGCCAGGCCAGTATTAAATGTTTAATGCATTGCAGAAGAGGGATTATAAGAAAGAAGATTCTGAGTTTTTTTTTTTTTTTTTTTTTCTTCTTCCCCTTTACCTCAGAGTGGCTATGCTTGCTGCAGACATGAATGTCCAGACCTTGATTACAAGTGTGGACCAGCTGGCTACTCGTGTGCAGGGCATACAAGACTATGTTATCAGAAATCCTAGGTCAGAACCTAAAATACCGATTCCTGAACTGTTTTCCGGAGACAGGTTTAAGTTTAGGAATTTCGTGAATAATTGTAAATTGTTTTTGTCCCTGAGACCCTGTTCATCTGGAGATTCTGCTCAGCAAGTAAAAATTGTTATTTCGTTCTTACGGGGCGACCCTCAGGATTGGGCTTTTTCGCTGGCGCCAGGAGATCCGGCATTGGCTGATCTTGATGCGTTTTTTCTGGCGCTCGGTTTACTTTATGAGGAACCCAATCTTGAGATTCAGGCAGAAAAGGCCTTGCTGGCTATGTCTCAGGGGCAGGACGAGGCTGAAGTGTATTGCCAAAAATTTCGGAAATGGTCCGTGCTGACACATTGGAACGAGTGTGCACTGGCCGCTAATTTTAGAAATGGCCTTTCTGAAGCCATTAAGAATGTTATGGTGGGTTTTCCCATTCCCACAGGTCTGAATGATACTATGGCACTGGCTATTCAAATTGACCGGCGGTTGCGGGAGCGCAAAACCGCAAATTCCCTCATGGTGTTGTCTGAACAGACACCTAATTCGGTGCAATGTGATAGAAAAACCGCAAATTCCCTCATGGTGTTGTCTGAACAGACACCTGATTTAATGCAATGTGATAGAATCCTGACTAGAAATGAGCGGAAAATTCATAGACGCCGGAATGGCTTGTGCTACTACTGTGGTGATTCTACACATGTTATCTCAGCATGCTCTAAACGTATAGCTAAGGTTGTTAGTCCTGTCACCGTTGGTAATTTGCAACCTAAATTTATTCTGTCTGTAACTTTGATTTGCTCACTGTCATCTTATCCTGTCATGGCGTTTGTAGATTCAGGTGCTGCCCTGAGTCTCATGGATCTCTCATTTGCTAAGCGCTGTGGTTTTACTCTTGAACCATTAGAAAATCCTATTCCTCTTAGGGGTATTGATGCTACACCATTGGCTGCAAATAAACCGCAGTATTGGACACAGGTTACCATGTGCATGACTCCTGAACACCGCGAGGTGATACGTTTCCTGGTTTTACATAAAATGCATGATTTGGTTGTTTTAGGGCTGCCATGGTTACAGACCCATAATCCAGTCCTGGACTGGAAGGCTATGTCAGTCTCAAGTTGGGGCTGTCGTGGTATTCATGGGGATTCCCTGCCTGTGTCTATTGCTTCTTCTACGCCTTCGGAAGTTCCGGAGTATTTGTCTGATTATCAGGACGTCTTCAGTGAGTCTGAGTCCAGTGCACTGCCTCCTCATAGGGACTGTGACTGTGCTATAGATTTGATCCCAGGCAGTAAATTTCCTAAGGGAAGACTGTTTAATCTGTCGGTACCTGAACATACCGCTATGCGTTCATATATCAAGGAGTCTCTGGAGAAAGGACATATTCGTCCGTCTTCTTCCCCTCTTGGTGCGGGATTCTTTTTTGTGGCAAAAAAGGACGGATCTTTGAGACCTTGTATTGATTATCGGCTTTTAAATAAGATCACTGTCAAATTTCAGTATCCTTTACCGCTGTTGTCTGACTTGTTTGCCCGGATTAAGGGTGCCAAGTGGTTCACCAAGATAGACCTTCGTGGTGCGTACAACCTTGTGCGCATTAAGCAAGGTGATGAATGGAAAACCGCATTCAATACGCCCGAAGGTCATTTTGAGTACTTGGTGATGCCTTTTGGTCTCTCCAATGCGCCTTCAGTTTTTCAGTCCTTTATGCATGACATTTTCCGGAAGTATCTGGATAAATTTTTGATTGTTTATCTGGATGATATTTTGGTTTTTTCTGATAATTGGGATTCGCATGTGGAGCAGGTCAGGTTGGTCTTTAAAATTTTGCGTGAAAATTCTTTGTTTGTCAAGGGCTCAAAGTGTCTCTTTGGTGTACAGAAGGTTCCCTTTTTGGGGTTCATTTTTTCCCCTTCTGCTGTGGAGATGGACCCAGTCAAGGTCCGAGCTATTCTTGATTGGACTCAGCCCTCGTCAGTTAAGAGTCTTCAGAAGTTCTTGGGCTTCGCTAACTTCTACCGTCGTTTTATCGCTAATTTTTCTAGCATTGTGAAACCTTTGACGGATATGACCAAGAAGGGCTCCGATGTAGCTAACTGGGCTCCTGCTGCCGTGGAGGCTTTCCAGGAGTTGAAACGCCGGTTTACTTCGGCGCCTGTTTTGTGCCAGCCTGACGTCTCACTTCCCTTTCAGGTTGAGGTGGATGCTTCGGAAATTGGGGCAGGGGCCGTTTTGTCGCAGAGAGGCCCTGGTTGCTCTGTTATGAAACCTTGTGCCTTTTTCTCTAGGAAGTTTTCGCCTGCCGAGCGAAATTATGATGTGGGCAATCGGGAGTTGTTGGCCATGAAATGGGCATTTGAGGAGTGGCGTCATTGGCTCGAGGGTGCTAAGCATCGTGTGGTGGTCTTGACTGATCACAAAAATCTGATGTATCTCGAGTCTGCTAAACGCCTTAATCCGAGACAGGCCCGCTGGTCATTGTTTTTCTCCCGCTTTGATTTTGTTGTCTCGTATTTACCTGGTTCAAAGAATGTGAAGGCCGATGCTCTTTCTAGGAGCTTTGTGCCTGATGCTCCTGGAGTCGCTGATCCTGTTGGTATTCTTAAAGATGGAGTTATCTTGTCAGCTATTTCTCCGGATCTGCGACGTGTGTTGCAGAGATTTCAGGCTGATAGGCCTGAGTCTTGTCCACCTGACAGACTGTTTGTCCCGGATAAGTGGACCAGCAGAGTCATTTCCGAGGTTCATTCCTCGGTGTTGGCAGGTCACCCGGGAATTTTTGGCACCAGAGATCTGGTGGCCAGGTCCTTTTGGTGGCCTTCCTTGTCAAGGGATGTGCGGTCATTTGTGCAGTCCTGTGGGACTTGTGCTCGAGCTAAGCCTTGCTGTTCTCGTGCCAGCGGTTTGCTCTTGCCCTTGCCTGTCCCGAAGAGACCTTGGACACATATCTCCATGGATTTCATTTCTGATCTTCCGCTATCTCAGGGCATGTCCGTTATCTGGGTGATATGTGATCGCTTCTCCAAGATGGTCCATTTGGTTCCTTTGCCTAAGCTGCCTTCCTCTTCCGATCTGGTTCCTGTGTTTTTCCAGAACGTGGTTCGTTTGCACGGCATCCCTGAGAATATTGTGTCTGACAGAGGATCCCAGTTCGTTTCCAGGTTCTGGCGATCCTTTTGTAGTAGGATGGGCATTGATTTGTCGTTTTCGTCTGCTTTCCATCCTCAGACTAATGGACAGACGGAGCGAACCAATCAGACTTTGGAGGCTTATTTGAGGTGTTTTGTCTCTGCTGATCAGGACGATTGGGTGACATTCTTGCCGTTGGCTGAGTTTGCCCTTAATAATCGGGCTAGTTCCGCCACCTTGGTTTCACCTTTTTTCTGCAACTCTGGTTTCCATCCTCGCTTTTCTTCGGGTCATGTGGAGCCTTCTGACTGTCCTGGGGTGGATTCTGTGGTGGATAGGTTGCAGCAGATCTGGAATCATGTGGTGGACAACTTGAAGTTGTCACAGGAGAAGGCTCAGCGCTTTGCCAACCGCCGCCGCGGTGTGGGTCCCCGACTACGCGTTGGGGATTTGGTATGGCTTTCTTCCCGCTTTGTTCCTATGAAGGTCTCCTCTCCCAAATTTAAACCTCGTTTTATTGGGCCTTACAAGATATTGGAAATCCTTAATCCTGTATCTTTTCGTCTGGATCTTCCTGTGTCGTTTGCTATTCACAATGTATTTCATAGGTCCTTGTTGCGGCGGTACATTGTGCCTGTAGTTCCTTCTGCTGAGCCTCCTGCTCCGGTGTTGGTTGAGGGCGAGTTGGAGTACGTGGTGGAGAAGATCTTGGATTCTCGCCTCTCCAGGCGGAGGCTTCAGTACCTGGTCAAGTGGAAGGGCTATGGTCAGGAGGATAATTCCTGGGTGGTCGCCTCTGATGTTCATGCGGCCGATTTAGTTCGTGCCTTTCATGCCGCTCATCCTGATCGCCCTGGTGGTCGTGGTGAGGGTTCGGTGACCCCTCACTAAGGGGGGGGTACTGTTGTGAATTTGCTTTTTGCTCCCTCTAGTGGTTACTAGTTTTTTGACTCTGGTTTTTCTGTCATTCCTTTTATCCGCACCTGGGTCGTTAGTTAGGGGTGTTGCTATATAAGCTCCCTGGACCTTCAGTTCAATGCCTGGCAACGTAGTTATCAGAGCTAGTCTGCTGTGCTCTTGTCTACTGATCCTGGTTCCAGTTATATCAGCTAAGTCTGCCTTTTGCTTTTTGCTATTTGTTTTGGTTTTGTATTTTTGTCCAGCTTGTTCCAAAACTATATCCTGACCTTTGCTGGAAGCTCTAGGGGGGCTGGTGTTCTCCCCCCGGACCGTTAGACGGTTCGGGGGTTCTTGAATTTCCAGTGTGGATTTTGATAGGGTTTTTGTTGACCATATAAGTTACCTTTCTTTATTCTGCTATCAGTAAGCGGGCCTCTCTGTGCTAAACCTGGTTCATTTCTGTGTTTGTCATTTCCTCTTACCTCACCGTCATTATTTGTGGGGGGCTTCTATCCAGCTTTGGGGTCCCCTTCTCTGGAGGCAAGAAAGGTCTTTGTTTTCCTCTACTAGGGGTAGCTAGATTCTCCGGCTGGCGCGTGTCATCTAGAATCAACGTAGGAATGATCCCCGGCTACTTCTAGTGTTGGCGTTAGGAGTAGATATATGGTCAACCCAGTTACCACTGCCCTATGAGCTGGATTTTTGTATTCTGCAGACTTCCACGTTCCTCTGAGACCCTCGCCATTGGGGTCATAACAGGACCCCAACAGTTGTTGCCCAGTTTGTCCTGAGTACGCTGGTACCCCAAATGTGGGGGTAAACCACTGTTTGGGCGCACGTCGGGGCTTGGAAGGGCGGGAGCACCATTTGACTTTTTGAACGCAAGATTGGCTGGAATCAATGGTGGCGCCATGTTGCGTTTGGAGACCCCTGATGTGCCTAAACAGTGGAAACCCCTCAATTCTAACTTCAACACTAACCCCAACACACCCCTAATCCTAATCCCAACTGTAGCCATAACCCTAATCACAACCCTAACCCCAACACACCCCTAACCACAACCCTAACCGCAACACACCCGTATCCCTAATTCCAACCCTAATCCTAACCCTAATCCCAACCGTAACCCTAATCCCAACCCTAACCACAACTGTAACCCCAACACACCCCTAACCCTATCCGTAACCCTAACCACAAGCCTAATCTTAACCCTATTTCAAACCCTAGCCCTAATTCCAACCCTAACTCTAATTCCAACCCTAACCCTAAGGCTATGTGCCCACGTTGCGGATTCGTGTGAGATTTTTCCGCACGATTTTTGAAAAATCTGCAGGTAAAAGGCACTGCGTTTTACCTGCGGATTTACAGCAGATTTCCAGTGTTTTTTTGTGCGGATTTCACCTGCGGATTCCTATTGAGGAACAGGTGTAAAACGCTGCGGAATCCACACAAAGAATTGACATGCTGCGGAAAATACAACGCAGCGTTTCTGCACGGAATTTTCCGCACCATGGGCACAGCGGATTTGGTTTTCCTTAGGTGTACATGGTACTGTAAACCTGATGGAAAACTGCTTCGAATTCGCAGCGGCCAATCCGCTGCGGATCCGCGGCCAATCCGCTGCGGATCCGCGGCCAATCCGCTGCCGATCCGCTGCGGATCCGCGGCCAATCCGCTGCGGATCCGCGGCGGATCCGCGGCCGATCCGCTGCGGATCCGCTGCCGATCCGCTGCCGATCCGCGGCCGATCCGCTGCGGATCCGCTGCCGATCCGCTGCCGATCCGCTGCCGATCCGCTGCGGATCCGCGGCCGATCCGCTGCGGATCCGCTGCCGATCCGCTCTGTGTGCACATGCCATAACCCTACCCCTAACCCTACCCGTAACCCTACCCGTAACCCTACCCCTAACCCTACCCCTAGTAATAACCCTAGTTCTAACCCTAACCCTAGTGGGAAAAAAAAAAAAAAATTTCTTTATTTTATTATTGTCCCTATGGGGGTGATAAAGGGGGGGGGGGTTATTTATTATTTTTTTTATTTTGATCGCTGTGGTAGAACCTACCACAGCGATCAAAATGTACTTGTAAGGAATCTGCCGACTGGCAGATTCGGCGGGCGCACTGAGCATGCGCCCGCCATTTTGGAAGATGGCGGCGCCCAGCGAGCAGACGTACGGACACCGGGAGGATCAGTAAGTATGAAGGGGTGGTGGGGGGGTGGATCGGAGCACAGGGGGGGGGATCGGAGCACAGGGGGGGTGGATATGAGCAAGGAGGGAGCGGACAGGAGGACGGGGGAGCCGGCAGGCGGACGGAGGGGACCGGACCCCATAACGGAGGACTGGGGGGGCGATCGGTGGGTGTGGGGGGGTCACTTTAGTATTTCCAGCCATGGCCGATGATATTGCAGCATCGGCCATGGCTGGATTGTAATAGACCTATGCACAGACCTATGATTCAAAGGCCCATGATACATGGACCTATGATACAGGGACCCATGATAGACAGACTAATGATAAATGGACCTCTAATACACGGACCTATGATACAAGAACCTTTTATCTACAAACCTGTGATATACAGACCCATGGTACAAGGACACATGATACAAGGACTCATGGTACAAGGACGCATGATACCCGGACCAATGACACAAGGACCAATGATACAAGGACCCATGATACAAGTACCCATAATTCAAGAACCAATCATACAAGAAACTATGATACACAGACCCATGATACATGGACCCATGAAACAAGGACCCATGATACATGAACCTATGATACTAGTACCTATGATACAAGCACCCATGATTCAAGGCTCAATGATGCAAGAACCTAGGATACACGGACCAATGATACAAGGACCTATGATGCAAGGATTCATGATGCAAGGACCTATGATACAAGGACCCATGATGCCACTGACTACACATGGAGCTATGACCCATGAAACAAAGACCCATGATACCACTACCTATGCACGGAGCTACTATACACGGACCCATGTTACAAGAACCTATGATACACGGACCTTTAATACAAGGATCTTTGATACAAGGACCTGTAATATACGGACCCATGGTACAAGGACTCATGATACATGGACCTATGATACAGGACCCACTCGTTCGGCTTTTCCATTCTTCTTCTTTGCTGGTGAATACTGGATGCACCAAAACTCGTTATATTCACTTGCTTTAGTTTTATGGGATCCTGAATTTACATTCTTTCATTCTGTATACATGACACACAACATTTATGTTCTGTCCCTTAGGCCCTTAATACGGTTAGTTATACAGGATGTATATGTATAGGACTTTATGCTTGAAGTCAAAACTTTGCTTGAGTGATAAAGCGGATTCCTGGAAGTGGAGTGCTCCTACATTCAGGTTTCCCCCTCCAGGCCAGTCCCATAGCACGGGCATATCATTAACTAAAAATTGAAAGTAAAGATTAAAGAACAACCACAAGATGGATTTCATCAACCAACGTATCAGTTGAATGTAGATAAAACCAGCAAACTCTACCTAAAGATGTGTTCATGGCTGTCTGTTCACTGCTGCATCTGTTGTGTGAATGTTACAAGTAACAACCATTGATTTATAATGCAGACCTTCTGGGTTTTGCTGTAGTTTCTAATGATGCTTGCTGCACTATTTGTGCTATCAAATGTGACGGAATTGCTGACGTGGGCCCCAGACAGCAATGTGAACATAGGCCAAGACTCTGCATCCTGCCCCAAATGAGTTTCCCGATTTCCCCAGGGCATGTACACTGTGGGGTTCATTTGGGGGTCACACAAAGATTATTTGTTGTGGATTTTTTGGTTTCAAAATCAATACAGTACAATTAAATGGATGGCGTTTTACAGAACTCTTATCACATGCATAGAAAAAAAATTGTAATCCGCAACATTTTGCAGTAGTTATCCCAAGCAAATTCCTCTTATAACCCCCAGATTTTCAGGTTAGTTTGTAGCCATTTCACAGAAACAAAGTGGATGCTATAAATCAGTGGAGCTGCTCCATAGAGATAAAGCTGAGTTTTAGGTATTTTAACTATGCTTCATACTTTTATTATGACATTTTTATTGCAAGTGGAGGGGCTATAGACACCTTTGGCATGAATAAAAAGTATTTTTACTTCTGTTAGTGGCAATGTTTAGTTAATACAATTTTTCTAATTCTTCTCTGTATATTCATGCATTTCCTTATATGCTTTTGCAGCCCAATCCAAGTTCAAGATTTTTCTCTTGTGCCAGTGTCTCTCCCAGCAATATAGGCTGGACGTGAGGTCAGTGTGTCTGTCCCAGTAATATAGGCTGGATGTGAGCTGTGTGTCTCACAGTAATATAGGCTGGATGTAAGGTCTGTGTGTCTCTCCCAGTAATATAGGCTGGATGTGAGCTCTGTGTGTCTCTCCCAGTAATATAGGTTGGATGTGAGCTCTGTGTGTCTCTCCCAGTAATATAGGCTGGATGTGAGGCCTGTGTGTCTCTCCCAGTAATATAGGTTGGATGTGAGGTATGTGTGTCTCTCCCAGTAATATAGGTTGGATGTGAGCTCTGTGTGTCTCCCAGTAATATAGGCTGGATGTGAGGCCTGTGTGTCTCTCTCACTCTCTCAGTAATATAGGCTGGATGTGAGGCCTGTGTGTCTCTCCCAGTAATATAGGTTGGATGTGAGCTCTGTGTGTCTCCCAGTAATATAGGCTGGATGTGAGGCCGCGTGTCTCTCCCAGTAATATAGGCTGGATGTGAGGTTTGTGTGTCTCTCCCAGTAATATAGGTTGGATGTGAGGTATGTGTGTCTCTCCCAGTAATATAGGTTGGATGTGAGCTCTGTGTGTCTCCCAGTAATATAGGCTGGATGTGAGGCCTGTGTGTCTCTCTCAGTAATATAGGCTGGATTGCAGCATTACAAAGTTTCAGATCTATTATATTTTAGGTGCAAGGTGAGGATATTCACATGATATGTGATCAACTTGTGATTTACAGCTGACTAAGTGCAAAAATGATGAAGATCTGTGGTTTGTAGCAGTCTGCCATTATCAGCAACAGATAGATCTAGTCTGCTCTCAGCCCTCACTGATTCTGCCTTACTCCTCCCACCAGCCCAGAACAGCAGCACAGGCAGAACCAGCAGCAGTGTGATGAGATCCAGAGGAGCCATCACTGCTATCAGTACTCACAAAAGAATAACTGTATTATCCATACCTCCCAACTTTAGGGGAAGGGAAAGAGGGACAAAGCGCGCCGCGGCAAATTTTAGGCCACACCCATTTCACAACTAGCCACGCCCCAACCACACCCATTTAGCACTTCTGATCACAATGTTTCGTTAACAATAATTATGAACAAAAAAATATGGCCACACACGACGCTCCATACTGTACAATGGCCATTGGCCACATTATGCTCCATACTGTATAATGGCCCCACATGATGCTGCGTACAGTATACTTGCCCCACGTGATGGGGCACGTATAAAATGCCCCATAGCATAAAATACGCTGACACACCCTGACTACGGATCAATATTTTGGGGACATTTCTCCGTATTACGCCCGTAGTACGGCCGTATAATACGTGGCGTATTGTCTTACGCCGAGTGTGACGCCGGCCTTACTGGTATAATTATTATAGGGGCCAAGTCCCTTTTGTATATATCTCCCTGATATACACCGAGCACCATTTTGTGTTCATGTAATTTGTGTTATGGGTTCGACAGGGCTAAAAACATAGTAACACCCACGGAGCACATCTGCCCGGCACCAGGTCCTCCTGACCCCCGGAGTGCGCATACGTGAAGTGCGACCGAAGATTCCTGAGGCGGTGGAGTCAGAGGTGAGTAACGGGGTGAGGGGTCGGCATGCTGCTGCCGTATTTAGCATTTTGGGTGACAATACCCCTTTAACGATAACCATGGGGAGAGGGGTGCTGCACCAGGTTGGTGGAGAATCCGATGGATGGGTACCAGGGGGAGAGTGGGAGCGGGGTGCGCTGCATGGGGAGACAAAGTTTGTGTCAGTCCTCCTAATGCTGTCAGATCAGAGTCTCTGCTGTAACGGGCAGCGCTGCATGGAGAGGGGGAGAGACACATTCACTTACAGTCAGTCTGCAGATCCCCGCTCGCTGCTCCCGCGGTCACGAGAAACCAGTCCGGGTGCTGGCGCTGCCGCTCTAGTGTCCTCAGAGTCCGCCCACGTTGAGGAGGAAGCCGGAGGCGGGCGGTGAGGCAACTCAAGGGGGCGTGGCTACAACGCAGACAGTCCCAGGCAGGGAACGGAACGAACAGCTGCGGGTACAGTAATCGGGCTCTCTCTACGTCCCGGAAGTGGGCGGGGCTTCACTGGCGGCCGCAAATTCGGGATTTTAAATGCCCGAAGCGCGACAGCGGGACCCCGGTGCCAAAGCAGGACCCCGGTGCCAAAGCGGGACTGTCCCGCTGAAATCGGGACGGTTGGGAGGTATGATTATCTGTGGAGTTACATGGGACTGCAGGTCACATCTAATACATTATCAGCTCAGTGTGAGCCCACCAAAATAAAAGTGCTGCTGGCAGAGATAGATGGTTCTTGAAGCCCAGAAGGCACCGCAGAAAAGTGAGATTCTGTCACTTGTACCAGCTTGTGTTCTTGCTGAGAATGTATGACATGGTTTTGCAGTGGTGTAACTGGAGTCCGATGGGCCCCAGTGTGAAATTTGGACCTGCCCCCCCACACACACATTGGTCAGATGTATGGGCCCCTGTAGCATTCTAAGTTCTGTCAAGACTTATGAACTGCCCCCCTCCCCCTTCATTGTGTAGTAATGTCCCCCATCCTGGTGACTATGTCCGCATATTAGTATATATGTCCCAATGCTGGTATATATGGTCCCCAATCCTAGTGTACGTGTCCCCGTTCTGCCCCTAATGCCCTGCAGAGCATCTCGCCTATAACTATACTATTCTCCTGCCCAGCAGAGCATCTCCCCTATAACTCTATAATATTCTCCTGCCCTGCAGAGCATCTCCCCTATAACTCTATACTATTCTCCTGCCCTGCAGAGCATCTCCCCTATAACTCTATAATATTCTCCTGTCCTGCAGAACATCTCACCTATAACTCTATACTATTCTCCTGCCCTGCAGAGCATCTCACCTGTAACTCTATACTATTCTCCTGCCCAGCAGAGCATCTCACCTATAACTCTATACTATTCTCCTGCCCAGCAGAGCATCTCACCTATAACTCTATACTATTCTCCTGCCCAGCAGAGCATCTCCCCTATAACTCTATACTATTCTCCTGCCCAGCACAGCATCTCCCCTATAACTCTATACTATTCTCCTGCCCTGTAGAGCTTCTCACCTATAACTCTATACTATTCTACTGTCCTGCAGAGCATCTCAACTATAACTCTATACTATTCTCCTGTCCTGCAGAGCATCTCTCACCTATAACTCTATACTACTCTGCTGCCCTGCAGAGCTTCTCACCTATATCTCTACACTATTCTCCTGCCCGGCAGAGCATCTCACCTACAACTCTATACTATTCTCCTGCCCGGCAGAGCATCTCACCTATAACTCTATACTATTCTCCTGTCCGGCAGAGCATCTCACCTATAACTCTATACTATTCTCCTGCCCGGCAGAGCATCTCACCTATAACTCTATACTATTCTCCTGCCCTGCAGAGCATTTCCCCTATAACTCTATACTGTTCTCCTGCTCTGCAGAGCATCTCACGTATAACTCTATACTGTTCTCCTGCCCTGCAGAGCTTCTCACCTATAACTCTATACTATTCTCCTGTCCTGCAGAGCATCTCACCTATAACTCTATACTATTCTCCGGCCCAGCAGAGCATCTCACCTATAATTCTATACTATTCTGTCCTGCAGAGCATCTCACCTATATCTCTATACTATTTTTCTGCCCTGTAGAGCTTCTCACCTATATCTCTATACTATTCTCCTGCCAGGCAGAGCATCTCACCTGTAACGCTATAATATTCTCCTGCCCTGCAGAGCATCTCCCCTATAACTCTATACTGTTCTCCTGCTATGCAGAGCATCTCACCTATAACTCTATACTGTTCTCCTGCCCTGCATAGCTTCTCACCTATAACTCTATACTATTCTCCTGCCCTGCAGAGCATCTCACCTATAACTCTATACTATTCTCCTGCCCAGCAGAGCATCTCACCTATAACTCTATACTATTCTGCCCTGCAGAGCATCTCACCTATAACTCTATACTATTCTCCTGCCCTGTAGAGCTTCTCACCAATAACTCTATACGATTCTCCTGTCCTGCAGAGCATCTCACCTATAACTCTATCCTATTCTCCTGCTCTGCAGAGCATCTCACCTATAACTCTATACTATTCTCCTGCCCTGTAGAGCTTCTCACCTATAACTCTATACTATTCTCCTGCCCTGCAGAGCATCTCACCTATAACTCTCTACTATTCTCCTGCCCAGCAGAGCATCTCACCTACAACTCTATACTATTCTGCCCTGCAGAGCATCTCACCTATAACTCTATACTATTCTCATGCCATATAGAGCTTCTCACCTATAACTCTATACTATTCTCCTGTCCTGCAGAGCATCTCACCTATAACTCTATACTATTCTCCTGCCCTGCAGAGCATCTCACCTATAACTCTATACTATTCTCCTGCCCTGTAGAGCTTCTCACCTATAACTCTATACTATTCTCCTGCCCTGCAGAGCTTCTCACCTATATCTCTATACTATTCTCCTGCCCGGCAGAGCATCTCACCTATAACTCTATACTATTCTCCTGCTCTGCAGAGCATCTCACCTATAACTCTATACTATTCTCCTGCCCTGCAGATCATCTCAACTATAACTCTATACTATTCTCCTGCCTGGCAGAGCATCTCACCTGTATCTCTATACTATTCTCCTGCCCGGCAGAGCATCTCACCTATAACTCTATACTATTCTTCTGCCCTGCAGAGCATCTCTCCTATAACTCTATACTATTCTCCTGCCCTGCAGAGCATCTCACCTATAACTCTATACTATTCTCCTGCCTGGCAGAGCATCTCACCTATAACTCTATACTATTCTCCTGCCCGGCAGAGTGTCTCACCTATAACTCTATACTATTCTGCCCTGCAGAGCATCTCACATATAACTGTATACTATTCTCCTGCCCGGTAGAGCATCTCACCTATAACTGTATACTATTCTCCTGCCCGGCAGAGCATCTCACCTATAGCTCTATACTATTCTCCTGTCCTGCAGAGCATCTCACCTATAACTCTATACTATTCTCCTGCCCGGCAGAGCATCTCACCTATAAACCTATACTATTCTCCTGCCCTGCAGAGCATCTTACCTATAACTCTGTACTATTCTCCTGCCTGGCAGAGCATCTCACCTATAACTCTGTACTATTCTCCTGCAGTGCTGAGCTTCTCACCTACAACTCTATACTATTCTCCTGCTCTGCAGAACATCTCACCTATAACTCTATACTATTCTCATGCCCTGCAGAGCATCTCACCTATAACTCTATACTATTCTCCTGCCGGGCAGAGCATCTAACCTATAACTCTATACTAATCTCCTGCCCAGCAGAGCGTCTCGCCTATAACTCTATACTATTCTCCTGCCCAGCAGAGCATCTCACCTATAACTCTATACTATTCTCCTGCCCTGCAGAGCGCCTCACCTATAACTCTATACTATTCTCCTGCCCGGCAGAGCATCTCACCTATAACTCTATACTATTCTCCTGCCCTGCAGATCTTCTCACCTATAACTCTATACTATTCTCCTGCCCTGCAGACCTTCTCACCTATAAGTCTATACTATTCTCCTACCCTGCAGAGCGTCTCACCTATAACTCTATACTATTCTCCTGCCCTACAGAGCGTCTCACCTATAACGCTATACTGTTCTCCTACCCGGCAGAGCATCTCACCTACAACTCTATACTATTCTCCTGCCCAGCAGAGCATCTCACCTAAAACTCTATACTATTCTCCTGCCCTGTACAGCTTCTCACCTATAACTCTATACTATTCTCCTGTCCTGCAGAGCATCTCAGCTATAACTCTATACTATTCTCCTGCTCTGCAGAGCATCTCCCCTATAACTCTATACTATTCTCCTGCCCAGCAGAGCATCTCACCTATAACTCTGTACTATTCTCCTGCCCAGCAGAACATCTCACCTATAACTCTGTACTATTCTCCTGCCCAGCAGAGCATCTCACCTATAACTCTATGCTATTCTCCTGCCCGGCAGAGCATCTCACCTATAACTCTATACTATTCTCCTGCCGTGCAGAGCGTCTGACCTATAACTATACTATTCTCCTGCCCAGCAGAGCATCTCACCTATAACTGTATACTATTCTCCTGCCCAGCAGAGCATCTCACCTATAACTCTATACTATTCTCCTGCCCTGCAGAGCATCTTACCTATAACTCTATATTATTCTCCTGCCCTACAGAGCGTCTCACCTATAACTCTATACTATTCTCCTGCCCTGTACAGCTTCTCACCTATAACTCTATACTATTCTCCTGTCCTGCAGAGCATCTCAGCTATAACTCTATACTATTCTCCTGCTCTGCAGAGCATCTCCCCTACAACTCTATACTATTCTCCAGTCCTGCAGAACATCTCAACTATAACTCTATACTATTCTACTGTCCTGCAGAGCATCTCACCTATAACTCTGTACTATTCTCCTGCCCAGCAGAGCATCTCACCTATAACTCTATGCTATTCTCCTGCCCGGCAGAGCATCTCACCTATAACTCTATACTATTCTCCTGCCGTGCAGAGCGTCTCACCTATAACTCTATATTATTATCCTGCCCGGCAGAGCATCTCACCTTTAACTCTATACTATTATCCTGCCCGGCAGAGCATCTCACCTATAACTCTATACTATTCTCCTGCCCAGCAGAGCATCTCACCTATAACTCTATACTATTCTCCTGCCCTGGAGAGCGTCTCACCTATAACTTTATACTATTCTCCTGCCCAGCAGAGCATTTCACCTATAACTCTATCCTATTCTCCTGCCCTGCAGAGCATCTCACCTATAACTCTATACTATTCTCCTGCCCCACAGAGCATCTCACCTATAACTCTATACTATTATCCTGCCCTGCAGAGCGTCTCACCTATAACTCTATACTATTCTCCTGCTCGGCAGAACATCTCACCTATATCTCTATACTATTCTCCAGCCCTGCAGAGCGTCTCACCTATAACTCTATACTATTCTCCTGCCCCACAGAGCATCTCACCTATAACTCTATACTATTCTCCAGCCCGGCAGAGCATCTTACCTATAACTCTATACTATTCTCCTGCCCTGCAGAGCATCTCACCTATAACTCTATACTATTCTCCTGCCCCACAGAGCATCTCACCTATAACTCTATACTATTATCCTGCCCTGCAGAGCGTGTCACCTATAACTCTATACTATTCTCCTGCCTGGCAGAACATCTCACCTATAACTCTATACTATTCTCCTTCCCAGCAGAGCATCTCACCTATAACTCTATATTATTATCCTGCCCTGCAGAGCATCTAACCTATAACTCTATACTATTCTACTGCCCTGCAGAGGATCTCACCTATAACTCTATACTATTCTCCTGCCCGGCAGAGCATCTCACCTATAACTCCATACTATTCTCCCGCCCTGCAGAGCATCTCAACTATAACTCTATACTATTCTCCTGCCCGGCAGAGCATCTCACCTATAACTCTATACTATTATCCTGCCCGGCAGAGCATCTCACCTATAACTCTATGCTATTCTCCTGCCCGGCAGAGCATCTCACCTATAACTCTATACTATTCTCCTGCCCTGCAGAGCATCTCACCTATAACTCTATACTATTCTCCTGCCCCACAGAGCATCTCACCTATAACTCTATACTATTATCCTGCCCGGCAGAGCATCTCACCTATAACTCTATACTATAACTTTATACTATTCTCCTGCCCGGCAGAGCATCTCACCTATAACTCTATACTATTCTCCTGCCCTGCAGAGCATCTCACCTACAACTCTATACTATTCTCCCGCCCGGCAGAGCATCTCACCTATAACTTTATACTATTCTCCTTCCCGGCAGAGCGTCTCACCTATAACTCTATACTATTCTCCTTCCCTGCAGAGCATCTCACCTATAACTCTATACTATTTTCCTGCCCTGCAGAGCATCTCACCTACAACTCTATACTATTCTTCTGCCCTGCAGAGCATCTCAGCTACAACTCTATCCTATTCTCCTGCCCTGCAGAGCGTCTCACCTATAACTCTATACTATTCTCCTGCCCAGCAGAGCATCTCACCTATAACTCTATCCCATTCTCCTGCCCTGCAGAGCGTCTCACCTATAACTCTATACTATTCTCCTGCCTGCAGAGCTTCTCACCTATAACTCTATACTATTCTCCTGCCGTGCAGAGCGTCTCACCTATAACTCTATACTATTCTCCTGCCCTGCAGAGCATCTCACCTATAACTCTATCATATTCTCCTGCCCCACAGACCATCTCACCTATAACTCTATACTATTCCTCTGCCGTGCAGAGCGTCTCATCTATAACTCTATACTATTCTCTTGCCCGGCAGAGCATCTCACCTATAACTGTATACTATTATCCTGCCCGGCAGAGCATCTCACCTATAACTCTATACTATTCTCCTGCCCTGCAGAGCGTCTCTCCTATAACTCTATACTATTCTCCTGCCTGGCAGAACATCTCACCTATAACTCTATACTATTCTCCTGCCCGGCAGAGCATCTCACCTATAACTCTATACTATTCTCCTGCTCTGCAGAGCATTTCACCTATAACTCTATACTATTCTCCTGCCCTGCAGAGCATATCACCTATAACTCTATACTATTCTCCTGCCCTGCAGAGCATCTCACCTATAACTCTACACTATTCTCCTGCTTTGCAGAGCATCTCACCTACAACTCTATACTATTCCCCTGTCCTGCAGAGCATCTCTCCTATAACTCTATACTATTCTCCTGCCCTGCAGAGCTTCTCACCTATAACTCTATACTATTCTCCTGCCCTGCAGACCTTCTCACCTATAACTCTATACTATTCTCCTGCCCTGCAGAGCGTCTCACCTATAACTCTATACTATTCTCCTGCCCTACAGAGCGTCTCACCTATAACGCTATACTGTTCTCCTACCCGGCAGAGCATCTCACCTACAACTCTATACTATTCTCCTGCCCAGCAGAGCATCTCACCTATAACTCTATACTATTCTCCTGCCCTGTACAGCTTCTCACCTATAACTCTATACTATTCTCCTGTCCTGCAGTGCATCTCAGCTATAACTCTATACTATTCTCCTGCTCTGCAGAGCATCTCCCCTATAACTCTATACTATTCTCCTGCCCAGCAGAGCTTCTCACCTATAACTCTATACTATTCTCCTGTCCTGCAGAGCATCTCAGCTACAACTCTATACTAATCTCCTGCCCTGCAGAGCGTCTCACCTATAACTATATACTATTCTCCTGCCCAGCAGAGCATCTCACCTATAACTGTATACTATTCTCCTGCCCTGCAGAGCATCTCACCTATAACTCTATACTATTCTCCTGCCCAGTAGAGCATCTCACCTTTAACTCTATCCTATTCTCCTGCCCTGCAGAGCGTCTCACCTATAACTCTATACTATTCTCCTGCCCAGCAGAGCATCTCACCTATAACTCTATCCCATTCTCCTGCCCTGCAGAGCGTCTCACCTATAACTCTATACTATTCTCCTGCCTGCAGAGCTTCTCACCTATAACTCTATACTATTCTCCTGCCGTGCAGAGCGTCTCACCTATAACTCTATACTATTCTCCTGCCCTGCAGAGCATCTCACCTATAACTCTATCATATTCTCCTGCCCCACAGACCATCTCACCTATAACTCTATACTATTCCTCTGCCGTGCAGACCGTCTCATCTATAACTCTATACTATTCTCTTGCCCGGCAGAGCATCTCACCTATAACTGTATACTATTATCCTGCCCGGCAGAGCATCTCACCTATAACTCTATACTATTCTCCTGCCCTGCAGAGCGTCTCTCCTATAACTCTATACTATTCTCCTGCCTGGCAGAACATCTCACCTATAACTCTATACTATTCTCCTGCCCGGCAGAGCATCTCACCTATAACTCTATACTATTCTCCTGCTCTGCAGAGCATTTCACCTATAACTCTATACTATTCTCCTGCCCTGCAGAGCATATCACCTATAACTCTATACTATTCTCCTGCCCTGCAGAGCATCTCACCTATAACTCTACACTATTCTCCTGCTTTGCAGAGCATCTCACCTACAACTCTATACTATTCCCCTGTCCTGCAGAGCATCTCTCCTATAACTCTATACTATTCTCCTGCCCTGCAGAGCTTCTCACCTATAACTCTATACTATTCTCCTGCCCTGCAGACCTTCTCACCTATAACTCTATTCTATTCTCCTGCCCTGCAGTGCGTCTCACCTATAACTCTATACTATTCTCCTGCCCTACAGAGCGTCTCACCTATAACGCTATACTGTTCTCCTACCCGGCAGAGCATCTCACCTACAACTCTATACTATTCTCCTGCCCAGCAGAGCATCTCACCTATAACTCTATACTATTCTCCTGCCCTGTACAGCTTCTCACCTATAACTCTATACTATTCTCCTGTCCTGCAGAGCATCTCAGCTATAACTCTATACTATTCTCCTGCTCTGCAGAGCATCTCCCCTATAACTCTATACTATTCTCCTGCCCAGCAGAGCATCTCACCTATAACTCTATACTATTCTCCTGCCGTGCAGAGCATCTCACCTATAACTCTGTACTATTCTCCTGCCCAGCAGAGCATCTCACATATAACTCTATACTATTCTCCTGCCGTGCAGAGCGTCTGACCTATAACTATACTATTCTCCTGCCCAGCAGAGCATCTCACCTATAACTGTATACTATTCTCCTGCCCAGCAGAGCATCTCACCTATAACTCTATACTATTCTCCTGCCCTGCAGAGCGTCTCACCTATAACTCTATACTATTCTCCTGCCCTGTACAGCTTCTCACCTATAACTCTATACTATTCTCCTGTCCTGCAGAGCATCTCAGCTATAACTCTATACTATTCTCCTGCTCTGCAGAGCATCTCCCCTATAACTCTATACTATTCTCCAGTCCTGCAGAACATCTCACCTATAACTCTATACTATTCTACTGTCCTGCAGAGCATCTCACCTATAACTCTGTACTATTCTCCTGCCCAGCAGAGCATCTCACCTATAACTCTATGCTATTCTCCTGCCCGGCAGAGCATCTCACCTATAACTCTATACTATTCTCCTGCCGTGCAGAGCGTCTCACCTATAACTCTATATTATTATCCTGCCCGGCAGAGCATCTCAACTTTAACTCTATACTATTATCCTGCCCGGCAGAGCATCTCACCTATAACTCTATACTATGCTCCTGCCCAGCAGAGCATCTCACCTATAACTCTATACTATTCTCCTGCCCTGGAGAGCGTCTCACCTATAACTATACTATTCTCCTGCCCAGCAGAGCATCTCACCTATAACTTTATACTATTCTCCTGCCCAGCAGAGCATTTCACCTATAACTCTATCCTATTCTCCTGCCCAGCAGAGCATCTCACCTATAACTCTATACTATTCTCCTGCTCTTCAGAGCATCTCACCTATAACTCTATACTATTCTCCTGTCCTGCAGAGCATCTCACCTATAACTCTATACTATTCTCCTGCCCCACAGAGCATCTCACCTATAACTCTATACTATTATCCTGCCTTGCAGAGCGTCTCACCTATAACTCTATACTATTCTCCTGCTCGGCAGAACATCTCACCTATATCTCTATACTATTCTCCAGCCCTGCAGAGCGTCTCACCTATAACTCTATACTATTATCCTGCCCTGCAGAGCATCTAACCTATAACTCTATACTATTCTACTGCCCTGCAGAGGATCTCACCTATAACTCTATACTATTCTCCTGCCCGGCAGAGCATCTCACCTATAACTCTATACTATTCTCCCGCCCTGCAGAGCATCTCACCTATAACTCTATACTATTCTCCTGCCCGGCAGAGCATCCCACCTATAACTCTATACTATTATCCTGCCCGGCAGAGCATCTCACCTATAACTCTATGCTATTCTCCTGCCCGGCAGAGCATCTCACCTATAACTCTATACTATTCTCCTGCCCTGCAGAGCATCTCACCTATAACTCTATACTATTCTCCTGCCCCACAGAGCATCTCACCTATAACTCTATACTATTCTCCAGCCCGGCAGAGCATCTCACCTATAACTCTATACTATTCTCCTGCCCTGCAGAGCATCTCACCTATAACTCTATACTATTCTCCTGCCCCACAGAGCATCTCACCTATAACTCTATACTATTATCCTGCCCTGCAGAGCGTCTTACCTATAACTCTATACTATTCTCCTGCTCGGCAGAACATCTCACCTATATCTCTATACTATTCTCCAGCCCTGCAGAGCGTCTCACCTATAACTCTATACTATTCTCCTGCCTGGCAGAACATCTCACCTATAACTCTATACTATTCTCCTGCCCAGCAGAGCATCTCACCTATAACTCTATACTATTATCCTGCCCTGCAGAGCATCTAACCTATAACTCTATACTATTCTACTGCCCTGCAGAGGATCTCACCTATAACTCTATACTATTCTCCTGCCCGGCAGAGCATCTCACCTATAACTCTATACTATTCTCCCGCCCTGCAGAGCATCTCACCTATAACTCTATACTATTCTCCTGCCCGGCAGAGCATCTCACCTATAACTCTATACTATTATCCTGCCCGGCATTGCATCTCACCTATAACTCTATGCTATTCTCCTGCCCGGCAGAGCATCTCACCTATAACTCTATACTATTCTCCTGCCCTGCAGAGCATCTCACCTATAACTCTATACTATTCTCCTGCTCGGCAGAACATCTCACCTATATCTCTATACTATTCTCCAGCCCTGCAGAGCGTCTCACCTATAACTCTATACTATTCTCCTGCCTGGCAGAACATCTCACCTATAACTCTATACTATTCTCCTGCCCAGCAGAGCATCTCACCTATAACTCTATACTATTATCCTGCCCTGCAGAGCATCTAACCTATAATTCTATACTATTCTACTGCCCTGCAGAGGATCTCACCTATAACTCTATACTATTCTCCTGCCCGGCAGAGCATCTCACCTATAACCCTATACTATTCTCCCGCCCTGCAGAGCATCTCACCTATAACTCTATACTATTCTCCTGCCCGGCAGAGCATCTCACCTATAACTCTATACTATTATCCTGCCCGGCATTGAATCTCACCTATAACTCTATGCTATTCTCCTGCCCGGCAGAGCATCTCACCTATAACTCTATACTATTCTCCTGCCCTGCAGAGCATCTCACCTATAACTCTATACTATTCTCCTGCCCCACAGAGCATCTCACCTATAACTCTATACTATTCTCCAGCCCGGCAGAGCGTCTCACCTATAACTCTATACTATTCTCCCTCCCTGCAGAGCATCTCAACTATAACTCTATACTATTGTCCTGCCCGGCAGAGCATCTCACCTATAACTCTATACTATTCTCCTGCTCGGCAGAACATCTCACCTATATCTCTATACTATTCTCCAGCCCTGCAGAGCGTCTCACCTATAACTCTATACTATTCTCCTGCCCGGCAGAACATCTCACCTATAACTCTATACTATTCTCCTGCCCAGCAGAGAATCTCACCTATAACTCTATACTATTATCCTGCCCTGCAGACCATCTAACCTATAACTCTATACTATTCTACTGCCCTGCAGAGGATCTCACCTATAACTCTATACTATTCTCCTGCCCGGCAGAGCATCTCACCTATAACTCTATACTATTATCCTGCCCTGCAGAGCGTCTCACCTATAACTCTATACTATTCTCCTGCTCGGCAGAACATCTCACCTATATCTCTATACTATTCTCCAGCCCTGCAGAGCGTCTCACCTATAACTCTATACTATTCTCCTGCCTGGCAGAACATCTCACCTATAACTCTATACTATTCTCCTGCCCAGCAGAGCATCTCACCTATAACTCTATACTATTATCCTGCCCTGCAGAGCATCTAACCTATAACTCTATACTATTCTACTGCCCTGCAGAGGATCTCACCTATAACTCTATACTATTCTCCTGCCCGGCAGAGCATCTCACCTATAACTCTATGCTATTCTCCTGCCCGGCAGAGCATCTCACCTATAACTCTATACTATTCTCTTGCCCTGCAGAGCATCTCACCTATAACTCTATACTATTCTCCTGCCCCACAGAGCATCTCAACTATAACTCTATACTATTCTCCAGCCCGGCAGAGCGTCTCACCTATAACTCTATACTATTCTCCCTCCCTGCAGAGCATCTCAACTATAACTCTATACTATTGTCCTGCCCGGCAGAGCATCTCACCTATAACTCTATACTATTCTCCTGCTCGGCAGAACATCTCACCTATATCTCTATACTATTCTCCAGCCCTGCAGAGCGTCTCACCTATAACTCTATACTATTCTCCTGCCCGGCAGAACATCTCACCTATAACTCTATACTATTCTCCTGCCCAGCAGAGCATCTCACCTATAACTCTATACTATTATCCTGCCCTGCAGAGCATCTAACCTATAACTCTATACTATTCTACTGCCCTGCAGAGGATCTCACCTATAACTCTATACTATTCTCCTGCCCGGCAGAGCATCTCACCTATAACTCTATGCTATTCTCCCGCCCTGCAGAGCATCTCACCTATAACTCTATACTATTCTCCTGCCCGGCAGAGCATCTCACTTATAACTCTATACTATTATCCTGCCCGGCAGAGCATCTCACCTATAACTCTATGCTATTCTCCTGCCCGGCAGAGCATCTCACCTATAACTCTATACTATTCTCCTGCCCTGCAGAGCATCTCACCTATAACTCTATACTATTCTCCTGCCCCACAGAGCATCTCACCTATAACTCTATACTATTCTCCAGCCCGGCAGAGCATCTCACCTATAACTCTATACTATTCTCCTGCCCTGCAGAGCATCTCACCTATAACTCTATACTATTCTCCTGCTCGGCAGAACATCTCACCTATATCTCTATACTATTCTCCAGCCCTGCAGAGCGTCTCACCTATAACTCTATACTATTATCCTGCCCTGCAGAGCATCTAACCTATAACTCTATACTATTTTACTGCCCTGCAGAGGATCTCACCTATAACTCTATACTATTCTCCTGCCCGGCAGAGCATCTCACCTATAACTCTATACTATTCTCCCGCCCTGCAGAGCATCTCACCTATAACTCTATACTATTCTCCTGCCCGGCAGAGCATCTCACCTATAACTCTATACTATTATCCTGCCCGGCAGAGCATCTCACCTATAACTCTATGCTATTCTCCTGCCCGGCAGAGCATCTCACCTATAACTCTATACTATTCTCCTGCCCTGCAGAGCATCTCACCTATAACTCTATACTATTCTCCTGCCCCACAGAGCATCTCACCTATAAGTCTATACTATTCTCCAGCCCGGCAGAGCATCTCACCTATAACTCTATACTATTCTCCTGCCCTGCAGAGCATCTCACCTATAACTCTATACTATTCTCCTGCCCCACAGAGCATCTCACCTATAACTCTATACTATTATCCTGCCCTGCAGAGCGTCTCACCTATAACTCTATACTATTCTCCTGCTCGGCAGAACATCTCACCTATATCTCTATACTATTCTCCAGCCCTGCAGAGCGTCTCACCTATAACTCTATACTATTCTCCTGCCTGGCAGAACATCTCACCTATAACTCTATACTATTCTCCTGCCCAGCAGAGCATCTCACCTATAACTCTATACTATTATCCTGCCCTGCAGAGCATCTAACCTATAACTCTATACTATTCTACTGCCCTGCAGAGGATCTCACTTATAACTCTATACTATTCTCCTGCCCGGCAGAGCATCTCACCTATAACTCTATACTATTCTCCCGCCCTGCAGAGCATCTCACCTATAACTCTATACTATTCTCCTGCCCGGCAGAGCATCTCACCTATAACTCTATACTATTATCCTGCCCGGCATTGCATCTCACCTATAACTCTATGCTATTCTCCTGCCCGGCAGAGCATCTCACCTATAACTCTATACTATTCTCCTGCCCTGCAGAGCATCTCACCTATAACTCTATACTATTCTCCTGCCCCACAGAGCATCTCACCTATAACTCTATACTATTCTCCAGCCCGGCAGAGCGTCTCACCTATAACTCTATACTATTCTCCCTCCTTGCAGAGCATCTCAACTATAACTCTATACTATTGTCCTGCCCGGCAGAGCATCTCACCTATAACTCTATACTATTCTCCTGCTCGGCAGAACATCTCACCTATATCTCTATACTATTCTCCAGCCCTGCAGAGCGTCTCACCTATAACTCTATACTATTCTCCTGCCCGGCAGAACATCTTACCTATAACTCTATACTATTCTCCTGCCCAGCAGAGCATCTCACCTATAACTCTATACTATTATCCTGCCCTGCAGAGCATCTAACCTATAACTCTATACTATTCTACTGCCCTGCAGAGGATCTCACCTATAACTCTATACTATTGTCCTGCCCGGCAGAGCATCTCACCTATAACTCTATACTATTATCCTGCCCTGCAGAGCGTCTCACCTATAACTCTATACTATTCTCCTGCTCGGCAGAACATCTCACCTATATCTCTATACTATTCTCCAGCCCTGCAGAGCGTCTCACCTATAACTCTATACTATTCTCCTGCCTGGCAGAACATCTCACCTATAACTCTATACTACTCTCCTGCCCAGCAGAGCATCTCACCTATAACTCTATACTATTATCCTGCCCTGCAGAGCATCTAACCTATAACTCTATACTATTCTACTGCCCTGCAGAGGATCTCACCTATAACTCTATACTATTCTCCTGCCCGGCAGAGCATCTCACCTATAACTCTATACTATTCTCCCGCCCTGCAGAGCATCTCACCTATAACTCTATACTATTCTCCTGCCCGGCAGAGCATCTCACCTATAACTCTATACTATTATCCTGCCCGGCATTGCATCTCACCTATAACTCTATGCTATTCTCCTGCCCGGCAGAGCATCTCACCTATAACTCTATACTATTCTCCTGCCCTGCAGAGCATCTCACCTATAACTCTATACTATTCTCCTGCCCCACAGAGCATCTCACCTATAACTCTATACCATTCTCCAGCCCGGCAGAGCGTCTCACCTATAACTCTATACTATTCTCCCTCCCTGCAGAGCATCTCAACTATAACTCTATACTATTGTCCTGCCCGGCAGAGCATCTCACCTATAACTCTATACTATTCTCCTGCTCGGCAGAACATCTCACCTATATCTCTATACTATTCTCCAGCCCTGCAGAGCGTCTCACCTATAACTCTATACTATTCTCCTGCCCGGCAGAACATCTCACCTATAACTCTATACTATTCTCCTGCCCAGCAGAGCATCTCACCTATAACTCTATACTATTATCCTGCCCTGCAGAGCATCTAACCTATAACTCTATACTATTCTACTGCCCTGCAGAGGATCTCACCTATAACTCTATACTATTCTCCTGCCCGGCAGAGCATCTCACCTATAACTCTATACTATTCTCCCGCCCTGCAGAGCATCTCACCTATAACTCTATACTATTCTCCTGCCCGGCAGAGCATCTCACTTATAACTCTATACTATTATCCTGCCCGGCAGAGCATCTCACCTATAACTCTATGCTATTCTCCTGCCCGGCAGAGCATCTCACCTATAACTCTATACTATTCTCCTGCCCTGCAGAGCATCTCACCTATAACTCTATTCTATTCTCCTGCCCCACAGAGCATCTCACCTATAACTCTATACTATTCTCCAGCCCGGCAGAGCATCTCACCTATAACTCTATACTATTCTCCTGCCCTGCAGAGCATCTCACCTATAACTCTATACTATTCTCCTGCTCGGCAGAACATCTCACCTATATCTCTATACTATTCTCCAGCCCTGCAGAGCGTCTCACCTATAACTCTATACTATTATCCTGCCCTGCAGAGCATCTAACCTATAACTCTATACTATTCTACTGCCCTGCAGAGGATCTCACCTATAACTCTATACTATTCTCCTGCCCGGCAGAGCATCTCACCTATAACTCTATACTATTCTCCCGCCCTGCAGAGCATCTCACCTATAACTCTATACTATTCTCCTGCCCGGCAGAGCATCTCACCTATAACTCTATACTATTATCCTGCCCGGCAGAGCATCTCACCTATAACTCTATGCTATTCTCCTGCCCGGCAGAGCATCTCACCTATAACTCTATACTATTCTCCTGCCCTGCAGAGCATCTCACCTATAACTCTATACTATTCTCCTGCCCCACAGAGCATCTCACCTATAACTCTATACTATTCTCCAGCCCGGCAGAGCATCTCACCTATAACTCTATACTATTCTCCTGCCCTGCAGAGCATCTCACCTATAACTCTATACTATTCTCCTGCCCCACAGAGCATCTCACCTATAACTCTATACTATTATCCTGCCCTGCAGAGCGTCTCACCTATAACTCTATACTATTCTCCTGCTCGGCAGAACATCTCACCTATATCTCTATACTATTCTCCAGCCCTGCAGAGCGTCTCGCCTATAACTCTATACTATTCTCCTGCCTGGCAGAACATCTCACCTATAACTCTATACTATTCTCCTGCCCAGCAGAGCATCTCACCTATAACTCTATACTATTATCCTGCCCTGCAGAGCATCTAACCTATAACTCTATACTATTCTACTGCCCTGCAGAGGATCTCACCTATAACTCTATACTATTCTCCTGCCCGGCAGAGCATCTCACCTATAACTCTATACTATTCTCCCGCCCTGCAGAGCATCTCACCTATAACTCTATACTATTCTCCTGCCCGGCAGAGCATCTCACCTATAACTCTATACTATTATCCTGCCCGGCATTGCATCTCACCTATAACTCTATGCTATTCTCCTGCCCGGCAGAGCATCTCACCTATAACTCTATACTATTCTCCTGCCCTGCAGAGCATCTCACCTATAACTCTATACTATTCTCCTGCTCGGCAGAACATCTCACCTATATCTCTATACTATTCTCCAGCCCTGCAGAGCGTCTCACCTATAACTCTATACTATTCTCCTGCCTGGCAGAACATCTCACCTATAACTCTATACTATTCTCCTGCCCAGCAGATCATCTCACCTATAACTCTATACTATTATCCTGCCCTGCAGAGCATCTAACCTATAACTCTATACTATTCTACTGCCCTGCAGAGGATCTCACCTATAACTCTATACTATTCTCCTGCCCGGCAGAGCATCTCACCTATAACTCTATACTATTCTCCCGCCCTGCAGAGCATCTCACCTATAACTCTATACTATTCTCCTGCCCGGCAGAACATCTCACCTATAACTCTATACTATTATCCTGCCCGGCATTGCATCTCACCTATAACTCTATGCTATTCTCCTGCCCGGCAGAGCATCTCACCTATAACTCTATACTATTCTCCTGCCCTGCAGAGCATCTCACCTATAACTCTATACTATTCTCCTGCCCCACAGAGCATCTCACCTATAACTCTATACTATTCTCCAGCCCGGCAGAGCGTCTCACCTATAACTCTATACTATTCTCCCTCCCTGCAGAGCATCTCAACTATAACTCTATACTATTGTCCTGCCCGGCAGAGCATCTCACCTATAACTCTATACTATTCTCCTCCTCGGCAGAACATCTCACCTATATCTCTATACTATTCTCCAGCCCTGCAGAGCGTCTCACCTATAAGTCTATACTATTCTCCTGCCCGGCAGAACATCTCACCTATAACTCTATACTATTCTCCTGCCCAGCAGAGCATCTCACCTATAACTCTATACTATTATCCTGCCCTGCAGAGCATCTAACCTATAACTCTATACTATTCTACTGCCCTGCAGAGGATCTCACCTATAACTCTATACTATTCTCCTGCCCGGCAGAGCATCTCACCTATAACTCTATACTATTATCCTGCCCTGCAGAGCGTCTCACCTATAACTCTATACTATTCTCCTGCTCGGCAGAACATCTCACCTATATCTCTATACTATTCTCCAGCCCTGCAGAGCGTCTCACCTATAACTCTATACTATTCTCCTGCCTGGCAGAACATCTCACCTATAACTCTATACTATTCTCCTGCCCAGCAGATCATCTCACCTATAACTCTATACTATTATCCTGCCCTGCAGAGCATCTAACCTATAACTCTATACTATTCTACTGCCCTGCAGAGGATCTCACCTATAACTCTATACTATTCTCCTGCCCGGCAGAGCATCTCACCTATAACTCTATACTATTCTCCCGCCCTGCAGAGCATCTCACCTATAACTCTATACTATTCTCCTGCCCGGCAGAGCATCTCACCTATAACTCTATACTATTATCCTGCCCGGCATTGCATCTCACCTATAACTCTATGCTATTCTCCTGCCCGGCAGAGCATCTCACCTATAACTCTATACTATTCTCCTGCCCTGCAGAGCATCTCACCTATAACTCTATACTATTCTCCTGCCCCACAGAGCATCTCACCTATAACTCTATACTATTCTCCAGCCCGGCAGAGCGTCTCACCTATAACTCTATACTATTCTCCCTCCCTGCAGAGCATCTCAACTATAACTCTATACTATTGTCCTGCCCGGCAGAGCATCTCACCTATAACTCTATACTATTCTCCTGCTCGGCAGAACATCTCACCTATATCTCTATACTATTCTCCAGCCCTGCAGAGCGTCTCACCTATAACTCTATACTATTCTCCTGCCCGGCAGAACATCTCACCTATAACTCTATACTATTCTCCTGCCCAGCAGAGCATCTCACCTATAACTCTATATTATTATCCTGCCCTGCAGAGCATCTAACCTATAACTCTATACTATTCTACTGCCCTGCAGAGGATCTCACCTATAACTCTATACTATTCTCCTGCCCGGCAGAGCATCTCACCTATAACTCTATACTATTCTCCCGCCCTGCAGAGCATCTCACCTATAACTCTATACTATTCTCCTGCCCGGCAGAGCATCTCACTTATAACTGTATACTATTATCCTGCCCGGCAGAGCATCTCACCTATAACTCTATGCTATTCTCCTGCCCGGCAGAGCATCTCACCTATAACTCTATACTATTCTCCTGCCCTGCAGAGCATCTCACCTATAACTCTATACTATTCTCCTGCCCCACAGAGCATCTCACCTATAACTCTATACTATTCTCCAGCCCAGCAGAGCATCTCACCTATAACTCTATACTATTCTCCCTCCCTGCAGAGCATCTCAACTATAACTCTATACTATTGTCCTGCCCGGCAGAGCATCTCACCTATAACTCTATACTATTATCCTGCCCGGCAGAGCATCTCACCTATAACTCTATACTATAACTTTATACTATTCTCCTGCCCGGCAGAGCATCTCACCTATAACTCTATACTATTATCCTGCCCTGCAGAGCATCTAACCTATAACTCTATACTATTCTCCTGCCCTGCAGAGCATGTCACCTACAACTCTATACTATTCTCCCGCCCGGCAGAGCATCTCACCTATAACTTTATACTATTCTCCTTCCCGGCAGAGCGTCTCACCTATAACTCTATACTATTCTCCTGCCCTGCAGAGCATCTCACCTATAACTCTATACTATTCTCCTGCCCTGCAGAGCATCTCACCTACAACTCTATACTATTCTTCTGCCCTGCAGAGCATCTCAGCTACAACTCTATACTAATCTCCTGCCCTGCAGAGCGTCTCACCTATAACTATATACTATTCTCCTGCCCAGCAGAGCATCTCACCTATAACTGTATACTATTCTCCTGCCCAGCAGAGCATCTCACCTATAACTCTATACTATTCTCCTGCCCAGTAGAGCATCTCACCTTTAACTCTATCCTATTCTCCTGCCCTGCAGAGCCTCTCACCTATAACTCTATACTATTCTCCTGCCCAGCAGAGCATCTCACCTATAACTCTATCCCATTCTCCTGCCCTGCAGAGCGTCTCACCTATAACTCTATACTATTCTCCTGCCTGCAGAGCTTCTCACCTATAACTCTATACTATTCTCCTGCCCTGCAGAGCATCTCACCTATAACTCTATACTATTCTCCTGCCGTGCAGAGCGTCTCACCTATAACTCTATACTATTCTCCTGCCCTGCAGAGCATCTCACCTATAACTCTATCATATTCTCCTGCCCCACAGACCATCTCACCTATAACTCTATACTATTCCTCTGCCGTGCAGAGCGTCTCATCTATAACTCTATACTATTCTCCTGCCCGGCAGAGCATCTCAGCTATAACTGTATACTATTATCCTGCCCGGCAGAGCATCTCACCTATAACTCTATACTATTCTCCTGCCCTGCAGAGCGTCTCTCCTATTACTCTATACTATTCTCCTGCCTGGCAGAACATCTCACCTATAACTCTATACTATTCTCCTGCCCGGCAGAGCATCTCACCTATAACTCTATACTATTCTCCTGCTCTGCAGAGCATTTCACCTATAACTCTATACTATTCTCCTGCCCTGCAGAGCATATCACCTATAACTCTATACTATTCTCCTGCCCTGTAGAGCATCTCACCTATAACTCTATACTATTCTCCTGCCCTGCAGAGCATCTCACCTATAACTCTATACTATTCTCCTGCCTGGCAGAGCAGCTCACCTATAACTCTATACTATTCTCCTGCCCTGCAGAGCATCTCACCTATAACTCTATACTATTCTCCTGCCCTGCACAGCATCTCACCTATAACTCTATACTATTCTCCTGCCCTGCAGAGCATCTCACCTATAACTCTACACTATTCTCCTGCTTTGCAGAGCATCTCACCTACAACTCTATACTATTCTCCTGTCCTGCAGAGCATCTCACCTATAACTCTATACTATTCTCCTGCCCTGCAGAGCATCTCACCTATAACTCTATACTATTCTCCTGCCCATCAGAGCATCTTACCTATAACTCTATACTATTCTCCTGCCCGACAGAGCATCTCACCTATAACTCTATACTGTTCTCCTGCTCTGCAGAGCATCTCACCTATAACTCTATACTGTTCTCCTGCCCTGCAGAGCTTCTCACCTATAACTCTATACTATTCTCCTACCCAGCAGAACGTCTCACCTATAACTCTATACTATTCTCCTGCCCTGCAGAGCATCTCACCTATAACTCTATCATATTCTCCTGCCCTGCAGATCGTCTCACCTATAACACTATACTATTTTCCTGCCCAGCAGAGCATCTCACCTATAACTCTATACTATTCTCCTGCCCGGCAGAGCATCTCACCTATAACTCTATACTATTCTCCTGCCCAGCATAGCATCTCACCTATAACTCTATACTGTTCTCCTGCTTTGCAGAGCATCTCACCTATAACTCTATACTATTCTCCTGCCCTGCAGAGCATCTCACCTATAATTCTATACTATTCTCCTGTCCTGTAGAGCATCTCACCCATAACTCTATACTACTCTTCTGCCCGGCAGAGCAGCTCACCTATAACTCTATACTATTCTCCTACCCAGCAGAACGTCTCACCTATAACTCTATACTATTCTCCTGCCCTGCAGAGCATCTCACCTATAACTCTATCATATTCTCCTGCCCTGCAGATCGTCTCACCTATAACACTATACTATTTTCCTGCCCAGCAGAGCATCTCACCTATAACTCTATACTATTCTCCTGCGCAGCAGAGCATCTCACCTATAACTCTATACTATTCTCCTGCCCTGCAGAGCATCTCACCTATAACTCTATACTATTCTCCTGCCCAGCAGAGCATCTCACCTATAACTCTATACTATTCACCTGCCCGGCAGAACATCTCACCTATAACTCTATACTATTCTCCTGCCCGGCAGAGCATCTCACCTTTAACTCTATACTATTCTCCTGCCAGGCAGAGCATCTCACCTATAACTCTATACTATTCTCCTGCCCAGCAGAGGGTCTCAGCTAAAACTCTATACTATTCTCCTGCCCTGCAGAGCATCTCACCTATAACTTTATCCTATTCTCCTGCCCTGCAGAGCGTCTCAACTATAATACTATACTATTCTCCTGCCCGAGAGACCATCTCACCTATAACTCTATACTATTCTCCTGCCCGGCAGAGCATCTCTCCTATAACTCTATACTGTTCTCCTGCTCTGCAGAGCATCTCACCTATAACTCTATACTGTTCTCCTGCCCTGCAGAGCATCTTACCTATAACTCTATACTATTCTCCTGCCCAGCAGAGCTTCTCACCCATAACCCTATACTATTCTCCTGCCCTGCAGAGCATCTCACCTATAGGGTAGAGTTACACTAGGGTATGCGTTATTGGAGGGATTTTGATGCATGACGAGTGCTTTCTGTGTGGTTGTGCAAGTGTGATGCAATTTTGCATGTTTTTTTGTCAGCTAACATCAGTGTGACATCTGTGTGGTGTCCGTGTACAATGCGTTTTTAACATGGTCTTTCCCATGCTGTATAAAGTGTTAAAAGAGAAGACAGGATAGATAGATTGAATAGAATAGACAAATAAATGCTAGAAAAGGTAGATCGGGCTTACCTGTCTCCTGCCCATTAAGCGTCATGCATATTCACTGCATTGACTGGCATATTATTCTCCTGCCCTGCAGAGCATCTCACCTCTAATTCTATATTATTCTTCTACCCTGCAGAGCATCTCACCTATACCTGTATACTATCTCCCTATCCTGCAGAGCATCTCACCTATACCTGTATACTATCCCCCTGTCCTGCAGAGCATCTCACCTATACCTGTATATTATCCCCCTGTCCTGCAGAGCATCTCACCTATAATTCTATATTATTCTTCTGCCCTGCAGAGCATCTCACCTATAACTCTCTACTGTTTTCTTGTAGGTATTCATGTCTGTGGGCAATTTTCTGTGGCTATTTTTCACATATCATGTGAACATCCTCACCTTACACCTCAAATATTATAGATCTGAAACTTTGTGATGCTGCAATCGGCAATTTTTTGTGTGGGTAATTTTCCATGTGGGTAATTTTCTGTGTGGGCTGTTTTTTTTTTGTAGGCAATTTTCCGTGTGGGCAATTTTTTGTGTGGGCAATTTTCCGTGTGGGCAATTTTCCGTGTGGGCAATTTTCCGGTCACCATCTGGATGTGAGGTCTCTGTCTCTCTCAGTAATACGTGCTGGATGTGAAGTATGTGTGTCTCTTCCAGTAATTTTGTCTCCCAGGAATACCTGCAGCATGTGAGATCTGTGTGTGTCTCTCCCAGTAATATAGGCTGGATGTGAGGTCTCTGTGTCTCCCAGTAATATAGGCTGGATGTGAGATCTGTGTGTCTCACCCAGTAATATAGGCTGGATGTGAGATCTGTGTGTCTCACCCAGTAATATAGGCTGGATGAGAGATCTGTGTGTCTTTCCCAGTAATATAGGCTGGATGTGAGATCTGTGACTCCTAGTAATATAGGCTGGATATGAGATCTGTGTGTCTCTTCCAGTAATATAGGCTGGATGTAAAGTCTATCTGTGTCTTTCCCAGTAATATAAGCTGGATGTGAGATCTGTGACTCCTAGTAATATAGGCTGGATATGAGATCTGTGTGTTTCCCAGTAATATAGGCTGAATGTGAGATGTGTCTCTCAGTAACATAGGTTGGATATGAGGTCTGTGTGTCTCTCCCAGTAATATAGGCTGGATGCCAGATCTGTGTGTCTCTCCCAGTAATATAGCTGGATGAGGGATCTGTGTGTCTCTCCCAGTAATATAGGCTGGATGTGAGATATGTGTGTCTCTCCAAGTAATATAGGCTGGATGTGAGATCTGCGTGTCTGTCCCAGTAATATAGTCTGGATGTGAGATCTGTGTGTCTGTTGTGAATTCCGTTCTTGGGCTCCCTCCTGTGGTTGTGAATGGTACTTTTGGGAGTTCTGCCCTTGGGCTCCCTCTGGTGGGTTAGAGTGGAACTGCTGCTCCTGGAGTGTGGCCTGGCAGCTGACTTCACTAATCGGCTCCCTTGGCCTTGGTATTTAACAGGGCTCTGGTCTGTAATTTATGCCAGCTGTCAATGTTTTTCTAGGTTAGACTCAGTCTTCTCCTTGGATCTCTCTGATGGCCTGTCCATGCCAGCATAAGATAAGTTCTTGCTAGTTCTTGTACTTACTTTTCAGTTTAAAGTTATGTCTCTTTTTGTCCAGCTTGTCATTATGAAATGTTCAGGCGCCGCCGCTAGCTGGAAGCTCTGGGAAAGCAGAGTTGCCCCTCCACACCGTGAGTCGGTGTGGAGGTTATTTTTGTAATCTCTGCGTGGATTTTTAGGTTCTATATACTGACCGCACAGTGCCCTTTCCTATTTTTTGTCTATCTAGTCAGAGTTGGCCTCCTTTGCTAAAATCTGTTTTCATCCCTGCGTTTGTCATTTCCCTCTCCACTCACAGTCAATATATGTGGGGGGCTATCTTTCCTTTGGGGAATTTCTCTGAGGTGAGATAGTTTTCTATTTCCATCTTGAGGTTTAGTTAGTTCTTAGGCTGTGAAGAGGCGTCTAGGAAGTGACAGGAACGTCCCACGGCTATTTCTAGTGTTTGTGTTAGGATTAGGGATTGCGGTCAGTAAAGCTACCACCTCCTCACAGCTAGTCCATGATCTATTTTACCAACCAGGTCACATCAGTGCTGCTCCATACCCATCAGGTCATTTCAGTGCTGCTCCGTACCCACCAGGTCATATCAGTGCTGCTCCATTCCCACCAGGTCATATCAGTGCTGCTCTGTTACCACCAGGTCATAACAGTACAGCTGGCCCACAATGTGTTAAATACATCTCTAAAGAGGGAAAAGAAAGTTCTGAGTCATTTTTTTTTTTTTTGTAGCTTGTTTTGTCTTTTTTTTCCCCTTAATCTTTGGGTGGTTCAGGATTTGGGTACTGATATGGAGGTTCAGGGTTTGTCCTCGCGTGTTGATCATCTCGCTGCAAGGGTACAGAATATCCAAGATTATGTTGTCCAGACTCCGGTTTCTGAGCCTAGAATTCCTATTCCTGATTTGTTTTCTGGGGATAGATCTACATTTTTGAACTTCAAAAATAATTGCAGATTGTTTTTTGCTCTGAGACCCTGTTCCTCTGGTGACTCCGTTCAGCAGGTGAAGATTGTTATTTCTCTGCTCCGTGGAGACCCGCAGGACTGGGCATTCTCCCTTGAGCCAGGGAATCCTGCATTGCTCAATGTAGATGCGTTTTTTCAAGCACTCGGACTGCTTTATGATGAACCTAATTCTGTGGATCAGGCAGAAAAAATCTTGCTGTCTCTGTGTCAGGGTCAGGAAGCAGCAGAAATTTACTGCCAGAAATTTAGAAAGTGGTCTGTGCTTACAAAATGGAATGAGGATGCCCTGGCAGCTATTTTCAGAAAGGGTCTTTCTGAAGCCCTTAAGGATGTTATGGTGGGGTTCCCCACACCTGCTGGTTTGAACGAATCAATGTCTCTGGCCATTCAGATTGATCGGCGCTTGCGTGAGCGTAAGGTGGTGCACCATATGGCGGTGTCCTCTGGGCAGAGTCCTGAGCCTATGCAATGTGATAGGACTTTGACTAGAGCAGAACGGCAAGAATTCAGACGTCAGAATGGGCTGTGTTTTTACTGTGGTGATTCTGCTCATGCTATTTCTGATTGTCCTAAGCGTACTAAAAAGGTCGCTAGGTCTGTTGCCATTAGTACTATACAGGCAGCCTTATTTTTGTGGACAACTCCATACTGCCATATCTCTCTCCTGATGAACCCAGACATGTGGGGGAAACGCGTCGAGAGCGTTGTTGAAGGTTTCTTCATCTACTAATGGGTGTCTGAGCCACGGTATCTGGATTGGTCATCTATCTTGGGACCATGAACACAGCAGATGAGTACATCATCAATTGAGTGTGAAGCTTTAATTATGACTTCAGGTTACTCTGCTGTGTATAGTTATTTTTTCTTTGTTTATCAGTCAGACGTGGTGGCACTTTAATATATGTATGGCAAATATATCTTTTATATCATATTATCATTAGTCAGCTTTATAGTGGGATTAGGTGCATATTCAGTACTTTTCTTGTTTTATCTTTGATATTGTGGTGGATACACCTTTGGTATATATAGAGTCCCTATCCTCTGCCTTACAGCACACTGGAGGGGGGAGGGCCTGAGATGTAATGTAGGTTGTTCACATACTACTACATACTACTACAAGTTAATACCAGCCATCTGGCCTTCTGTTTCTGCCCTATTACCTTATAGGGAAAAGGTAGGAGATTAGGGGCAGCCGTCGCACGAGCGGGGGCGCCATTCTCGTTACCTCTTAGGGTGTCAACCTCCGCACCCAGGTAGAGTGATTTTAGGGTGAATTTTTTGCAGCTTGAAGGGATAGTTCACATATATCTATACACCCTTCTAATAAAGAGTAGGTGTCACGTATGTTGACCACTGTTAATGTGTGACATTTTCTATGGTATGCACCACCTAAGTATATAATTATAACTTGTGGGGGTTATTTACTCCCCCTTTCTCGAGCTGACTTTTTCTTATAGGGTTTGTTTCTTATATGTTGGGTTTTTTTTGTATGTAATATCAACAATAAAATATCTAAGTTTTATGGGGGGTCTTTTTTGTTAAACCATTAGTACTATACAGCCTAAATTTCTCTTGTCTGTTACTCTGATTTGCTCACTGTCGTCCTTTTCTGTAATGGCATTTGTGGATTCGGGCGCTGCCCTGAACTTAATGGACTTAGACTTTGCCAGGCGCTGTGGTTTTTCCTTGGAGCCTTTGCAGAGCCCAATTCCCTTGAGGGGGATTGATGCTACGCCATTGGCCAAGAATAAACCTCAGTACTGGACACATTTGGCCATGTACATGGCTCCAGCACATCAGGAAAATATTTGCTTTTTGGTGTTGCATAATTTGCATGATGTTGTTGTGCTGGGTTTTCCATGGTTACAGGTACATAATCCGGTGCTGGATTGGAAATCTATGTCTGTGACTAGTTGGGGTTGCCAAGGGATATATAGTGATATTCCTGTGATGTCAATCTCCTCTTCCCCTTCTTCTGAAGTTCCTGAGTTTTTGTCGGATTTCCAGGATATATTTGATGAGCCTAAGTCTAGTTCCCTGCCTCCTCATAGGGACTGTGATTGTGCTATTAATTTGATTCCTGGCTGTAAGTTCCCTAAGGGGTGACTTTTCAATCTGTCAGTGCCAGAGCATGCCGCTATGCGGAGTTATGTAAAGGAGTCCTTAGAGAAGGGGCATATTCGCCCGTCTTCGTCACCGTTGGGAGCGGGGTTCTTTTTTGTTGCCAAGAAGGATGGCTCCTTGAGGCCCTGTATAGATTATCGCCTTCTCAATAAGATCATGGTTAAATTCCAGTACCCTTTACCTTTACTTTCAGATTTGTTTGCTCGGATTAAAGGGGCTAGCTGGTTTACCAAGATCGATCTTAGAGGGGCGTATAATCTTGTTCGTATTAAACAGGGTGATGAATGGAAAACAGCATTTAATACGCCCGAAGGCCATTTTGAATATCTGGTGATGCCTTTCGGGCTCTCTAATGCTCCATCTGTGTTTCAGTCCTTTATGCATGATATTTTCCGGGAGTATCTGGATAAATTTATGATTGTATATTTGGATGATATCTTGGTTTTCTCCGATGATTGGGAGTCTCATGTGAAGCAGGTCAGGATGGTATTTCAGATCCTTCGTGCTAATGCACTGTTTGTGAAGGGGTCTAAGTGCCTTTTTGGAGTTCAGAAGGTTTCTTTTTTGGGTTTCATTTTTTCACCCTCGGCTATTGAAATGGACCCTGTTAAGGTCCAGGCCATTCATGATTGGACTCAACCTACATCTGTGAAGAGCCTACAGAAATTTTTGGGCTTTGCTCATTTTTATCGCCGCTTCATTGCTAATTTTTCTACTGTGGTTAAACCTCTGACCGATTTGACCAAGAAAGGTGCTGATGTGGTGAATTGGTCCTCTGCGGCTGTGGAGGCCTTTCAGGAGCTTAAGCGTTGTTTTACTTCTGCCCCTGTGTTGCGTCAGCCAGATGTTTCTCTCCCTTTTCAGGCTGAGGTTGACGCTTCTGAGATTGGGGCAGGAGCCGTTTTGTCTCAGAGAAGTTCTGATGGCTCTTTGAAGAAACCATGTGCTTTCTTCTCCAGAAAGTTTTCGCCTGCTGAGCGTAATTATGATGTTGGCAATCGAGAGTTGTTGGCT
This sequence comes from Ranitomeya variabilis, assembly GCF_051348905.1. Classification (NCBI taxonomy): domain Eukaryota; kingdom Metazoa; phylum Chordata; class Amphibia; order Anura; family Dendrobatidae; genus Ranitomeya; species Ranitomeya variabilis. Next base: position 618,110,918 of record NC_135233.1, read on the forward strand.
ATGAAGTGGGCATTTGAGGAGTGGCGTCATTGGCTTGAGGGAGCTAAGCATCGAGTTGTGGTCTTGACCGATCATAAGAATTTGATTTACCTCGAGTCTGCCAAGCGGTTGAATTCTAGACAGGCTCGATGGTCTTTGTTTTTCTCCCGTTTTGATTTTGTGGTCTCGTATCTTCCGGGATCTAAGAATGTGAAGGCGGATGCCCTTTCTAGGAGTTTTCTGCCTGATTCTCCGGGAGTCCTTGAGCCGGCTGGATTTCTCAAGGAGGGGGTGATTCTTTCTGCCATCTCCCCTGATTTGCGGCGGGTGCTTCAGGGGTTTCAGGCTGATAGACCTGACCGCTGTCCTGTGGGGAAACTGTTTGTTCCTGATAGATGGACTAGTAAGGTAATTTCTGAGATTCATGGTTCTGTATTGGCTGGTCATCCGGGGATTTTTGGTACCAGAGATTTGGTTGCCAGGTCCTTTTGGTGGCCTTCCTTGTCGCGGGATGTGCGTTCTTTTGTGCAGTCCTGTGTGACCTGTGCCCGGGCCAAGCCCTGCTGTTCCCGTGCTAGTGGGTTGCTTTTGCCTTTGCCGGTTCCTGAGAGGCCCTGGACGCATATTTCCATGGATTTTATTTCTGATCTTCCTGTCTCTCAGAAGATGTCTGTCATCTGGGTGGTTTGTGACCGGTTTTCTAAGATGGTCCATTTGGTACCTTTACCTAAGTTGTCTTCCTCCTCTGATTTGGTTCCATTATTTTTTCAGCATGTGGTTCGTTTGCATGGCATTCCGGAGAATATTGTGTCTGATAGAGGTTCCCAGTTTGTGTCTAGGTTTTGGCGGTCCTTTTGGGCTAGAATGGGCATTGAGTTGTCTTTTTCTTCGGCATTTCATCCTCAGACAAATGGCCAAACTGAGCGAACCAATCAGACCTTGGAAACCTATTTGAGATGCTTTTTGTCTGCGGATCAGGATGATTGGGTGGCCTTCTTGCCGTTGGCCGAGTTTGCCCTTAATAATCGGGCCAGTTCGGCTACCTTGGTTTCGCCTTTTTTTTGTAACTTTGGTTTTCATCCTCGTTTTTCTTCGGGGCAGGTTGAGCCTTCGGACTGTCCTGTTGTGGATTCTGTGGTGGACAGGTTGCAGCGGATTTGGACTCAAGTGGTGGACAATTTAACGTTGTCTCAGGAAAGGGCTCAACGTTTTGCTAACCGCCGTCGGTGCATTGGTCCCCGGCTTCGTGTTGGGGATTTGGTCTGGTTGTCTTCTCGTCATGTTCCTATGAAGGTTTCTTCCCCTAAGTTTAAGCCTCGTTTTATTGGTCCTTATAAGATTTCTGAAATTATTAATCCGGTGTCTTTTCGTTTGGCCCTTCCTGCTTCTTTTTCCATTCATAATGTGTTCCATAGATCTTTGTTGCGGAGATATGTGGTACCCATGGTTCCCTCCGTTGACCCTCCTGCTCCTGTGTTGGTTGACGGGGAGTTGGAATATGTGGTGGAGAAGATTTTGGATTCTCGTCTTTCGAGGCGGAAACTTCAGTATCTGGTCAAGTGGAAGGGTTATGGCCAGGAGGATAATTCTTGGGTTTTTGCCTCCGATGTCCATGCGGCCGATTTGATTTGTGCTTTTCATCTGGCTCGTCCTGATCGGCCTGGGGGCTCTGGTGAGGGTTCGGTGACCCCTCCTCAAGGGGGGGGTACTGTTGTGAATTCCGTTCTTGGGCTCCCTCCTGTGGTTGTGAATGGTACTTTTGGGAGTTCTGCCCTTGGGCTCCCTCTGGTGGGTTCGAGTGGAACTGCTGCTCCTGGAGTTTGGCCTGGCAGCTGACTTCACTAATCGGCTCCCTTGGCCTTGGTATTTAACAGGGCTCTGGTCTGTAATTTATGCCAGCTGTCAATGTTTTTCTAGGTTAGACTCAGTCTTCTCCTTGGATCTCTCTGATGGCCTGTCCATGCCAGCATAAGATAAGTTCTTGCTAGTTCTTGTACTTACTGTTCAGTTTAAAGTTATGTCTCTTTTTGTCCAGCTTCTCATTATGAAATGTTCAGGCTAGCTGGAAGCTCTGGGAAAGCAGAGTTGCCCCTCCACACCGTGAGTCAGTGTGGAGGTTATTTTTGTAATCTCTGCGTGGATTTTTAGGTTCTATATACTGACCGCACAGTGCCCTTTCCTATTTTTTGTCTATCTAGTCAGAGTTGGCCTCCTTTGCTAAAATCTGTTTTCATCCCTGCGTTTGTCATTTCCCTCTCCACTCACAGTCAATATATGTGGGGGGCTATCTTTCCTTTGGGGAATTTCTCTGAGGCGAGATAGTTTTCTATTTCCATCTTGAGGGGTAGTTAGTTCTTAGGCTGTGAAGAGGCGTCTAGAGAGTGACAGGAATGTCCCACGGCTATTTCTAGTGTTTGTGTTAGGATTAGGGATTGCGGTCAGTAAAGCTACCACCTCCTCAGAGCTAGTCCATGATCTATTTTACCATCCAGGTCACATCAGTGCTGCTCCGTACACATCAGGTCATTTCAGTGCTGCTCCGTACCCACCAGGTCATATCAGTGCTGCTCCGTTCCCACCAGGTCATATCAGTGCTGCTCTGTTACCACCAGGTCATAACATGTGTCTATCCCAGTAATATAGGCTGGATGTGAGATCTGTGTGTCTCTCCCAGTAATATAGGCTGGATGTGAGATCTGTGTGTCTCTCCCAGTAATATAGTCTGGATGTGAGGTCTGTGTGTCTCTCCCAGTAATATAGGCTGGATGTAAGATTTGTGTGTCTTTCCCAGTAATATAGTCTGGATGTGAGGTCTGTGTGTCTCTCCCAGTAATAATAGGCTGGATGTGAGATCTGTGTGTCTATCCCTGTAATATAGGCTGGATGTGAGATCTGTGTGTCTATCCCAGTAATATAGGCTGGATGTGAGGTCTGTGTGTCTATCCCAGTAATATAGGCTGGATGTAAGATCTGTGTGTCTTTCCCAGTAATATAGTCTGGATGTGAGGTCTGTGTGTCTCTCCCAGTAATAATAGGCTGGATGTGAGATCTGTGTGTCTATCCCTGTAATATAGGCTGGATGTGAGATCTGTGTGTCTATCCCAGTAATATAGGCTGGATGTGAGATCTGTGTGTCTATCCCAGTAATATAGGCTGGATGTAAGATCTGTGTGTCTTTCCCAGTAATATAGTCTGGATGTGAGGTCTGTGTGTCTCTCCCAGTAATAATAGGCTGGATGTGAGATCTGTGTGTCTATCCCTGTAATATAGGCTGGATGTGAGATCTGTGTGTCTATCCCAGTAATATAGGCTGGATGTGAGGTCTGTGTGTCTCTCCCAGTAATATAGACTGGATGTGAGCTCTGTGTGTCTCTACCAGTAATATAGGCTGGATGTGAGATCTGTGTGTCTCTCCCAGTAATATAGTCTGGATGTGAGGTCTGTGTGCCTCTCCCAGTAATATAGGCTGGATGTGAGATCTGTGTGTCTCTCAGTAATATAGGCTGGATGTGAGATCTGTGTGTCTCTCCCAGTAATATAGTCTGGATGTGAGGTCTGTATGTCTCTCCCAGTAATATAGTCTGGATGTGAGATCTGTGTGTCTATCCCAGTAATATAGTCTGGATGCGAGGTCTTTGTCTCTCTCCCAGTAATATAGGCTGGATGTAAAGTCTATCTGTGTCTCCCAGTAATATAGGCTAGATGTAAGGTTTGTGTATCTCTACCAGTAATATAGGCTGGTTGTGAGGGCCGTGTGTCTCCCAGTAGTATAGGCTGGATGTTAGGTCTTTATAGAAATAAATTGTAGCCGACAGCACTTCAACGCAGGAATGCACATTCCAATCCAATGGCCAAATTGGAGAGAAGTCACAGTACATGCTTGACAAAGACCTATTATGGTCGAAACGTTGCATGATGGCAGAATAAATCTTTCATCACCTGGATGGGATGCTGTTCCTTTTTTGTTCTGGGATGTTAGGTCTTTGTCTCTCTCCCAGTAATATAGGCTGGGTGTGAGATTTGTGTCTCTGAGTAACATAGGTTGGATGTGAGGTCTGTGTGTCTCTCCCAGTAATAAACAGTCGCACTCAAAATTTCTTCAGAATTTTGCCAAACAAGTGTTTTTTTATTTTCAAAACACCAAAATAGAACAATTCACCGCAGTGTTGTAAGGTAACGTTTCGACCCGCTGGGTCTTTTTCAAACCTTACTCATAGTAAAGAAATAGGAAGAGGGCAAGTTCCCAGGAGAGGTGCTGGAGTCCCGTTAGGGGCTATTTGTGTGCTGCATCCGGCATCTGCAGTACACAAATAGACACCACCACCGCAGATGCCGGATGCAGCACACAAAAGGGACGGGGGCTCCCTGCGCTCTCCCACTGGAACAACGCGATGCGATTGCGTTGTTCCGGTGCTCTGGAAGGAGTCCCTGGATCCAAGATGGCTGCGGGGCTCCTTCCGGGTCCTTCACTGAGGTGGCTTGCCGGCGCCTTCTCAGAGCAGGCGCCGGAAAGCCTCCTGCACTGCCTGTCAGATCGCTGATCTGACACAGTGCTATGCAAAGTGTCAGATCAGCGATCTGATGAAATATAGTGATGTCCCCCCCTGGGACATTGTTATAAAGTGTTAAAAAAAATAAAAAATAGAATGTATAACAACAAAAAAAATCCCCAAATAAAGAAAAAATAAATAAATATTTTCCAATAAATCCATTTATTTATGTAAATTAAAAAAAAACAATAAAAGTACACATATTTGGTATCATCGTGTCCGTAACGACCCGCTCTATAAAACTATCCCACTAGTTAACCCTTTCAGTGAACACCGCAAAAAAAAAAACGAGACAAAAAACAACGCTTGATTATCATACCGCTGAACAAAATGTGCAATAAAATGTGATCAAAAAGACACATATAAATATCCATGGTACTGCTGAAAACGGCTTCTTGTCCCGCAAAAAAAAAGCCGCCATACAGCATCATTAGCAGAAAAATAAAAAAGTTATAGCTCTCAGAATAAAGTGATGCAAAAACAATAAATGTTTATATAAATTAGCTTTTATTGTGTAATGGTGCCAAAACATAAAAAAATGATATAAATAAGGTATCACTGTAATCGTACTGACCCAAAGAATAAAGCTGCTTTATCAATTTTACCACAAGCGGAACGGTATGAACGCCCCTGCTAAAAGAAATTCAGGAATTGCTGGTTTTTGTTCATTCTGCCTCCCAAAAATTGGAATAAAAAGCTATCAAAAAATGTCATGTGCCTGAAAATGGTACCAATAAAAACGTCAACTCGTCCCGCAAAAAACAAGACCTCACATGACTCTGTGGGCCAAAATATGGAAAAATTATAGATCTCAAAATGTGGTGATGCAAAAACTATTTTTCGCAATAAAAAGCATCTTTTAGTGTGTGACGGCTGCCAATCATAAAAATCCACTAAAAAACCCGCTAGAAAAGTAAATCAAACCCCCCTTCATCACCGCCTTAGTTAGGGAAAAATAATAAAATTTAAAAAAATCTATTTATTTCCATTTTCCCATTAGGGTTAGGGTTGGGGCTAAAGTTAGGGTTTGGATTACATTTACGGTTGGGATTAGGGTTAGGGGTGTGTTGGAGTTAGGGGTGTGTTGGGGTTAGGGTTGGAATTAGGGTTAGGGGTGTATTGGAGTTGGGGTTAGGGTTATGGTTGGGATTAGAGTTAGGGGTGTGTTTGGGTTTCAGTTAGAATTGGGAGTTTCCACTGTTTAGGCACATCAGGGGCTCTCCAAACGCGACATGGCGTCCGATCTCAATTCCAGCCAATTCTGAGTTGAAAAAGTAAAACAGTGCTCCTTCCCTTCCGAGCTCTCCCGTGCACCCAAACAGGGGTTTTCCCCAACATATTGGGTATCAGCGTACTCAGGACACATTGGACAACAACGTTTGGGGTCCAGTTTCTCCTGTTACCCTTGGGAAAATACAAAACCGGGGGCTAAAAAGTAAGTTTTGTGGGAAAAAAGATTTTTTATTTTCACGGCTCTGTGTTATAAACTGTAGTGAAACACTTGGGGGTTCAAAGTTCTCACAGAACATCTAGATAAGCTCCTTGGGGGGTCTAGTTTCCAATATGGGGTCACTTGTGGGGGGTTTCTACTGTTTAGGTACATCAGGGGCTCTGCAAATGCAACCTGACGCCTGCAGACCAATCCATCTAAGTCTGCTTTTCAAACCACGCTCCATCCCTTCCGAGCTCTGCCGTGCGCCCAAACAGTGGTTCCCCCCACATATGGGGTATCAGCGTACTCAGGACAAATTGGACAACAACTTTTGGGGTCCAATTTCTCCTGTTACTTTTGGGAAAATAAAAATTTGATGGCTAAAATATCATTTTCGTGGAAGAAAATATATTTTTTATTTTCACGGCTCTGTGTTATAAACTTTAGCGAAACACTTGGGGGTTCAAAGTTCTCACAACACATCTAGATAAGTTCCCTGGGGGGTCTAGTTTCCAATATGGGGTCACTTGTGGGTGTTTCTACTGTTTAGGTACATCAGGGGCTCTGCAATCGCAACTTGACGCCCGCAGACCATTCCATCAAAGTCTGCATTCCAAATGGCTCTCCTTCCCTTCTGAGCTCTGCCATGCGCCCAAACGGTGGTCCCCCCCAACATATGGGGTATCAGCGTATTCAGGACAAATTGGACAACAACTTTTCCACATTCTAAACTTTAGTGAAACAATTGGGGGTTCAAAGTGCTCAACACACATCTAGATAAGTTCCTTAGGGGGTCTTCTTTCCAAAATGGGGTCACTTGTGGGGGGTTTCCACTGTTTAGGCACATCAGGGGCTCTCCAAACGCAACATGGGTTCCGATCTCAATTCCAGCCAATTTTACATTGAAAAGTCAAATGGCGCTCCTTCCCTTCCGAGCTCTAGCATGCGCCCAAACAGTGGTCTACCCCCATATATGGAGTATCAGCGTACTCAGGACAAATTGCACAACAACTTTTGTGGTCCAATTTGTCCTGTTACCCTTGGGAAAATAAATTTGGGGCGAAAAATCTTTTTTTGTGTAAAAAATATGATTTTTTTTTTACGGCTCTACATTATAAACTTCTGTGAAGCACTTGGTGGGTCAAAGTGCTCACCACACATCTAGATTAGTTCTTTAGGGCGTCTACTTTCCAAAATGGTGTCACTTGTGGGGGGTTTCCACTGTTTAGACACATCAGGGGCTCTCCAAATGCGACATGGTGTGTCCGATCTCAATTCCAGCAAATTTTGCATTGAAAAGTCAAATGGCGCTCCTTCCCTTCCGAGCTCTGCCATGCACCCAAACAGTGGTTTAACCCCACATATGGGGTATCGGCGTACTCTGGGTAAATTGTACAACAACTTTTGCCATCCAATTTCTCCTGTTACCCTTGGTAAAATAAAACAAATTGGATTTGAAGTAAAAATTTTGTGAAAAAAAGTTAAATGTTCAATTTTTTTTAAACATTCCATAAATTTCTGTGAAGTGCCTGAAGGGTTAATAAACATTTTGAATGTGGTTTTGAGTACCTTGAGGGGCATTTTCTGTCATCTAGACCCCTCAAAGTGACTTCAAATGTGAGGTGGTCACTAAAAACAATGGTTTTGCAAATTTTGTTGTAAAAATGAGAAATTGCTGGTCAACTTTTATCCCTTATAACTTCCTAACAAAATAAATTATGTTTCCAAAATTGTGCTAATGTAAAGCAGACATGTGGGTAATGTTATTTATTAACTATTTTGTATGATATGACTCTCTAATTTAAGGGCATAAAAACTAAAAGTTTAAAAATTGCAAAATTTTCAAAATTTTCGCCAAATTTCCGTTTTTTCACATATAAACGGAAGTCAAATCGACGAAATTTTACCACTATAATAAAGTACAATATGTCAGAAGAAAACAGTCTCAGAATCACCAGGATCTGTTGAAGCGTTTCAGAGTTATAGCCTCATAAAGTGACAGTGGTCAGAATTGAAAAAAATGGCCTGGTCAGGAAGTTGAAAACAGGCATCGGGGTGAAGGGGTTAAAGATTACAAATAATGGTCTATCTATGACAGTACTTAATTCCTGCAGTACTCGGGGGTGTATCCCATCCGGGCCCGGAGATTTGTCAATTTTAGTGATTTTTAGACGCCGCCGTACTTCCTGCTGGGTTAAGCAGGTGACACTTAATGGGGAATTTTTGGTATCACTGATCATATTGGCTGCCATGGGATTTTCTGGTGTAAATACTGTTGAAAAAAGTCATTTAGCATATTGGCTTTTTCCTCATCCTCATCTACCATGTCACACAGACTATTTTTTAAGGGGGCCAACACTATCATGTTTTAGTTTCTTACTATTTACGTAAAGAATATTTTGGGATTATTTTTACTCTCTCTGGCAATGAGTCTCTCTGTATCAATCTTTGCTGCCTTGATTTGCTTTTTACAGAATTTGTTTAATTTTTTGTGTTTATTTAATGCCTCATCACTCCCTACTTCCTTTAATTCTCTAAATGCTTTCTTTTTGTCCCTTACTGCGCCCCTTACAGCTCTATTTAGCCATATTGGTTTCCTCCTATTTCTAGTATGTTTATTCCCATACGGTATATACTGTGCACAGGTCCTATCCAGGATGCTAATAAACGTCTCCCATTTTCTTTGTGTACTTTTATGTCTCAGGACATCGTCCCAGTTAATTGCACCAAGATCATCTCTCATTCGTTGGAAATTTGCCCTCCTGAAGTTTAGTGTCCTTGTCACCCCTCTACACATCTTATTAAAGGAGACATGAAAACTTATTATTTTGTGATCACTATTCCCCAAGTGACCCCCAACCCTTATATTTGATATGCGGTCTGGCCTGTTGGTTAATATTAGGTCTAGCAGTGCCCCCCTTCTTGTTGGGTCCTGAACCAGTTGTGAAAGGTAATTGTCTCTCATAGTTGTCAAAAACCGATTACCTTTGCTGGAACTGCTGGATGTGAGTTCTGCGCGTCTCTTCCATTAATATAAGCTGGATGGGAGGTCTCTGTGTCTCTCAGTAATATAGGCTGGATGTAAGCTCTGTGTGTCTCCCAGTAATATAGGCTGGATGTGAGGTCTGTGTGTCTCCCAGTAATATAGGCTGGATGTAAGCTCTGTGTGTCTCTCAGTAATATAGGTTGGATGTGAGGTCTGTGTGTCTCTCAGTAATATAGGCTGGATGTGAGGTCTGTGTGTCTCTCAGTAATACATGCTGGATGTATCCTGTGTGTATCCAGGGTGCGCCTGTCTTCACTAATGCATATGTGGCACAGTTCTAATACTGCACTTATTTCCCCATTGTATGCTTTCCTTCTTCGTCTACTCTCCCTGAGACTGTACATGCTTTCTTACCTATCTGCAGTTCCCTGTCCCTACTGAGGTCAATCTACACCCCTCCCTACTGTTATCTGTAACACCGAGAGATGGGATGATAAGGTCAGAGAACTCTGTCAGAACTGAGCAGGAACATTAAGTTGTAATACTTTTACCAAGCACTGAGTGGGATGGGTAAATTACAGGCAAGAGGCTTTGCAGCCGTAATGTGATAGAATATTTTCTAATGAATATAATTTAGAAAGTTGCTTAATTTTGCATTTAGGAAGCAAAATGGAAAAGAGAAAAACTTTCTCAGCAAAATATATTGCTGTAAAAGGAATCTGTCACCTCATCTAAGAGCAGTATAACGTAGAGGCCGAGACCCTAACGCCAGCAATGTGTTAGTCACTTACTTAAAGGGAACCTGTCAGCAGTTTTGGCCGATATAAGATACGGCCATCACCTTTCAGGGCTGATATAGAATGCTGTATATCTGCCCCAAAAAGCGGTGGCCGTAACTCGTATCGGCCAAAACTGCTGACAGTTTCCCTTTAAGGAGATGATCACTAGAGGACTAGTAAACCTGCTGCCGTGTAATATTCATAAACTATGTATAGTCTCCCCCACTACTGATTGGCTGCTGACAGTCACTATGTTTGGGCAGGGAGCTGCCAATCAGGGGTGTGGGCGGAGTTATACAGAGCTCAGCATTCAGAGAACTGCTAGATCTGCAGCCGAGAAAATAGTGACAGCAAGTGACACAGAGTTGGTATCAGGGTCTCTGCCCCTACATCATGCTGCTCTTACATGGGGTAGCAAAAACCCAGATTCCCATAGGACTAATAGTCATTTGACCTATTTTGAACTGTCTGAAGATGCATTTGTATAATCACCAAGGATCTCTCTCCATCAAAATCACCAGATCATTTAGAGGATTTTTTTTTTTTGCTTTGAAAACCAACTTATGGGACTCATAATAAGAAGAACATACTGTAATGCAGAGTTAATATCCTCTGGGTCCTTACAGATTACAGCGTAATGAAAAGTGTCTGCATCCTGACTGCTTATTTATAGCTAATGTATGGATTTCATTGTAGATAATGGCTGCAAATCAAACGCAAAGTCTGATGTCACATCTAATAAATATGGTGGCCATTATGTTAGGGGATCATAGAAATACACCCATCTTCCCCGCCTTGTGGAGGCGTAGCTGGGGTTCAGCCTGGGGGATAATGTGGAGGGAGGATGAGGTGAAACACCTCTGAGTGGCCCCAACCCGGGTAACACTTATTTACCATTGCATTGTAGTGGATTTAAACACCCGAGTGGGCACCGCAGCAGATCACAAAGCATCCAGAGCGGCTACAGTACTTGAAGGGTTTCTTCATCTTCCATTTCTAGGAGCTCACCGCTCCCCTTACTCCTGGCTACCTGCCAGGAGTGACTGGTCCGCACTTATCTTATTGACAGGACCGGCAGCATTGTTACACCACTGGCCCAAACTCTCTAAGGGTATGTTCCCACAGTCAGTAAACGCCGTGGGTTTGGGCACTGTGTACATCCGCAGTGGCCAGATGATACCCGTAGCTTCCCTGTGGAGACGAACATGCGGCGCTTCTTTCCAGACTGCAGCATGTCAATTTATCTTGTGGAGACGCTCAGTCTCTGCAAGATAAATGTCCCCGTACAATGTATAGGGCACGGTGATTCTACACGGTTCAATGAACACATGCGGAATCACCTGCCTTCAATAGACGGCAACATTTTGGACGGAGCAGACATGTAGTGCGTCTAAAGCGCTGCCGATTCCTGACCGTGGGAACATACCGTAAGGCTGCAAACAGTGTCAGCTTTGCTTCTGCAACATGAGAGGCGTGCACGTCTCCGTGACTTGTTTGCAGACACGTTGCCCACAAAAAAAAAACATGGACGTGATTATGTAATATGTACATGTTCTGTGGGTGCCCCTTTCTTCCCTATGGGGAGAGGGGCAACTTATTTCTTCGGGGAACCAATAGATCAAAAACTAAAATTCAACATGCCTGATTCACTGCCCCGATGTCAATTGGGGGAGAGTCAGAAGATCCACCCAATAGACAGTTGCAGGGATCCGGCTATATCTTACTTATGTGTAAGGTCATCTTAGTATTCAGCACCAACAGATCTGCCAGCATCCTTGATGATAGATTCCAAGTAGCAGCATATGTATAATTTTATTTAAAAAAATGTACGCTTGAACGAAAAATAAATGCTTAATAACAGCACATACACTCACATAAAAGTGGGCAAGCATTGTTTAGTGCCAGTAATAATCCAAACTAGAGAATCTGCCTGACTAGCTACAGTGATTTAGTTGATAACACAGGTCTGCAAAAAATAAATAGTAAATAATACAAATAAAATTTCAAGAGCTGTTTTGGTTATTCCATGTAATCTTTGGTTTTTTTTGGTGCGCTCAATCCGAAAATGACCTCAGTTTTGTCATAGGACATCATGTTTCCTGACATTTTAGGTAACTGTGTTAAAAAAAAAAGCAATACCGCAAAATAAATGAAATTCATTTTTTATTGCAAATTTTTCATGAAAATCGTTTTTGAACTGAAATGGAGCTCACTAAGGCTACTTTCACACTGGCGTTAACTGCATTACGTCGCAAATCGTCTTTTTTCAGAAAAAAGGCATCCTGCAAAAGTGTTTGCAGGATGCGTTTTTTCCCCATAGACTTGTATTGGCGACGTATTGCGACGGATTGGCATACGTCGTGTCCGTCGTACGACGTATGCGTCGAAATTTGGCGACACGTCGTCGGCAAAAAACGTTGATTGTAACGTTTTTTGTCTCCGCCTAAAAAATGTGTCGCGACGCATCCTGCGGCATGCCTCGTTGGCTACAATGGAAGCCTATGAGCGACGGATGCGTCGGGACACGTCGTATGACGCAATGCAGCTCTGCAATACGTTTTTTTACACTGAGCATGCTCAGAAGCTGGATTTTGTTGCCAATTGGCCAGACACCCCCAAATCTATATAAACCTGGCCTGGGCCTTCAACCCCACATATGCCAGCAAGACCCAGAGAGGAGAAGAGACTGCCAGCAAGACCCCAGCCAGCAACAGGACCCCAGCCAGCCACAAGACACGAGCCTGCCACAGGAGCCTGCCACAGGAGCCAGCCACAAGACTCCAGCAAGCCTGCCACAAGACTCCAGCCACCATAGAGCCAGTGTGAGTATTGCAATTTTTGTGTGCATCTGTGTGCCTGTGCATTTCTGTGTGTATGAGGTACTGACTACAGCAAGAGCTTAAAACCTGAAGAGAACCTGAGGCCTGCCATCGTCCTGCACCAGCCAGTGCCATGCTAGAATCCAGATCCACCCTGATGCCAGCCACTGTGAAGACCTGCAGCTCCAGCCAAAGGATTGTCAGCCTTTTGTATGTGTGTGTGTAATGTGTGTGTGTGTGTGTGTGTGTGTGTATGCGTCTTCTGATTGGGTTCACCTTTCTGCCTTTGTTGTACATATGTGTATTTGCATAAAGCTTATGTGCTTTTGTGTGTGTGTGTGTGTGTATTTTTGTACGGCTGTGTGCTTTTGTAAGTATGTCTTCATGTGCCTGCACCTTATTATGCCTTCGCCAATCTTATGCCTGTTCATGTGGGAGGGTATGTGTCCACGTTCAGGATTGCATCAGGATTTGGTCAGGATTTTTCATCAGTATTTGTAAGCCAAAACCAGGAGTGGGTGATAAATGCAGAAGTGGTGCATATGTTTCTGTTATACTTTTCCTCTAATTGTTCCACTCCTGGTTTTGGATTACAAATACTGATGGAAAATCCTGACCAAATCCTGATGCAATCCTGAACGTGGACACATACCAGGCATGTTTGTGCGCATCTTGTTGATTGCATGTGCATTTGTCCATGCCTAATTGGTTAATTGCCTTTTTCTGATGTATTTACTAAGTATAGTGGTCTGTGCAGCATGTGGTTTAAATGTGTGTAATTTTTTTTTTTCTTATTTTATTTATTATTATTTTTTTCTTAAATCGGATGTATTTTTGCAAAGTCTAGTCTGCAGCTTGTGGTTTGAATGTGTGAGTGTTTTTTTTTTTTTTTTCTATTTAAAAGTGTTGATTTTCTGTTGAAACCATTCGCAGTTGATGTACCGTACTTGTATTTAAAATAAAGAGCATTTCAGCTCCCAATTGTGAGGTGAAGAAAAAAAAAAAAAAAGAATAATAAAATGTTTGTTAAAAAAAATGTCCGTAGTATCATTTCAGAAAGGTAAATTTAAAACTGGTGTATGTACCAAAGGTTACACATGCAATAAAGAGTTGGTTGACATCTCCTTTTTTAATAAAGGTTATACTTTAAAGGTTTTTTGGGGGAGGTGATTTTTGAAAATAAAATGTGGTAAATATATTTTTACATGGTGGGTTCACATTTAAAAATATTTTTTTTGGGACATGGAAATGAATGGTATAACGTGCACCTGTTTTGGGGTTTTGGTGTTCACCTTTAATGAACATTTCTAACATCAATTCAGCAGGGTGTTTATCTTAGGGCTGTCCCACACGTCCAGATAATTCCGGTACCGGAATAAATCGGTCCCGGAGTTATCCGTGTCCGTGTGCCTGGGAACTCACGTAGGCCATACGTGCGGCACACGTGTGCCGCCCGTATGGCGAGTGGGTACCACACGGAGCGTGTGGTACCCACGCGTATGGCACCCTGCATCGTGCTGAAGCCGCGATTCATATGTTCCCTGCAGCAGCGTTTGCTGCAGAGAAAATATGAATAATAGTGTTTAAAATAAAGATCTATGTGTCCGCCGCCCCCCCCACCCCCTGTGCGCCCCCCCACCCCCTGTGCGCCCCCCCGCTGTTCAGAAAATACTCACCCGCTCCCACGTTGGCTGTCACTCCTTCCTGGTCTGGCCCCATCTTCTCTTGTATGCGGTCACGTGGGGCCGATCATTTACAGTCATGAATATGTGGCTCCACCTCCCATAGGGGCGGAGCCGACTATTCATGATTGTAAATGAGCGGCCCCACGTGACCGCATACAGTAGGAGGCGCGGGGCAGAGAGGAAGGAGTGACAGCCAATGTGGGAGTGGGTGAGTATTTTCTGAACAGCGGGGGGGCGCACAGGGGGTGGGAGGGCGGCGGACACATAGATCTTTATTTTAAACACTATTATTCATATTTTCTCTGCAGCAAACGCTGCAGGGAACATATGAATCGCGGCTTCAGCACCATGTGGGGGGGACAGTGCTTACTGTAGCTGTTGTGAATTTGGATTCTGGGCTCCCCCGGTGGCTACTGGTGGAATTGAACTTGTGACATCATCTTCCCTGTTCACCTGTTCTGATTAGATCTGGGTGTCGCTATATAACCTGGCTTCTCTGTTAGATGCTTGCCGGTCAACAATGTTATCAGAAGCCTCTCTGTGCTTGTTCCTGCTCCCAGACATCTACTAGATAAGTTGGACATTCGTCCATGTTTTGTTTTTGTATTTTGGTTCCAGTTCACAGCTGCAGTTTCGTTACTGTGTCTGGAAAGCTCTTGTTGATCAGGAATTGCCACTCTGGTATTATGAGTTAATGCCAGAGTCCTAAAGTAATTTCTGGATGTGTTTTGTTAGGGTTTTCTACTGACCATGAAAGTATGCTTTCTGTCTTCTGCTATCTAGAAAGCGGACCTCAAATTTGCTAAAACTATTTTCCTGCTGCGTTTGTTGTTTCATCTCATATCACCGCCAATATATGTGGGGGGCTTCTGTCTCCTTTTTGGGCATTTCTCTAGAGGTGAGTCAGGTCTTATATTTCCCTCTGCTAGCATTATTTAGTTCTCCGGCCGGCGCTGGGCATATAGGGATAAAAAGTAGGACATGCTACCTGGCTACTTCTAGATGATGCGGTAGGTTTAGTTCATGGTCAGTACAGTTACATCTTCCAAGAGCTTGTTCCTATTGAGGCTTATGCTAGTTCTCTGGCCATGGAGATCATGACAGTTTGACCGGCCCACTAAAGGGTTAAAATCCTTGGCTGAGAAAGGAGAGAAATAAGAAGTCTGCTGAGAATTTTTTTTTTTTTTCTCTAGTTGTGAGTGTGCTCTTAATTGGATCACTTGCCAGTCTGTCTATGCTGCAGTCTTTCTTTTTTTTCTCTCTCCTTCTAATCTTTGAATGGCTCTATGTTCACCTGTCTATAATGGATCTACAGAGTGTAACTGCAGGTTTGAATAATCTCGCCACGAAAGTACAAAGTTTGCAAGATTTTGTTGTTCATGCTCCGGTATCAGAGCCGAGAATTCCTTTGCCGGAATTCTTCTCAGGGAATAGATCTAGCTTTCAGAATTTTAGAAATAATTGTAAGTTATTTTTGTCCCTGAAATCTCGTTCTGCTGGAGACCCTGCACAGCAGGTTGGGATTGTGATTTCCTTGCTCCGCGGCGACCCTCAAGATTGGGCTTTTGCATTGGCACCAGGGGATCCTGCGTTGCGCAATGTGGATGCGTTTTTTCTGGCCTTGGGCTTGCTTTATGAGGAACCTCATTTGGAACTTCAGGCAGAAAAAACTTTGATGTCCCTATCGCAGGGGCAAGATGAAGCTGAAATTTACTGCCAAAGATTCCGTAAATGGTCTGTGCTTACTCAGTGGAATGAGTGCGCCTTGGCGGCTACTTTCAGAGAGGGTCTTTCTGATGCCATTAAGGATGTTATGGTGGGGTTCCCTGTGCCTGCAAGTCTGAATGAGTCCATGACAATGGCCATTCAGATCGATAGGCGTCTGCGGGAGCGCAAACCAGTGCACCATCTGGCGGTGTCCACTGAGAAGACGCCAGAAAACATGCAGTGTGATAGAATTCTGTCCAGAAGCGAGCGGCAGAATTTTAGACGGAAAAATGGGTTGTGTTTCTATTGTGGGGATTCTACTCATGTTATATCAGCATGCTCTAAGCGTACTAAAAAGCTTGATAAATCCGTTCCCATTGGCACTTTACAGTCTAAATTTATTTTGTCTGTGACCCTGATTTGCTCTTTGTCATCTATTACTACGGACGCCTATATCGACTCTGGCGCCGCGTTGAGTCTTATGGATTGGTCCTTTGCCAATCGTTGTGGGTATGATTTAGAGCCTTTGGAGACTCTTATTCCTCTGAAGGGGATTGACTCCACCCCATTGGCTAATAATAAACCACAATACTGGACACAAGTGACTATGTGTATTAATCCGGATCACCAGGAGACTATTCGTTTTCTGGTGCTGTATAATCTACATGATGATTTGGTGCTGGGATTGCCATGGCTGCAGTCTCACAACCCAGTCCTTGACTGGAGAGCTATGTCTGTGTTGAGCTGGGGATGTAAGGGGACTCATGGGGACGTACCTTTGGTGTCCATTTCATCATCTATTCCCTCTGAAGTCCCTGAGTTCCTGTCTGATTATCGTGACGTCTTTGAAGAACCCAAGCTGGGTTCATTACCTCCGCACCGGGAGTGCGATTGTGCTATAGATTTAATTCCGGGTAGTAAATACCCAAAGGGTCGTTTATTTAATCTGTCTGTGCCTGAACATACTGCTATGCGAGAATATATAAAGGAGTCCTTGGAAAAGGGACATATTCGTCCATCGTCATCTCCCTTAGGAGCCGGTTTTTTCTTTGTGTCAAAAAAAGACGGCTCTTTGAGACCATGTATTGATTATCGGCTTTTGAATAAAATCACGGTTAAATATCAATACCCATTGCCGTTGCTGACTGATTTGTTTGCTCGCATAAAGGGGGCCAAGTGGTTCTCTAAGATTGATCTCCGTGGGGCGTATAATTTGGTGCGGATCAGGCAGGGGGATGAGTGGAAAACCGCATTTAATACGCCCGAGGGCCACTTTGAGTATTTGGTGATGCCTTTTGGTCTTTCTAATGCCCCTTCAGTCTTCCAGTCCTTTATGCATGATATTTTCCGCGATTTTTTGGATAAATTTATGATAGTGTATCTGGATGATATTCTGATTTTTTCGGATGACTGGGACTCTCATGTCCGGCAAGTTAAGAGGGTTTTTCAGGTTTTGCGGTCTAATTCTCTGTGTGTCAAGGGTTCTAAGTGCGTTTTTGGGGTTCAGAGAATTTCCTTTTTGGGATATATTTTTTCTCCCTCTTCCATTGAGATGGATCCTGTCAAGGTTCAAGCTATTTGTGATTGGACGCAGCCCTCTTCTCTTAAAAGTCTTCAGAAATTTTTGGGCTTTGCCAACTTTTATCGTCGATTTATTTCTGGTTTTTCGGATGTCGTTAAGCCATTGACCGATTTGACTAGACAGGGTGCTGATGTTGCTAATTGGTCCCCTGATGCTGTGGAGGCCTTTCAGGAGCTTAAGCGCCGTTTTTCTTCTGCCCCTGTGTTGCGTCAGCCTGATGTGACTCTTCCTTTTCAGGTTGAGGTCGACGCTTCTGAGATCGGGGCTGGGGCAGTGTTGTCGCAGAAAAGTTCTGACTGCGCCGTGATGAGGCCTTGTGCCTTCTTTTCCCGTAAATTTTCGCCCGCTGAGCGGAATTATGATGTTGGGAATCGGGAGCTTTTGGCCATGAAGTGGGCGTTTGAGGAGTGGCGCCATTGGCTCGAGGGGGCCAGACATCAGGTGGTGGTATTGACTGACCACAAAAATTTGATCTATCTTGAGACTGCCAGGCGCCTGAATCCTAGACAGGCGCGCTGGTCATTATTTTTCTCTCGGTTTAATTTTGTGGTATCGTACCTACCGGGTTCTAAGAATGTTAAGGCGGATGCCCTTTCTAGGAGTTTTGAGCCTGATTCACCCGGCAACTCTGACCCCACAGGTATTCTTAAGGAGGGAGTTATCTTGTCAGCCGTTTCTCCAGACCTGCGGCGGGCCTTGCAGGAGTTTCAGGCGGATAGACCGGATCGTTGTCCGCCTGATAGGTTGTTTGTTCCTGATGATTGGACCAGTAGAGTCATCTCTGAGGTACATTCTTCTGCATTGGCAGGTCATCCTGGAATTTTTGGTACCAGGGATTTGGTGGCAAGATCCTTCTGGTGGCCTTCCCTGTCACGAGATGTGCGAGGCTTTGTGCAGTCTTGTGACGTTTGTGCTCGGGCCAAGCCTTGTTGTTCTCGGGCTAGTGGATTATTGTTGCCCTTGCCTATTCCTAAGAGGCCTTGGACACACATCTCGATGGATTTTATTTCAGATCTGCCTGTTTCTCAGAAGATGTCTGTCATCTGGGTGGTGTGTGACCGTTTTTCTAAGATGGTCCATTTGGTTCCCCTGCCCAAATTGCCTTCTTCTTCCGAGTTGGTGCCCCTGTTTTTTCAAAATGTTGTTCGTTTGCATGGTATTCCTGAGAATATCGTTTCTGACAGAGGAACCCAATTTGTGTCTAGATTTTGGCGGGCATTCTGTGCTAGGATGGGCATAGATTTGTCTTTTTCGTCTGCTTTTCACCCTCAGACTAATGGCCAGACCGAGCGGACTAATCAGACCCTGGAGACATATCTGAGGTGTTTTGTGTCTGCTGACCAGGATGATTGGGTTGCTTTTTTGCCATTGGCGGAGTTCGCCCTCAATAATCGGGCCAGCTCTGCCACTTTGGTGTCCCCGTTTTTCTGTAATTCGGGGTTCCACCCTCGATTTTCCTCCGGTCAGATGGAATCCTCGGATTGTCCTGGAGTGGATGCGGTGGTGGAGAGATTGCATCATATCTGGGGGCAGG
The DNA here is from genome assembly GCF_051348905.1 of Ranitomeya variabilis. Taxonomy (NCBI): domain Eukaryota; kingdom Metazoa; phylum Chordata; class Amphibia; order Anura; family Dendrobatidae; genus Ranitomeya; species Ranitomeya variabilis. Next base: position 618,129,971 of record NC_135233.1, read on the forward strand.
TGATGGACAATTTAAAGTTGTCCCAGGAGAAGACTCAGCTTTTTGCCAACCGTCACCTTCGTGTTGGTCCTCGGCTTTGTGTTGGAGATTTGGTGTGGTTGTCTTCTCGTTTTGTCCCTATGAGGGTCTCATCTCCTAAGTTTAAGCCTCGGTTCATCGGTCCGTATAAAATATTGGAGATTCTTAACCCTGTTTCCTTCCGTTTGGACCTCCCTGCATCCTTTTCTATTCATAACGTTTTTCATCGGTCGTTATTGCGCAGGTATGAGGCACCGGTTGTGCCTTCCGTTGAGCCTCCTGCTCCGGTGTTGGTTGAGGGTGAGTTGGAGTACGTTGTAGAAAAAATCCTAGACTCCCGTGTTTCCAGACGGAGACTCCAGTATCTGGTCAAGTGGAAGGGATACGGCCAGGAGGATAATTCTTGGGTCACTGCATCTGATGTTCATGCCTCTGATCTGGTTCGTGCCTTTCATAGGGCCCATCCTGATCGCCCTGGTGGTTCTGGTGAGGGTTCGGTGCCCCCTCCTTGAGGGGGGGGTACTGTTGTGAATTTGGATTCTGGGCTCCCCCGGTGGCTACTGGTGGAATTGAACTTGTGACATCATCTTCCCTGTTCACCTGTTCTGATTAGATCTGGGTGTCGCTATATAACCTGGCTTCTCTGTTAGATGCTTGCCGGTCAACAATGTTATCAGAAGCCTCTCTGTGCTTGTTCCTGCTCCCAGACATCTACTAGATAAGTTGGACATTCGTCCATGTTTTGTTTTTGTATTTTGGTTCCAGTTCACAGCTGCAGTTTCGTTACTGTGTCTGGAAAGCTCTTGTTGATCAGGAATTGCCACTCTGGTATTATGAGTTAATGCCAGAGTCCTAAAGTAATTTCTGGATGTGTTTTGTTAGGGTTTTCTACTGACCATGAAAGTATGCTTTCTGTCTTCTGCTATCTAGAAAGCGGACCTCAAATTTGCTAAAACTATTTTCCTGCTGCGTTTGTTGTTTCATCTCATATCACCGCCAATATATGTGGGGGGCTTCTGTCTCCTTTTTGGGCATTTCTCTAGAGGTGAGTCAGGTCTTATATTTCCCTCTGCTAGCATTATTTAGTTCTCCGGCCGGCGCTGGGCATATAGGGATAAAAAGTAGGACATGCTACCTGGCTACTTCTAGATGATGCGGTAGGTTTAGTTCATGGTCAGTACAGTTACATCTTCCAAGAGCTTGTTCCTATTGAGGCTTATGCTAGTTCTCTGGCCATGGAGATCATGACATGTAGCGCTGTCTCCTGCACGCACACGGACCCCAGACGAAGAACGTCCGTGTGAGGTCCGTGTTTTACACGGACCCATTGACTTTAATGGGTCCGTGTAATACGTGCGCTCCCACGAACACTGACATGTCTCCGTGTTTGGCACACGGAGACACGGTCCGCAAAAAATCAATGACATCTGAACAGATGCATTGATTTTTATGGGTCTACGTGTGTCACCTCACGTACCGGAGCCACTGACGTGTGAAACCGGCCTTAAACATTACCTAGTTCAGGGGGTGGTCTAACTATAAATCCATTATACTTATTACAGATACACCAGGGACCAGGACCACATCCGCCGCCGTCTGTCTTGCACACCTGGAACAGCCCACCAGGACCTGCCCACCAGGACCACAGCCACCAATCTTTTAAAGTAAGTTTTGAAGACCCCAAATCTGCTACTTCAATGTGTAGAGCAGATTGCAAGTGTCTTTTAACTTACAGATACACCAGGACCACAGCTGCCGGCTTGCTACAGCAACAATGTCCTCTTCTGACAGCCCTCCTCCAGAGCAACAGCGTGTATTGGTAAGTTAACACAAAAAATGTTTGTTTTTTTTACATTTACATTTTTGAGGATCACTACATGCATAAATTATGTTTCAACAGGAAGCTGAATCAGATGAGGAGCTGTCAGAAGGGGGCGAGACGGGTGGAGAGATGCAAGTGGAGGAGGAACCAAGTGTAAGTAGTGGTGAAACAGTTGCTTCACACATCACACTGCACCATACACAAAACAGATTTTCATACATAACTAAACACCGAAAACATGCCTACATTACAGAGAATTTGTTTCCTTTATTTCAGTCTCCTGCTGCTGCTGCTGCTGCTGCTGCTGCTGACCAGTCAGCAAATCGTGAAGGTTCTCCCAGCCGCTCCCAGAGTCGGCGTAATCGTCGCCGCGATCGGCCATCAGTGAGTTGTTTTTTTTTGGAGGGAGATTCTATTGGTACTTTAGTGTTTCAGTGTACTAATTTGTTTGTTTTTCTTCTTCTTTTTTTTGCACAGGCTTCACAGCGTGCTCCCGCAGAGAAGTTTGATGATGACATAGACATTGAGAGTCTCATCGAGGAGGTTCGCGAGCGGGAGCCACTGTGGAACATGGCTGACCGCAGCCATGCCGATACCGGTGTCACCCGTCGGCTCTGGGACGAAGTGTGTCATAACATCTTTCCAAGGTGGGAGGACCTTCATCCACAGCAGCAGAGCAAACTATGTAAGTATTCACTTTTCAGTGATGTTTTGAGCTGACTGTAATGTATTGCATTTACCAATTTTTTTTTTTTTTTCTTTTTATTCTTGTCTTCACAGGTGGAAAGGTTAGGAAGCGGTGGCGGTCACTGAGGGATCGCTTTAAGAGGGAATTTAACGTGGAGATGCAGGCCCCGAGTGGCTCAGCAGGAAGGAAGAGGAGCAGATATAAACACGGTCAGGCCCTCTCCTTCCTGAGGCAAACAATGCTGAGCAGAGTGTAAGTATTCTACAGCCCACTAATAACCATGTTAACCTGTCTAACTTAGTTTGGTTTCAGTCAGGGCTTTTTCATATCAATATATTAATTTATTTTGTTTCTTCTTTCACAGCACCTTCTCCAGCCACCGGGCGCGTGCATCTTCCTCTGCGCCCTCTGGAGCGATCCCTCCTGACCCCTCCTCTGACCCCTCTGTCCCCTCCACTTCATCCGCCCCAAGCAGTGGAGCATTATTGCAGCCTTCATTGCTCGCATCTGATGCTGAACAGATAGCGTTCCCTTTACCCCACCCCTCTCTTCCTGCCACCTCGAGACCACCATTAGGTTCGTGGCGGCAGCGACAGAGGGGTCAGGAAAGGAGCTATGCTCCTGAGTTCTTACATCTGAATGCATCCTTCCAAGGCTCTTTCAAAATTTTGGGAGAGCAAGTGACTGCTGGTTTCAACATGGTGCAATCACGCATCAGTGAAAGCAGCCATGAAACCAGCAGTCGCTTGGATAGGCTGCATTCAGCTGTAAGTCAATCTCCGGCCAATCTTTTTTTCCAATCCATGCTCAGGAGCATGGAGAAGCTTTCTTTTGAGCAACAGATGCGGGTAATGAATACCTGCCATAATGCTCTACTGAAGGCCCTTAACGAACCCCAATCTACCCACACATCCACTACAATTCCACCCCAGGCCCCACCCCAGGCCCCATTTCCACACCATGCCCCACCCCAGGCCCCATTTCCACACCATACCCCCCATTACCAAACCCAGCCCCAATACCCACACCAGCCCCAATACCAAACCCAGCCCCAATCCCCACACCAACCCCATTACCAAACCCAGCCCCAATACCCACGCCAGCCCCAATACCCAACCCAGTCCCAATACCCAACCCAGTCCCAATACCCAACCCAGTCCCCATACCCATCCCGGCCCCCAAACCAAATTTCTTCCCCAATGTTTTCTTCCTTGCCCAGCTTCTCTTCCCCAGTAAGTATTCCCCCTACCCCAACACCACCCCCCTCTGGTCAGCCTCCTGGTTTTACCCCCCCTTCCACTACACCCCAAACAAGTAGGGTTTCCCCACCTATCGACGTGGTCCAACCTTCCAGCCCCTCCTCCCCTCGTATCTCCACCCCACACTTTGAAGATTTGTAATGTTATGTACAAATGTTAGTTTGTAAATGTTATTAAAAAAAAATTGAAAAGTTTTAGAAAAAAAAATTTTAAAATAAAAAATCTCTACTTTTTTTGCAAAGAAAATTTTTTTTTTCAAAAAAAGAGTTCAAATAAAATTCTGTCTGATTTAAATTCTACTCTTTGTGTGTGTGTGGAATTATTAAGGTAATGGTAACTAATAAAAAAGGTAAAATAAAAACACCAGACGTGTGAAAGGTACATATTGATTTTAGTAGCAAGATAACCACACTTTTGGGCTTTTTTTTTTTGGGGGGGGAGAAACACATTTTTTACATAAACAAAACACATGGAAAACAGGTCACACAATCATGTCTTGCCATGGGATCCGCCCGACAGGTGACACAAAATAATCCGCAATGCTTAATTAGGAGAACTAGAGTTATTTCATAAAAAAAATATTTTTTATTGAATACAAACAATAAAGAAACTACAACAGAAAAAATATAAGAAAAAACACGTAATTCATGTATTAGCATGGACAGATACCATTATATAGTGTGATCCCAAAAAGTGCAAACGCACAGCGGTCGCAATCCTGGACTAATCAGAGCGGCTGTCAATCATATAGTTGTTAGGTGGCCATAATAGGCAGCACAAAGCAAAAAAGTCCCCATGATATATACAATAAGGGAAAGTACTTGGTCCCGTATTGGAATTAAATACTAAGAGCTGCTATGCCACATATATAGAAAAAATGATCGCTGCCCCAAAAGTAATAAGTAAACATAAAAGGTTAATTACCCATGAGATGCGAGGTAAAGTCCAGGACCAGACCGCTCTTCCCAACGCGCGTTTCGCGAGAGTAACTCTCGCTTCCTCAAGGGGGAGTGGTCTCAAGTATATAGACGTCGGCATTAAATACACGGCCGTTCCGGTCAGATGACCAGAGGACGGCCAATTGTATTTCCTGCCTTATGCCTGCGCGAACGCCACCCCAGGTCCTACAGCTGCGACATCGCACCACCAATGCGCATGTCAGATAAGGCGGCCGGCGCCAGGTCGCACTATACCCGACATGGGACATGGAAGCGCAAGGAACGCAGGCAGTCCCGAGACATAGCGCTCCCGCAGGAACAAGTGACTAAACATAAAACTAAATAGCCATATGCATACAGCTGCGTAATGACTAAATACAGAAAAATCCATGCAATACAGCTTAAATACATAAAAGATAATGCAAATAATAAAACTGAAATAACTGTGATATGCTGCACAAATATACATTTTAACAGAAAAGATGCCCTATTATAAAATACCCGTAATGTCTCACCAAGGAGACACTGTAATAGATTCACAATTTATATAATAATAAGTGATAAATTAACCCTGTGATGGAATACCACAATGCAGTGGAACCCACCACAGGGAACAGTGATAAATTTAACAATTTACAATAAATAGGATAAAAAATGTTTGACCACGTGCTCATGTGATACAACACAGGTAATTTATTATGCCACTTGCACCTGCCCAAAAATATATGTGGGGTTGACCTCCAGACGTTTGGGTACTCGTACACGGGAGCATGTCCGGGACATTGTGGCTGCGGATACAGAAACCGATATCTCACTTTTGAAAACTCTACCTCGTCACTTTCGGTTATTTCATAACTGCAACCCAAAACACCTTCTTGTGAGAGGTATAGAGCATGTTCAATGTGGGGTGAGGGGAGGAGACATTAAACGTCTCCTGGCACAAAAGGAATGTAGGTGGATCTTCACCCTCGGGACCATGGTACCGAATGGACTAAATGAAACTATGGGTTACGCCTCCTTTCTATAAACATCAAATGCCCTATCTGCCCCCTGAAATAAATTATCTCCCCGCCCCCCTCCCCTTCCTCCTCCCCTTTTTGGGGTGGACCCCTCTCTTGACAACATACCATCTCCTGTTAGTTTTTAGGTCTCATTTTTTTAGTTTTTTATTTTAATACTTACCTTTTAACCTCTTTTTCTTGCCTTTCCACTTTAGTTCTCCTTTTTTTCATCGTGACCTGAATATGTAATAAATATTGAACATCGGTTGAACATTTATTTCTGCAAGTGACAACTCTCTGGAAGATCTATCCAGATATTACACAGCGTCCTCCTGCTGTATTAAACAAATTTTAGGTGATGCATACGGAGAAGACTGTAATGCGCTACTATTTGTTGCCCAGTTTTAGCTCATGTATTTTTAAGTATGGCACAATTCACACATTTGTTATGATGATGGTTCTATATTACCTCCTATGGAGTCTTTATAATATTGGAATGCACTATTTTTTGCTATGTAATTTAATATTATTTAATATGTATGTATAGTCATAATACTTTTACGAGATCTCTATTATGAGACACCTTTGTTGCACATCACATGAGCACGTGGTCAAACATTTTTTATCCTATTTATTGTAAATTGTTAAATTTATCACTGTTCCCTGTGGTGGGTTCCACTGCATTGTGGTATTCCATCACAGGGTTAATCTATTGTTATATAAATTGTGAATCTATTACAGTGTCTCCTTGGTGAGACATTACGGGCATTTTATAATAGGGCATCTTTTCTGTTAAAATGTATATTTGTGCAGCATATCACAGTTATTTCAGTTTTATTATTTGCATTATCTTTTATGTATTTAAGCTGTATTGCATGGATTTTTCTGTATTTAGTCATTACGCAGCTGTATGCATATGGCTATTTAGTTTTATGTTTAGTCACTTGTTCCTGCGGGAGCGCTATGTCTCGGGACTGCCTGCGTTCCTTGCACTTCCATGTCCCATGTCGGGTATAGTGCGACCTGGCGCCGGCCGCCTTATCTGACATGCGCATTGGTGGTGCGATGTCGCAGCTGTAGGACCTGGGGTGGCGTTCGCGCAGGCATAAGGCAGGAAATACAATTGGCCGTCCTCTGGTCATCTGACCGGAACGGCCGTGTATTTAATGCCGACGTCTATATACTTGAGACCACGCCCCCTTGAGGAAGCGAGAGTTACTCTCGCGAAACGCGCGTTGGGGAGAGCGGTCTGGTCCTGGACTTTACCTCGCATCTCATGGGTAATTAACCTTTTATGTTTACTTATTACTTTTGGGGCAGCGATCATTTTTTCTATATATGTGGCATAGCAGCTCTTAGTATTTAATTCCAATACGGGACCAAGTACTTTCCCTTATTGTATATATCATGGGGACTTTTTTGCTTTGTGCTGCCTATTATGGCCACCTAACAACTATATGATTGACAGCCGCTCTGATTAGTCCAGGATTGCGACCGCTGTGCGTTTGCACTTTTTGGGATCACACTATATAATGGTATCTGTCCATGCTAATACATGAATTACGTGTTTTTTCTTATATTTTTTCTGTTGTAGTTTCTTTATTGTTTGTATTCAATAAAAAATATTTTTTTTATGAAATAACTCTAGTTCTCCTAATTAAGCATAGTTAATATTGAGTTAATATATGATTAAATTTAATTTGAACATTGCTGGTTTCCTTATATAAAATAATCCGCAAACTGGTCCCTCATCCTTGTAACAGAACCTGTGGAGCGAACCGAGCTGCCGCGGTAGTCTCACAAGGTTGTCTCCAATTCTTCGTCATCCAAGGAAACGGGCTCCTTTGAAAGGACAAAGTTGTGGAGCACCACACAGGCTTTAACAACCTCGTCTATAGTTGTGGTTTTCAGTTTGATTGCCGTCAGCAGAACTCGCCACTTCGCCGTCAATATACCAAAAGAACACTCTACTACTCTTCGTGCTCTAGTAAGCCGGTAATTAAATACCCGCTTGGTACGGGTTAAGTTCCGGCTACTGTACGGTTTCAGTAGGTGCGGCGACAGTTGAAACGCTTCATCACCTACACAAACATATTCCATGGCTGGTTCACTTGTTCCTGGCAGTGGTCTGGCTGGCGGGAAATCGTAGCTCTCTCCATAAAGGCAACGACCCATTGGAGAGTTTTTAAAAACTTGCGAATCGTTGGACCGTCCATACGCTCCGATGTCCACGGCAAGGAACCTGCAGTTGGCGTCTGCAATAGCCATAAGGACGATGGAGAAATACTTATTGTAATTATAGTACTCCGATCCTGTTCCTGCCGGTTTCGCAATCCTTATATGTTTCCTGTCAACTGCACCCACACAATTTGGGAAATGGCAAATTTGCTGAAACTGTTCGGCACTTCTCAACCAGATGTCCATGGATGGTTGGGGGATATACTCTGGCTGTAAAGTGGTCCAAATAGCCCGACATGTCTCCTTCACTATTCCTGAAATAGTGGAAATGCCCAGCCGGAATTGGTAATGGAGCGAAGTCATCGATTCACCAGTAGCTAGGAAACTTAAAAAAAAAAAAAAAAAAAAAAAATGTTAGAAAAAATTGCACAGACCAACAAGTTTCAATAAATGGCACTGTGAAAATTTTTTTTAGGACGGGACACACAATAAAACCTGCATGAAACCGGTGTAAAAAAGCAGTGGAATGGCCGCAAACAAAACAAAAATTACATGCTGCAGAAAATAGTGCGCAATATGTCAGTGCAGTATTGTCTGCAGCATGTAATATAACATTAAAAATGACCAATGACAGAAAAAAAAGCAGTTGCATGTCAACAAAACCCCCCCAAAAAAAAATCTGCAGAAAATGCAACGCAATATTTCAGCGCAGTATTTTCTGCAGTCTGTTATATAACATTCAATATGAGCAATGACATTAAAAAAAACAGTGGAATGGCCGCAAACAAAACAAAAATTACATGCTGCAGAAAATAGTGCGCAATATGTCAGCTCAGTATTTTCTGCAGTATGTTATATGACATTCAATATGAGCAATGACATAAAAAAAAGAGGCTTACCGCAGGGTCACCATCAGCCGCTCCGCCGGTGTGATGGCAAGCCTCATCCTTGTGTCCTGCCTTCGGATTACATCCTCCAGTTTTTCAAGCAAAAAGTCAAAATTTTCCATCCTCATCCACACGTAATTGTAGAATTTGTGTGGATTGTGCCGCAACTCCAGGTAGAGAGTGGACTGGACACCCCGGGTCATCCGTAGTTCATTAATCGGATGTATCCAGAGTCGCCTCCGTCTCCGTTCCCGCAGAAGCATCCTCCGTCTTTCCGCTGCCGCCTCCTTCTCCCGCACTATGATATCCAGGCGATTCGTCTCAAAGATAACGTCAGTAACCAAACTAGCAATCCTCACAAGAACACCTTCCATCTCTGCCACAAAACTAAAACCCTCAAAGATGGGCTGTAAAAACAGTAACTATATAGTTTTCCATATTTTCCAGTAGCCAATCAAATTTGGGAGCCTCCCATTTTAAAAACGGATCCGTCGTAAAAACGGATGCAACGGATGGGAAAAACGTATGCAACGTATGCAACGCATCCAGTATTTCGACGGAAACGTTTAGTGGATTTGCGATGGATCCGTCGAAATGCTGTATGCGTTGCATACGTTTTTCACTTTTTTGACGCATCCGTTTTTTTTGCAAAAAAGACGATTTGAGGCGGTTTGCAGTTAACGCTAGTGTGAAAGTAGCCTAACACACACTAAAATCGATTTTGTTTTCCCTGTGAGGCTTCTCTTGGTACATTTACGCTTGTGAGTAGCATCTGGAATGTCTCTCTGAAGCGTCCAACAGTAGTGTCTGCCATCATTGTAATGATCCATCTTCCCTGGTATCTTCTTTCCATCTCTTTAATGTCCTGGTGGAAATGTTCACCTTGCTCTTCACTCATAACTCCCAAATTTTCAGGAAAGTAGTCAAGGTGGGAATGGAGGAAATGCACGTTCAGACTCATCAGGCAACCTAAAGCTTGAAATGCTTTCAGCATTTGCCCAGCAATCTTTTTGTAGTCAGGATCTTTTTTATTGCCTGAAAATTTCTCTACGACCTCTTTAAATGCAAACCACCCTTCTTTTTGAGGATCTGTCATGGTATTGATAAACTCTTTTATCAGCTATAAGCCTTCTAATATCTGGTCCGACGCCTTCCTTCAATTTTGTTTCTATTAAACCTATTTAAACTATTAAACATTTGTCAAAATATCCAATACAATTTTAGGTATATTTTTATTTATTTTCAATTTTTTTAAATTACAATAATATCACATACAAGGGACAAATACCTCCGCACCATGACCTGACACCATATTACAACCACATAGTGACCGAATACTACAATACTGATCATTAATTAAAAAAACCCCACAATACTAATGTCACCATAAGTGCCATTATATGCAGGAGATCTGTACTTAGTATGCAGTGTCTGTGTACAGGTAATACAGTGATCACCGGTGACATTATACACAGGAGCTCTGTATATAATGTACAGGTAATACAGTGATCACCGGTGACATTATACACAGGAGCTATGTATACAGTATCAGTGTATAGGTAATACAGCGATCAACAGTGACATTATACTCACAAGCGCTGTATATATAGTACTGGTTATATGCAGCGCCCCAGAGTCCTGGTCGTTGCAGTACTGTAGCTCCGCCGCTAAGGGGGGCTATGGTACGTCTGATGGCACTGAAGGAGTTCTTCTGACCAGGTATCACAGACACCAATACATTTCACAGTCTGGCCTCCAGGGGGAGCTAAGGGTTCTATTTATATTAGGCCACTCCTCACAATCTGGTAAAACTGGGGGTTAGGCAGGAAGTTAGGGAGAAAGCTGACTGGGTTGGAACCAGGCAACACCTTGTGGCAGAGGGTGTTGTAGGGGAAGATTCAGAGGGGCCCCTGTCAGGGGTGGGATCCTGACAGAGGCCTAGCAACCAGAGAGAATGTTATGGGACCGCGCCTGCACGATATAGCGGCGGTACCCCAAGAAAGGACAAGAAGCGAGGTTTATTGTGCTGAGTGAGAAACGAGATCAACGCAACAAGGGGAATACCAGTAGGAGTCGTGCTGTAAGACGAGGCAACATCCTATTGAGGCGCATAACCGGTGGCCGGAACGCCGAGGAAGTATAGAGCTCCAAGCCAAACTTCAAACCTACGGCAGGACAGTCAGTTATAGGCGGGCTGTCTCACCCAATTGACCTAGGAAGACACAGGAGGGTAACAACAGGAGTGGGGCGACGCTAGAGTCCCGGAAGAGCTCCGTGCCTCCCCGTCATACGGGTGCGTCCTAACCATAAGATCTGGGGGACGTGGAAGAACATCAGAATCGAGTTGTGAGGGAACACGAGAAACAGACACAACAGTTGTGAGGACTATCCCGTGGTGCTCAGCAGGGAAGGACTACAACACACAAGCACTAGCAGGTAGGCACAGATTTCCACCTGCAAAGGGAACTCTGGATGTGCCATCGGACCGACCAGGCTTGCACAGCCCTGTTAACCGTATTCCGGATTGAGGATCCTGAAGCCTTCAGTAAAGAGGTAAAGAGACTGCAACCTGGTGTCCTCGTTATTTACTGCAACCTGCACCGCACCACTACAACATCATCACCATCCCGCACACCTATCATTGGGCGCCCCTCAGCAGGGTCACGGACCGGGTCTAGCCACCGTGACAACCCCAGAACAGAGACTCAGAGGCCCGGTACCGGGTACCCCTCGGCCCTGCGGCAGTGGGGGCGCTGCAATTTTGGCGTCACGAACAGGATCTACTTAAGCCTGAAGAATCAGGTCATGTGTGCCTTGGAACTGTGATTTGTTGTGCTTGGACTGTGACTTATTGCAAGGACTGTGTATTGCCACTTGCTGCCAAAAGTTCCCGCCAAAACCGCCGCCATTACAGCACTGAGGAGAGCGCAGGAGAAGAAGAGGGGAGTGGAAGTGGGCGTAAACAAGCTGAAGAGCGCGAAAGACAATGGCCGCCCAGTCTAAGTATTTCTGCACCGTGAGGACGTGTCCGTCAGCAGCCGAGATCCGCCTCCTGATTCATTCTCAATGGTGGGCGGAGACAGAGAAAACGAAACCGCCCATGAAGGAGAGAGCGGGAAAAGGACCAGGAAGAAGAAGTCAGTGACATGGAGGACGCCATGGCCAGCAGCTCGGAACCCGAATGTGGGGTTGAAACAGAAGTCTCCCCCAATTACCCGGACGAGCACCGCAGCCAATTCTCCACGGACAGCGCTGATCTCCTGCAGGCTGAGATGGGAGACTTGCTCCACCAGCTCCTTCAGCTGAACGTGAAGGCCCAGGCTCCGCACCAGGTCGCGCCGGAAGGGAGTCCTCTGGCATCGGATCCTGTACCGCTACCGGAGTTGCTGCTGAGGCCCTCGCCGACACCACCAGCGGAACCCGTTGCGGAGGAGGAGCCTGCATTGGCCGGTGAGTTCGCCGACCCCATCCCGCTGGCAGAGGGTTTGCTAGTAGGCCCCGTTGCGGCACCCCCTCCCCCTGGGACCCATAGACTCCAGCGCCTGTTACCATGGGAGGAGACAACGGGAATGGAACACCTCCTGAAAGCCCCGATTCTGCCAACTACCCTGCTGTGTGAAGCCCATGCAGAGCGCACGGTATGCCGCTGGGTGAACCCAGGATCCAACCTCATGGGGTTCCCCGGGGTGAAGACACGGGAAGGGGAGATGGTGCAGGCTCTGAGCTGGGAGTAATACCAGACCCAGCTGGAACAGCAGTGGGAGGAAAAGGAAAACGAGTACCAGACCGGGCTGGAGGCCCACCATCAAAAAGACCTGGCGGTCAAGGACCGGGCCCGCAAGGACCCCGCCGCTCACCAGGCCCCGCGCAGGCAGGGCACCATCACCACCTTCAAGCTCCGCGGAGGCTGGGGCTTCATTAAAGAGCCGGGCCTGTATGCGGAGGTGTTTGTCAACCGAAGGGATGTGGAGTCTCATCTCAGAGAGGGCCACCCAGACCGGGATCTCTACCCGGGGGACGAAGTTAGTTACACCAGGCACTTTGGGGAAAAGTGGTGGTTTGCCCTGAATGTCTGCAAGAGGCAGAACTCTGTGACACCCCCGATTAAGGTGCCAGTGAAGCCGACCCCTGTAGCAAAGGTGCCCCCTTGTGGTCAGCCCATGGTCATCACCAGGACCACCGAGGTCACTCCAACGTGTACTATGGTCAAGACCACGACATGCAGCATCGTCACCTCGACCACCCTCGTGGCCAAGGAGGCACCTCTTCAGGTGGGTGGTGCTCTTGCTGCTCCAGAGCTGAAGACAGTGGGTACGCAGACCCCCAGATGGGACAACACTCCTCCTTACGCAGTACCCGGCGGCGGGCAATATCCACAGGGGTTGCCTCCGCCGGTACTGCCTCCTGAGTGGTTCAAGTAACTATACTCATACTCTGCATTGTAAATAGTTCATTGTTTTTCTGCTGTTTTGCTGCTAAAACCCGTCCAGGGTTAACTCTTAAAGGGATCCCTTTGTTGACCCGGGATCCCTATTGCCTTTTGTTTGTTTTCTACTTGTTGCCTCAGTTATCAAGAGACTGTCGAATCATGGACGGTGAATGATTCAAAAACTGATGTTGTAAATAGTTTGCACCTTCTTAAAGGTGCTCTCTACTGGTTTTATACAAGGAAAGGACTCTTTGCGAAGACACTGGTCTAGGAACCAGCATCGGAGTCCTTACTGCAAACAGACTTGCAGCTTGAGAAGTTGCACTACCTCATAGAGACTTGGGTTCCTCTTAAAGGGAATGTTCACATATTGCACTTATGAACAGTGTTGCCTTGAGATGGTTAAATGGCAATAATGTCTTGAAAGAAGAAGTTAAATGTAACTAACTAGTTGACTGTAAGAAATGTTGGTAATGTGCTCTGAAACAAGGTGAAAGCTAGAAGAAAGATGCAGCAGACCCATAGGGGTAGACATAGCGTCCTGCATACATGTCAGTAAGAAAGTAATGAAGGAAGTTTAATGTTTTATTTAATAGAAAATGTTTAATAATGTGCTAGAAAATGAGGACAGGAAGTGAACCCGTGGGGGTTAGTTGTGAGTCCTCTTAGGAGCCATACAGAGATGGCTCAGTAATCTGAACTGAAAGATGGATGATATGTTCTATACTGTGTATAGTAGTAGAAAGACAGTAGGCCCGGGCAGAAAGGGGCGGTCCTGTGACAGAAAGGAGAGGCAGTAGATCTGGAGCAGTTAGGACAGGCGGTCCTGCAGATATAAAGAAGGAGAATGCATAAAAGTTGATTAGCCTTATAATGTTTTATAAGAAGGTCTTTAGTGGATCCAGCGAGTACGTCCTTAAAGGCAATGTTGGATTATTGTTCAGAAATTTGCACTAAGTAGAATACCCGGTTGGGTAAAAGAAGTTATTTATAGTAAGTTATTTAAAATATTTAACCATGTTTGTAACGTTCAAGTGTCCTCACCTCCCATAAAGGGAAGCTCTGTTAAAAAGTTTACTTGTACTTGCATTTTCAAAATTGTATGTCTTTTTGCTGACATGTATTGTTGTTTTCTTCCCAGTCCAGGAGTACTGGATTTAACCGGGGGGGAGTGCAGCGCCCCAGAGTCCTGGTCGTTGCAGTACTGTAGCTCCGCCGCTAAGGGGGGCTATGGTACATCTGATGGCACTGAAGGAGTTCTTCTGACCAGGTATCACAGACACCAATACATTTCACAGTCTGGCCTCCAGGGGGAGCTAAGGGTTCTATTTATTAGGCCACTCCTCACAATCTGGTAAAACTGGGGGTTAGGCAGGAAGTTAGGGAGAAAGCTGACTGGGTTGGAACCAGGCAACACCTTGTGGCAGAGGGTGTTGTAGGGGAAGATTCAGAGGGGCCCCTGTCAGGGGTGGGATCCTGACAGAGGCCTAGCAACCAGAGAGAATGTTATGGGACCGCGCCTGCACGATATAGCGGCGGTACCCCAAGAAAGGACAAGAAGCGAGGTTTATTGTGCTGAGTGAGAAACGAGATCAACGCAACAAGGGGAATACCAGTAGGAGTCGTGCTGTAAGACGAGGCAACATCCTATTGAGGCGCATAACCGGTGGCCGGAACGCCGAGGAAGTATAGAGCTCCAAGCCAAACTTCAAACCTACGGCAGGACAGTCAGTTATAGGCGGGCTGTCTCACCCAATTGACCTAGGAAGACACAGGGGGGTAACAACAGGAGTGGGGCGACGCTAGAGTCACGGAAGAGCTCCGAGCCTCCCCGTCATACGGGTGCATCCTAACCATAAGATCTGGGGGACGTGGAAGAACATCAGAATCGAGTTGTGAGGGAACACGAGAAACAGACACAGCAGTTGTGAGGACTATCCCGTGGTGCTCAGCAGGGAAGGACTACAACACACAAGCGCTAGCAGGTAGGCACAGATTTCCACCTGCAAAGGGAACTCTGGATGTGCCATCGGACCGACCAGGCTTGCGCAGCCCGGTTAACCGTATTCTGGATTGAGGATCCTGAAGCCTTCAGTAAAGAGGTAAAGAGACTGCAACCTGCTGTCCTCGTTATTTACTGCAACCTGCACCGCACCACTACTACATCATCACCATCCCGCACACCTATCATTGGGCGCCCCTCAGCAGGGTCACAGACCGGGTCTAGCCACCGTGACAACCCCAGAACAGAGACTCAGAGGCCCGGTACCGGGTACCCCTCGGCCCTGCGGCAGTGGGGGCGCTGCATATACAGTGATCAATTAAATTATAATCAGGACCTCTGTATATAGTGTGTAGTGTCAGTATACAGGTAACACACTGACTCACCAGTGATGTCTCTAGGTGAAGTCCTTCATCTTCATCCAGCACAAACCTCCATCACATCTTCCAGCCAGGGCTCATCTCTGCAGGAAATAAGTTATCTAGAGCTCCGCTTGCAGAGCACATGACTTAATTTTTTCCCAACTTCTACATTACATCAGATGAAGAAAAAAAGGTGACAGTGTCGCTCTGCACAGTAACAGGAGCGCCCCCCCATTTAAAACAGTATCCTAAAAAAATAAAATAAATGCATCACTGCAGTAATAATATCCCTTAATTAGCCCCTATGGTAATAATATCCCCCATCCTGTGTGTGTCTCATTCCTGGCTCTAGCCATGTGTTCTCCCATCCTGGCTCCATATGTTCTCCCATCCTGCCCTCATGAGTATCCATTCTGCCCCCATGTGAGGTCCCATGATCCTGCCCCATGATCCTGCCCCATTTGTCTCCATCCTGCCCCATCTGTCTCCGTCCTGCCCCATATGTCTATGTCCTGCCCCATGTCTCCGTCCTGCACCATGTCTCTATCCTGCACCATGTGTTTCCATTTCCATCCTGCACCATGTCTCTATCCTGAACTATGTGTTTCCATTTTTCCATTTCCATCCTGCCCCATGTCTCTATCCTGCCCCATGTGTTTCCATCCTGCCCCATGTCTCTATCCTGCCCCATGTGTTTCCATCCTGCCCCATGTCTCTATCCTGCCCCATGTCTCTATCCTGCATCATGTGTTTCCATCCTGCCTCATGACTCAATCATGCACCCATCTTGCCCCATGTCTCCATCCTGCCCCATGTGTTTCCATCCTGCCCCATGTCTCTATCCTGCACCATGTCCCCATCCTGCACCCCGTGTGTTTCCATCCTGCCCCATGTCTCCATCCTGCCCCATGTCTCCATCCTGCACCATGTATTTCCATCCTGCCCCATGTCTCCATCCGGCCCCATCTGTCTCCATCCTGCACCATGTCTCTATTCTGCCCCATGTTTCCATCCTGCCCCATGTGTTTCCACCCTGCCTCATGTCACATGGTACAGGATCATGGGACAGTATGGAGACAGATGTTCCATGTGGGTCTATCCTGCCGTCGAAACATATTGCGGCTTGCTGCTTTCAATAAAAATTTAAAAAAACTTTCTCCTTCCCTGGCTTTGGTCCAACAGTGATGTTCCCTCCAGGCATTTGAAGCGTGGACTCGCCGGCGAATGGCTGTGACGTGATGCCGGTGACGTGCGCGCTGACGTCAGCTGCCAGCCTCCGATTGGCTGGCTATAGAGTTTAACTGAACCCGCGTCTCAGAGGCAGGTTCAGTTACTGCATCGGCAGAATCCTGGGGCCCAGTGAGCAGAAGAGATGGGGCCCGATGCTGCAGGATACTCTCGCAAAGTCATAACGCTAATTTAGGGAAACACGGTTGATGAATGAAATTCCAATGCAAGTTTCTTGAAAGCATAAGGGCTGGGGTTGATGGAATAGCTGCGGATAAGAGCTTATCAGAATAGCTATGGCGCTTATCGAATAGCTGCATCGCTGACTCGGATACCTGGGGCGCTCCCGATAAGCAGCTGTTCGCGGCTGTGTGACAGTCACATGCATGGAGACCTGTTTGCAAAAGTGTACATAGCCTTTACCTGTTGGTCTAATAATTGTAGAGCAGTGTGCAAGATAAGAGACTACCCGTATCCTCCATAATAGGTGCTGCACAGTATAGTCTGTTCCCAGTGTGACAGCGTATAGTCGTCTGTGTAATACACTATTGTGTCACCGTCACCTTGGACCCCATAGACTTCAGTGCTGGATAGAAGCCATCAGATCCCATCAGCTGGGAGCATCCCCAGAGCCATGAGAAGACCCCGGCACCTGACGGCAGCGCCGCGTGAGACGCTTCTACGTGTAATTGCTTCCTGCTGCTCTGAGAATATTCACAAGTTTCTCCTCCGATCCCTGAGCGATTCCCAGTGATTACACAACCCCACGGGATTCTACCCTGCGCCGTCTGCTGGGCTCCTGCCAACTCCCTGACCTGGGGTGAAGCAATCCATTTGGTAGGTGCTGGGTGTGCTGACATTACATGTGTACAAGCACAGGAGCAAATCGGTATAAGTTCTAATGGGAACCCTGCCAGGCCGGAGTCTCTGCCAACTAGGAGAGCGTGAATCACTGAGCGCAGCGCACAAGAATGCGGGAACACGCTCCGGACATTTTTATCATTCCTTGTTGCCTATTGGCAGATAGTGAGTAATCGGGAACCTCTGCATATGCCGGACAGTGAAATCCTAACAAACCAGAGGCCTGTACCAACTCTGATCTGATCTTCAATATTACAGAAATGTCCATATTATTATTTATTATTATTATTATTCCCTCTGAATAGGCAATTTGCATATTTAATTTCCCAGAGGCTTAAAAGCCTCCTCACATTGACATGTCACTCTCCACATGGAGAAACATTACTCCTTAGAAATTTCCATGGCATGCTGCGTAAAGCCTGTGCTGTGATGTGCAATATGGAAAGTAACCTGCAGGTGGCAGTGCTGGGACTAGCTGTGTGCGCAGCACCTGCTGCACAGTGACCTCCATCATCAGTGATCACACACTGCGCTGACTTGTGCTATCTCTTGGGCTTTGTGCACACCTTGCAGATTTGACCATAAATTTTCTGTGCAGATTCTGCATTTCCTGGCAGCAAAAATGCAGGTCAGAATCTGCGCCTTTTTTTTGGTATGTGCACACGTTGCAGATATTTGTGCGGATTTCTTCCTTTTATTACCCCTGCAGATTTCTATTATGGAATGAGTGCAAAAACCCAGCAGATCTGCAATAAAAATTGACATGCTCCTTTTTTGAATCTGCTGCATTTTCCGTGCCGATTTTTCCGCACCATTAGCACAGCATTTTGTTTTTGCCATTGACTTACATTGTACTGTAAATCACTTGCAGATCTGCAGCTCTTCTGCGCGGAAAAAAAACGCTGCAACGTGTGCACATACCCTTATAGGACAGGAATGAGAGCAGTGATTTTATGTATAGGAGAAGAAATAGATACGAAAGGGTAACCACAAATCAGCACCAGGGTCTTGGTAGCAGATCTGCATTGCCTAATGCTTCAGATTTGCCCCTATCTCCACACAATGGAGTACTTTATATTGCTGTGGCTTGTGCTGAGATTGGAGCAAGTGCATGGTCTAAGATGGTGCACTTCTCCATAGTCCTTTATTGTGCATGGTCTAAGATGGCGCACTTCTCCATAGTCCTTTATTGTGCATGGTCTAAGATGGCGAACTTCTCCATAGCTCTTTATTGTGCATGGTCTAAGAGGGCGCACGTCTCCATAGTCCTTTATTGTGCATGGTCTAAGATGGCGCACTTCTCCATAGTCCTTTATTGTGCATGGTCTAAGATGGCGCACTTCTCCATAGCCCTTTATTGTGCATGGTCTAAGATGGCGCACTTCTCCATAGCCCTTTATTGTGCATGGTCTAATATGACGCACATCTCCATAGTCCTTTATTGTGCATGGTCTAATATGACGCACATCTCCATAGTCCTTTATTGTGCATGGTCTAATATGGCGCACTTCTCCATAGCCCTTTATTGTGCATGGTCTAAGATGGCGCACTTCTCCATAGCCCTTTATTGTGCATGGTCTAAGATGGTGCACTTCTCCATAGCCCTTTATTGTGCATGGTCTAAGATGGCGCACTTCTCCATAGCCCTTTATTGTGCATGGTCTAATATGACGTACATCTCCATAGTCCTTTATTGTGCATGGTCTAATATGGCGCACTTCTCCATAGCCCTTTATTGTGCATGGTCTAAGATGGCGCACTTCTCCATAGCCCTTTATTGTGCATGGTCTAAGATGGTGCACTTCTCCATAGCCCTTTATTGTGCATTGTCTAAGAGGGCGCACGTCTCCATAGCCCTTTATTGTGCATGGTCTAAGATGGCACACTTCTCCATAGCCCTTTATTGTGCATGGTCCAAGATGGCACACGTCTCCATAGCCCTTTATTGTGCATGGTCTAAGATGGGGCACTTCTCCATAATCCTTTATTGTGCATGGTCTAAGATGGCGCACTTCTCCATAGCCCTTTATTGTGCATGGTCTAATATGGCGCACATCTCCATAGTCCTTCATTGTGCATGGTCTAAGATGGCACACGTCTCCATAGCCCTTTATTGTGCATGGTCTAAGATGGCGCACGTCTCCATAGCCCTTTATTGTGCATGGTCTAAGATGGCGCACTTCTCCATAGCCCTTTATTGTGCATTGTCTAAGAGAGCGCACGTCTCGATAGCCCTTTATTGTGCATGGTCTAAGATGGCGCACGTCTCCGTAGCCCTTTATTGTGCATTGTCTAAGATGGCGCACTTCTCCATAGCCCTTTATTGTGCATTGTCTAACATGGCGCACTTCTCCATAGTCCTTTATTGTGCATGGTCTAAGATGGTGCACTTCTCCATAGTCCTTTGTTGTGCATGGTTTAAGATGGTGCACTTCTCCATAGTCCTTTATTGTGCGTGGTCTAAGATGGCGCACTTCTCCATAGCCCTTTATTGTGCAAGGTCTAAGATGGCGCACGTCTGCATAGCCCTTTATTGTGCATTGTCTAAGATGGCACACTTCTCCATAGCCCTTTATTGTGCATTGTCTAAGAGAGCGCACATCTCGATAGCCCTTTATTGTGCATGGTCTAAGATGGCGCACGTCTCCGTAGCCCTTTATTGTGCATTGTCTAAGATGGCACACTTCTCCATAGCCCTTTATTGTGCATTGTCTAACATGGCGCACTTCTCCATAGTCCTTTATTGTGCATGGTCTAAGATGGTGCACTTCTCCATAGTCCTTTATTGTGCATGGTTTAAGATGGTGCACTTCTCCATAGTCCTTTATTGTGCGTGGTCTAAGATGGCGCACTTCTCCATAGCCCTTTATTGTGCGTGGTTTAAGATGGCGCACGTCTCCATAGCCCTTTATTGTGCATGGTCTAAGATGGCGCACTTCTCCATAGCTCTTTATTGTGCATGGTCTAAGATGGTGCACGTCTCCATAGCCCTTTATTGTGCATGGTCTATGATGGTGCACTTCTCCATAGCCCTTTATTGTGCATAGTCTAAGATGGCGCACTTCTCCATAGCCCTTTATTGTGCATGGTCTAAGATGGCGCACTCCTCCATAGTCCTTTATTGTGCATGGTCTAAGATGGTGTACTTCTCCATGGCCCTTTATTGTGCATGGTCTAAGATGGTGCACTTCTCCATAGTCCTTTATTGTGCATGGTCTAAGATGGTGCACTTCTCCATAGCCCTTTATTGTGCATGGTCTAAGATGGCGCACTTCTCCATAGCCCTTTATTGTGTATGGTCTAAGATGGCTCACTTCTCCTTAGTCCTTTATTGTGCATGGTCTAAGATGGTGCACTTCTCCATAGCCCTTCATTGTGCATGGTCTAAGATAGTGCACTTCTCCATAGCCCTTTATTGTGCATGGTCTAAGATGGCGCACTTCTCCATAGCCCTTTATTGTGCATGGTCTAATATGGCGCACATCTCCATAGTCCTTCATTGTGCATGGTCTAAGATGGTTCACTTCTCCATAGCCCTTTATTGTGCATGGTCTAAGATGGCGCACTTCTCCATAGCCTTTATTGTGCATGGTCTAAGATGGCGCACTTCTCCATAGCCCTTCATTGTGCATGGTCTAAGATGGCACACTTCTCTATAGCCCTTTATTGTGCATGGTCTAAGATGGCGCACTTCTCCATAGTCCTTTATTGTGCATGGTCTAAGATGGCGCACTTCTCCATAGCCCTTCATTGTGCATGGTCTAAGATGGCACACTTCTCTATAGCCCTTTATTGTGCATGGTCTAAGATGGCGCACTTCTCCATAGTCCTTTATTGTGCATGGTCTAAGATGGCGCACTTCTAAATAGGCCTTTATTGTGCATTGTCTAAGATGGCGCACTTCTCCATAGTCCTTTATTGTGCATGGTCTAAGATGGCGCACTTCTAAATAGGCCTTTATTGTGCATTGCCTAAGATGGCAAACTTCTCCATAGCTCTTTATTGTGCATGGTCTAAGAGGGCGCACGTCTCCATAGCCCTTTATTGTGCATGGTCTAAGATGGCGCACTTCTCTATAGACCTTTATTGTGCATGTTCTAAGATGGCGCACTTCTCCATAGTCCTTTATTGTGCATGGTCTAAGATGGCGCACTTCCCCATAGCCCTTTATTGTGCAATGTCTAAGAGGGCGTACTTATCCATATCCCTTTATTGTGCATGGTCTAAGATGGCACACGTCTCCATAGCCCTTTATTGTGCATGGTCTAAGATGGCGCACTTCTCCATAGCCCTTTATTGTGCATGGTCTAATATGACGCACATCTCCATAGTCCTTTATTGTGCATGGTCTAATATGGCGCACTTCTCCATAGCCCTTAATTGTGCATGGTCTAAGATGGCGCACTTCTCCATAGCCCTTTATTGTGCATGGTCTAATATGGCGCACATCTCCATAGTCCTTCATTGTGCATGGTCTAAGATGGCACACGTCTCCATAGCCCTTTATTGTGCATAGTCTAAGATGGCGCACTTCTCCATAATCCTTTATTGTGCATGGTCTAAGATGGCGCACTTCTCCATAGCCCTTTATTGTGCATGGTCTAATATGGCGCACATCTCCATAGTCCTTTATTGTGCATTGTCTAAGATGGCGAACTTCTCCATGGCCCTTCATTGTGCATGGTCTAAGATAGTCCACTTCTCCATAGCCCTTTATTGTGCATGGTCTAAGATGGCGCACGTCTCCATAGCCCTTTATTGTGCATGGTCTAAGATGGCGCACTTCTCCATAGCCCTTTATTGTGCATTGTCTAAGAGAGCGCACGTCTCGATAGCCCTTTATTGTGCATGGTCTAAGATGGCGCACGTCTCCGTAGCCCTTTATTGTGCATTGTCTAAGATGGCACACTTCTCCATAGCCCTTTATTGTGCATTGTCTAACATGGCGCACTTCTCCATAGTCCTTTATTGTGCATGGTCTAAGATGGTGCACTTCTCCATAGTCCTTTATTGTGCATGGTTTAAGATGGTGCACTTCTCCATAGTCCTTTATTGTGCGTGGTCTAAGATGGCGCACTTCTCCATAGCCCTTTATTGTGCATTGTCTAAGATGGCGCACTTCTCCATAGCCCTTTATTGTGCATGGTCTAAGATGGCACACTTCTCCATAGCCCTTTATTGTGCATTGTCTAAGAGAGCGCACGTCTCGATAGCCGTTTATTGTGCATGGTCTAAGATGGCGCACGTCTCCGTAGCCCTTTATTGTGCATTGTCTAAGATGGCACACTTCTCCATAGCCCTTTATTGTGCATTGTCTAACATGGCGCACTTCTCCATAGTCCTTTATTGTGCATGGTCCAAGATGGTGCACTTCTCCATAGTCCTTTATTGTGCATGGTTTAAGATGGTGCACTTCTCCATAGTCCTTTATTGTGCGTGGTCTAAGATGGCGCACTTCTCCATAGCCCTTTACTGTGCGTGGTTTAAGATGGCGCACGTCTCCATAGCCCTTTATTGTGCATGGTCTAAAATGGCGCAATTCTCCATAGCTCTTTATTGTGCATGGTCTAAGATGGTGCATTCTCCATAGCCCTTTATTGTGCATGGTCTAAGATGGCGCACTTCTCCATAGCCCTTTATTGTGCATGGTTTAAGATGGCGCACTTCTCCATAGTCCTTTATTGTGCATGGTCTAAGATAGTGTACTTCTCCATGGCCCTTTATTGTGCATGGTCTAAGATGGTTCACTTCTCCATAGTCCTTTATTGTGCATGGTCTAAGATGGTGCACTTCTCCATAGCCCTTTATTGTGCATGGTCTAAGATGGCGCACTTCTCCATAGCCCTTTATTGTGCATGGTCTAAGATGGCTCACTTCTCCATAGTCCTTTATTGTGCATGGTCTAAGATGGTGCACTTCTCCATGGCCCTTCATTGTGCATGGTCTAAGATAGTGCACTTCTCCATAGCCCTTTATTGTGCATGGTCTTTGATGGCGCACTTCTCCATAGCCCTTTATTGTGCATGGTCTAATATGGCGCACATCTCCATAGTCCTTCATTGTGCATGGTCTAAGATGGTTCACTTCTCCATAGCCCTTTATTGTGCATGGTCTAAGATGGCGCACTTCTCCATAGCCCTTTATTGTGCATGGTCTAAGATGGCGCACTTCTCCATAGCTCTTTATTGTGTATAGTCTAAGATGGTGCACTTCTCCATAGTCCTTTATTGTGCATGGTCTAAGATGGCGCACTTCTCCATAGCTCTTTATTGT
The DNA here is from genome assembly GCF_051348905.1 of Ranitomeya variabilis. Taxonomy (NCBI): domain Eukaryota; kingdom Metazoa; phylum Chordata; class Amphibia; order Anura; family Dendrobatidae; genus Ranitomeya; species Ranitomeya variabilis. Next base: position 618,153,916 of record NC_135233.1, read on the forward strand.
GCATTGTCTAAGAGGGCGCATGTCTCGATAGCCCTTTATTGTGCATGGTCTAAGATGGCGCATTTCTCCGTAGCCCTTTATTGTGCATTGTCCAAGATGGCGCACTTCTCCATTGCCCTTTATTGTGCATGGTCTAAGATGGCGCACTTCTCCATAGCTCTTTATTGTGCATTGTCTAAGAGGGCGCATGTCTCGATAGCCCTTTATTGTGCATGGTCTAAGATGGCGCATTTCTCCGTAGCCCTTTATTGTGCATTGTCTAAGATGGCGCACTTCTCCATTGCCCTTTATTGTGCATTGTCTAAGATGGCGCACTTCTCCATAGTCCTTTATTGTGCATGGTCTAAGATGGTGCACTTCTGCATAGTCCTTTATTGTGCATGGTTTAATATGGTGCACTTCTCCATAGTCCTTTATTGTGCGTAGTGATATGACCCCAATGGCAGAGGGTCTCAAAAGTACATACCAAGTCTGCAAACATAAAAAACCAGCTCATAGGGCAGTGGTAACTGGGCTAACCGTATATCTAATCCTAGCACCACAAATAGCAGCAGCCGGGGAACGTGCCTACGTTGGTTCTAGACGTCTCGCGCCAGCCGGAGAACTAACTAACCCTAGAAGGGAAAAGATAGACCTTTCTTGCCTCCAGAGAAAAGACCCCAAAAGTTGGATACAAGCCGCCCACAAATAATAACGGTGAGGTAAGGAGAAAAGACAAACGTAAGAATGAACTAGATATTTAGCAAAGAGAGGCCCATTGACTAATAGCAGAATATAGTAAGATGACTTATACGGTCAGCAAAAACCCTATCAAAATTTCCACGCTGGATATTCAAGAACCCCCGAACCGTCTAACGGCCCGGGGGGAGAATACCAGCCCCCTAGAGCTTCCAGCAAAATCAGGAATCACATTTAGTACAAGCTGGACAGATAATAAGAGCAATACAGATAACCAAAAAACAAGGAAGCAGGACTTAGCTTAATTTTGCAAGAACCCGGACCAGCAGACAGGAGCAAACAGAAAGGATCTGATTACAACGATGCCAGGCACTGGACTGAGGATCCAGGAAGTTTATATAGCAACACCCCTGGACTAACGACCCAGGTGGGTGCCAAACTGAGGAAAGACAATCCCAGAGTCATATCACTAGTGACCACAAGAGGGAGCCAAAAAAGTCTAATTCACAACAGCGTAGTCTAAGATGGCGCACTTCTCCATAGCCCTTTATTGTGCATGGTTTAAGATGGTGCACTTCTCCATAGTCCTTTATTGTGCATGGTCTAAGATGGCGCACTTCTCCATAGCCCTTTATTGTGCATGGTCTAAGATGGCGCACTTCTCCATAGCCCTTCATTGTGAATGGTCTAAGATGGCGCACTTCTCCATAGCTCTTTATTGTGCATGGTCTAAGATGGCGCACTTCTCCATAGTCCTTTATTGTGAATGGTCTAAGATGGCGCACTTCTCCATAGCTCTTTATTGTGCATGGTCTAAGATGGTGCACTTTTCCATAGTCCTTTATTGTGCATGGTCTAAGATGGTGCACTTCTCCATAGTCCTTTATTGTGCATGGTCTAAGATGGAGCACGTCTCCATAGCCCTTAATTGTGCATGGTCTAAGATGGCGCACTTCTAAATAGGCCTTTATTGTGCATTGTCTAAGATGGCGAACTTCTCCATAGCCCTTTATTGTGCATGGTCTAAGATGGCGCACTTCTCCATAGCTCTATATTGTGCATGGTCTAAGATGGTGCACTTCTCCACAGTCCTTTATTGTGCATGGTCTAAGATGGTGCACTTCTCCATAGTCCTTTATTGTGCATGGTCTAAGATGGTGCACTTCTCCATAGCCCTTTATTGTGCATGGTCTAAGATGGCGCACTTCTCCATAGTCCTTTATTGTGCATGGTCTAAGATGGTGCACTTCTCCATGGCCCTTTTTTGTGCATGGTCTAAGATGGCGCACATCTCCAAAGTCCTTTATTATGCATGGTCTAAGATGGCACACTTCTCCATAGCCCTTTATTGTGCATGGTCTAGTATGGCGCACATCTCCATAGTCCTTCATTGTGCATGGTCTAAGATGGTGCACTTCTCCATAGCCCTTTATTGTGCATAATCTAAGATGGTGCACTTCTCCATAGCCCTTTATTGTGCATGGTCTAAGATGGCGCACTTCTCCATAGCTCTTTATTGTGCATTGTCTAAGAGGGCGCATGTCTCGATAGCCCTTTATTGTGCATGGTCTAAGATGGCGCATTTCTCCGTAGCCCTTTATTGTGCATTGTCTAAGATGGCGCACTTCTCCATTGCCCTTTATTGTGCATTGTCTAAGATGGCGCATTTCTCCATAGTCCTTTATTGTGCATGGTCTAAGATGGTGCACTTCTGCATAGTCCTTTATTGTGCATGGTTTAATATGGTGCACTTCTCCATAGTCCTTTATTGTGCGTAGTCTAAGATGGCGCACTTCTCCATAGCCCTTTATTGTGCATGGTTTAAGATGGTGCACTTCTCCATAGTCCTTTATTGTGCATGGTCTAAGATGGCGCACTTCTCCATAGCCCTTTATTGTGCATGGTCTAAGATGGCGCACTTCTCCATAGCCCTTCATTGTGAATGGTCTAAGATGGCGCACTTCTCCATAGCTCTTTATTGTGCATGGTCTAAGATGGCGCACTTCTCCATACTCCTTTATTGTGAATGGTCTAAGATGGCGCACTTCTCCATAGCTCTTTATTGTGCATGGTCTAAGATGGTGCACTTTTCCATAGTCCTTTATTGTGCATGGTCTAAGATGGTGCACTTCTCCATAGTCCTTTATTGTGCATGGTCTAAGATGGAGCACGTCTCCATAGCCCTTTATTGTGCATGGTCTAAGATGGCGCACTTCTAAATAGGCCTTTATTGTGCATTGTCTAAGATGGCGAACTTCTCCATAGCCCTTTATTGTGCATGGTCTAAGATGGCGCACTTCTCCATGGCCCTTTATTGTGCATGGTCTAATATGGCGCACATCTCCATAGTCCTTCATTGTGCATGGTCCAAGATGGTGAACTTCTCCATAGCCCTTTATTGTGCATGATCTAAGATGGCGCATTTCTCAATAGGCCTTTATTGTGCATGGTCTAAGATGGCGCACTTCTCCATAGCCCTTTATTGTGCATGATCTAATATGGCGCACAGCTCCATAGTCCTTCATTGTGCATGGTCTAGGATGGTGCACTTCTCCATAGCCCTTTATTGTGCATGGTCTAAGATGGCGCACTTCTCCATGGCCCTTTATTGTGCATGGTCTAATATGGCGCACATCTCCATAGTCCTTCATTGTGCATGGTCCAAGATGGTGAACTTCTCCATAGCCCTTTATTGTGCATGATCTAAGATGGCGCATTTCTCAATAGGCCTTTATTGTGCATGGTCTAAGATGGCGCACTTCTCCATAGCCCTTTATTGTGCATGATCTAATATGGCGCACAGCTCCATAGTCCTTCATTGTGCATGGTCTAAGATGGCGCACTTCTCCATAGCTCTTTATTGTGCATTGTCTAAGAGGGCGCATGTCTCGATAGCCCTTTATTGTGCATGGTCTAAGATGGCGCATTTCTCCGTAGCCCTTTATTGTGCATTGTCTAAGATGGCGCACTTCTCCATTGCCCTTTATTGTGCATGGTCTAAGATGGCGCACTTCTCCATAGCTCTTTATTGTGCATTGTCTAAGAGGGCGCATGTTTCGATAGCCCTTTATTGTGCATGGTCTAAGATGGCGCATTGCTCTGTAGCCCTTTATTGTGCATTGTCTAAGATGGCGCACTTCTCCATTGCCCTTTATTGTGCATTGTCTAAGATGGCGCACTTCTCCATAGTCCTTTATTGTGCATGGTCTAAGATGGTGCACTTCTCCATAGTCCTTTATTGTGCGTAGTCTAAGATGGCGCACTTCTCCATAGCCCTTTATTGTGGATGGTTTAAGATGGTGCACTTCTCCATAGTCCTTTATTGTGCATGGTCTAAGATGGCGCACTTCTCCATAGCCCTTTATTGTGCATGGTCTAAGATGGCGCACTTCTCCATAGCCCTTCATTGTGCATGGTCTAAGACGGAGCATGACTCCATAGCCCTTTATTGTGCATGGTCTAAGATGGCGCACTTCTAAATAGGCCTTTATTGTGCATTGTCTAAGATGGCGAACTTCTCCATAGCCCTTTATTGTGCATGGTCTAAGATGGCGCACTTCTCCATAGCCCTTCATTGTGCATGGTCTAAGATGGTGCACTTCTCGATAGTCCTTTATTGTGAATGGTCTAAGATGGCGCACTTCTCCATAGTCCTTTATTGTGCATGGTTTAAGATGGTGCACTTCTCCATAGTCCTTTATTGTGCGTGGTCTAAGATGGCGCACTTCTCCATAGCCCTTTACTGTGCGTGGTTTAAGATGGCGCACGTCTCCATAGCCCTTTATTGTGCATGGTCTAAAATGGCGCAATTCTCCATAGCTCTTTATTGTGCATGGTCTAAGATGGTGCATTCTCCATAGCCCTTTATTGTGCATGGTCTAAGATGGCGCACTTCTCCATAGCCCTTTATTGTGCATGGTTTAAGATGGCGCACTTCTCCATAGTCCTTTATTGTGCATGGTCTAAGATAGTGTACTTCTCCATGGCCCTTTATTGTGCATGATCTAAGATGGTTCACTTCTCCATAGTCCTTTATTGTGCATGGTCTAAGATGGTGCACTTCTCCATAGCCCTTTATTGTGCATGGTCTAAGATGGCGCACTTCTCCATAGCCCTTTATTGTGCATGGTCTAAGATGGCTCACTTCTCCATAGTCCTTTATTGTGCATGGTCTAAGATGGTGCACTTCTCCATGGCCCTTCATTGTGCATGGTCTAAGATAGTGCACTTCTCCATAGCCCTTTATTGTGCATGGTCTTTGATGGCGCACTTCTCCATAGCCCTTTATTGTGCATGGTCTAATATGGCGCACATCTCCATAGTCCTTCATTGTGCATGGTCTAAGATGGTTCACTTCTCCATAGCCCTTTATTGTGCATGGTCTAAGATGGCGCACTTCTCCATAGCCCTTTATTGTGCATGGTCTAAGATGGCGCACTTCTCCATAGCTCTTTATTGTGTATAGTCTAAGATGGTGCACTTCTCCATAGTCCTTTATTGTGCATGGTCTAAGATGGCGCACTTCTCCATAGCTCTTTATTGTGCATTGTCTAAGAGGGCGCATGTCTCGATAGCCCTTTATTGTGCATGGTCTAAGATGGCGCATTTCTCCGTAGCCCTTTATTGTGCATTGTCCAAGATGGCGCACTTCTCCATTGCCCTTTATTGTGCATGGTCTAAGATGGCGCACTTCTCCATAGCTCTTTATTGTGCATTGTCTAAGAGGGCGCATGTCTCGATAGCCCTTTATTGTGCATGGTCTAAGATGGCGCATTTCTCCGTAGCCCTTTATTGTGCATTGTCTAAGATGGCGCACTTCTCCATTGCCCTTTATTGTGCATTGTCTAAGATGGCGCACTTCTCCATAGTCCTTTATTGTGCATGGTCTAAGATGGTGCACTTCTGCATAGTCCTTTATTGTGCATGGTTTAATATGGTGCACTTCTCCATAGTCCTTTATTGTGCGTAGTGATATGACCCCAATGGCAGAGGGTCTCAAAAGTACATACCAAGTCTGCAAACATAAAAAACCAGCTCATAGGGCAGTGGTAACTGGGCTAACCGTATATCTAATCCTAGCACCACAAATAGCAGCAGCCGGGGAACGTGCCTACGTTGGTTCTAGACGTCTCGCGCCAGCCGGAGAACTAACTAACCCTAGAAGGGAAAAGATAGACCTTTCTTGCCTCCAGAGAAAAGACCCCAAAAGTTGGATACAAGCCGCCCACAAATAATAACGGTGAGGTAAGGAGAAAAGACAAACGTAAGAATGAACTAGATATTTAGCAAAGAGAGGCCCATTGACTAATAGCAGAATATAGTAAGATGACTTATACGGTCAGCAAAAACCCTATCAAAATTTCCACGCTGGATATTCAAGAACCCCCGAACCGTCTAACGGCCCGGGGGGAGAATACCAGCCCCCTAGAGCTTCCAGCAAAATCAGGAATCACATTTAGTACAAGCTGGACAGATAATAAGAGCAATACAGATAACCAAAAAACAAGGAAGCAGGACTTAGCTTAATTTTGCAAGAACCCGGACCAGCAGACAGGAGCAAACAGAAAGGATCTGATTACAACGATGCCAGGCACTGGACTGAGGATCCAGGAAGTTTATATAGCAACACCCCTGGACTAACGACCCAGGTGGGTGCCAAACTGAGGAAAGACAATCCCAGAGTCATACCACTAGTGACCACAAGAGGGAGCCAAAAAAGTCTAATTCACAACAGCGTAGTCTAAGATGGCGCACTTCTCCATAGCCCTTTATTGTGCATGGTTTAAGATGGTGCACTTCTCCATAGTCCTTTATTGTGCATGGTCTAAGATGGCGCACTTCTCCATAGCCCTTTATTGTGCATGGTCTAAGATGGCGCACTTCTCCATAGCCCTTCATTGTGAATGGTCTAAGATGGCGCACTTCTCCATAGCTCTTTATTGTGCATGGTCTAAGATGGCGCACTTCTCCATAGTCCTTTATTGTGAATGGTCTAAGATGGCGCACTTCTCCATAGCTCTTTATTGTGCATGGTCTAAGATGGTGCACTTTTCCATAGTCCTTTATTGTGCATGGTCTAAGATGGTGCACTTCTCCATAGTCCTTTATTGTGCATGGTCTAAGATGGAGCACGTCTCCATAGCCCTTAATTGTGCATGGTCTAAGATGGCGCACTTCTAAATAGGCCTTTATTGTGCATTGTCTAAGATGGCGAACTTCTCCATAGCCCTTTATTGTGCATGGTCTAAGATGGCGCACTTCTCCATAGCTCTATATTGTGCATGGTCTAAGATGGTGCACTTCTCCACAGTCCTTTATTGTGCATGGTCTAAGATGGTGCACTTCTCCATAGTCCTTTATTGTGCATGGTCTAAGATGGTGCACTTCTCCATAGCCCTTTATTGTGCATGGTCTAAGATGGCGCACTTCTCCATAGTCCTTTATTGTGCATGGTCTAAGATGGTGCACTTCTCCATGGCCCTTTTTTGTGCATGGTCTAAGATGGCGCACATCTCCAAAGTCCTTTATTATGCATGGTCTAAGATGGCACACTTCTCCATAGCCCTTTATTGTGCATGGTCTAGTATGGCGCACATCTCCATAGTCCTTCATTGTGCATGGTCTAAGATGGTGCACTTCTCCATAGCCCTTTATTGTGCATAATCTAAGATGGTGCACTTCTCCATAGCCCTTTATTGTGCATGGTCTAAGATGGCGCACTTCTCCATAGCTCTTTATTGTGCATTGTCTAAGAGGGCGCATGTCTCGATAGCCCTTTATTGTGCATGGTCTAAGATGGCGCATTTCTCCGTAGCCCTTTATTGTGCATTGTCTAAGATGGCGCACTTCTCCATTGCCCTTTATTGTGCATTGTCTAAGATGGCGCATTTCTCCATAGTCCTTTATTGTGCATGGTCTAAGATGGTGCACTTCTGCATAGTCCTTTATTGTGCATGGTTTAATATGGTGCACTTCTCCATAGTCCTTTATTGTGCGTAGTCTAAGATGGCGCACTTCTCCATAGCCCTTTATTGTGCATGGTTTAAGATGGTGCACTTCTCCATAGTCCTTTATTGTGCATGGTCTAAGATGGCGCACTTCTCCATAGCCCTTTATTGTGCATGGTCTAAGATGGCGCACTTCTCCATAGCCCTTCATTGTGAATGGTCTAAGATGGCGCACTTCTCCATAGCTCTTTATTGTGCATGGTCTAAGATGGCGCACTTCTCCATACTCCTTTATTGTGAATGGTCTAAGATGGCGCACTTCTCCATAGCTCTTTATTGTGCATGGTCTAAGATGGTGCACTTTTCCATAGTCCTTTATTGTGCATGGTCTAAGATGGTGCACTTCTCCATAGTCCTTTATTGTGCATGGTCTAAGATGGAGCACGTCTCCATAGCCCTTTATTGTGCATGGTCTAAGATGGCGCACTTCTAAATAGGCCTTTATTGTGCATTGTCTAAGATGGCGAACTTCTCCATAGCCCTTTATTGTGCATGGTCTAAGATGGCGCACTTCTCCATAGCCCTTTATTGTGCATGGTCTAAGATGGCGCACTTCTCCATAGCCCTTCATTGTGAATGGTCTAAGATGGCGCACTTCTCCATAGCTCTTTATTGTGCATGGTCTAAGATGGCGCACTTCTCCATACTCCTTTATTGTGAATGGTCTAAGATGGCGCACTTCTCCATAGCTCTTTATTGTGCATGGTCTAAGATGGTGCACTTTTCCATAGTCCTTTATTGTGCATGGTCTAAGATGGTGCACTTCTCCATAGTCCTTTATTGTGCATGGTCTAAGATGGAGCACGTCTCCATAGCCCTTTATTGTGCATGGTCTAAGATGGCGCACTTCTAAATAGGCCTTTATTGTGCATTGTCTAAGATGGTGAACTTCTCCATAGCCCTTTATTGTGCATGGTCTAAGATGGCGCACTTCTCCATGGCCCTTTATTGTGCATGGTCTAATATGGCGCACATCTCCATAGTCCTTCATTGTGCATGGTCCAAGATGGTGAACTTCTCCATAGCCCTTTATTGTGCATGATCTAAGATGGCGCATTTCTCAATAGGCCTTTATTGTGCATGGTCTAAGATGGCGCACTTCTCCATAGCCCTTTATTGTGCATGATCTAATATGGCGCACAGCTCCATAGTCCTTCATTGTGCATGGTCTAGGATGGTGCACTTCTCCATAGCCCTTTATTGTGCATGGTCTAAGATGGCGCACTTCTCCATGGCCCTTTATTGTGCATGGTCTAATATGGCGCACATCTCCATAGTCCTTCATTGTGCATGGTCCAAGATGGTGAACTTCTCCATAGCCCTTTATTGTGCATGATCTAAGATGGCGCATTTCTCAATAGGCCTTTTTTGTGCATGGTCTAAGATGGCGCACTTCTCCATAGCCCTTTATTGTGCATGATCTAATATGGCGCACAGCTCCATAGTCCTTCATTGTGCATGGTCTAAGATGGCGCACTTCTCCATAGCTCTTTATTGTGCATTGTCTAAGAGGGCGCATGTCTCGATAGCCCTTTATTGTGCATGGTCTAAGATGGCGCATTTCTCCGTAGCCCTTTATTGTGCATTGTCTAAGATGGCGCACTTCTCCATTGCCCTTTATTGTGCATGGTCTAAGATGGCGCACTTCTCCATAGCTCTTTATTGTGCATTGTCTAAGAGGGCGCATGTTTCGATAGCCCTTTATTGTGCATGGTCTAAGATGGCGCATTGCTCTGTAGCCCTTTATTGTGCATTGTCTAAGATGGCGCACTTCTCCATTGCCCTTTATTGTGCATTGTCTAAGATGGCGCACTTCTCCATAGTCCTTTATTGTGCATGGTCTAAGATGGTGCACTTCTCCATAGTCCTTTATTGTGCGTAGTCTAAGATGGCGCACTTCTCCATAGCCCTTTATTGTGGATGGTTTAAGATGGTGCACTTCTCCATAGTCCTTTATTGTGCATGGTCTAAGATGGCGCACTTCTCCATAGCCCTTTATTGTGCATGGTCTAAGATGGCGCACTTCTCCATAGCCCTTCATTGTGCATGGTCTAAGATGGTGCACTTCTCGATAGTCCTTTATTGTGAATGGTCTAAGATGGCGCACTTCTCCATAGCTCTTTATTGTGCATGGTCTAAGATGGTGCACTTTTCCATAGTCCTTTATTGTGCATGGTCTAAGATGGTGCACTTCTCCATAGTCCTTTATTGTGCATGGTCTAAGACGGAGCATGACTCCATAGCCCTTTATTGTGCATGGTCTAAGATGGCGCACTTCTAAATAGGCCTTTATTGTGCATTGTCTAAGATGGCGAACTTCTCCATAGCCCTTTATTGTGCATGGTCTAAGATGGCGCACTTCTCCATAGCTCTTTATTGTGCATGGTCTAAGATGGTGCACTTCTCCATAGTCCTTTATTGTGCATGGTCTAAGATGGTGCACTTCTCCATAGCCCTTTATTGTGCATGGTCTAGTATGGCGCACATCTCCATAGTCCTTCATTGTGCATGGTCTAAGATGGTGCACGTCTCCATAGCCCTTTATTGTGCATGGTCTAAGATGGTGCACTTCTCCATACTCCTTTATTGTGCATGGTTTAAGATGGTGCACTTCTCCATAGTCCTTTATTGTGCGTGGTCTAAGATGGCGCACTTCTCCATAGCCCTTTATTGTGCATGGTTTAAGATGGTGCACTTCTCCATAGTCCTTTATTGTGCGTGGTCTAAGATGGCGCACTTCTCCATAGCCCTTTATTGTGCATGGTTTAAGATGGTGCACATCTCCATAGTCCTTTATTGTGCATGGTCTAAGGTGGCGCACTTCTCCATAGCCCTTTTTTGTGAATGGTCTAAGATGGCGCACTTCTCCATAGTCCTTTATTGTGCATGGTCTAAGATGGCGCACGTCTCCATAGCCCTTTATTGTGCATGGTCTAAGATGGCGCACTTCTTCATAGCCCTTTATTGTGCATGGTCTAAGATGGCGCACTTCTCTATTGCCCTTCATTGTGTATGGTCTAAGATGGTGCACTTCTCCATAGCCCTTTATTGTGTATGGTCTAAGATGGTGCACGTCTCCATAGCCCTTTATTGTGCATGGTCTAAGATGGCGCACTTCTCCATAGCCCTTTATTGTGCATTGTCTAAGACGGCGCACATCTCCATAGCCCTTTATTGTGCATGGTCTAAGATGGCGCACTTCTCCATAGTCCTTTATTGTGCATGGTCTAAGATGGTGCTATTCTCCATAGCCCTTTATTGTGCATGGTCTAAGATGGTGCACTTCTCCATAGCCCTTTATTGTGCATGGTCCAAGATGGCGCACTTCTCCATAGCCCTTTATTGTGCATGGTCTAAGATGGCGCACTTCTCCATAGCCCTTTATTGTGCATGGTCTAATAAGGCGCACATCTCCATAGTCCTTTATTGTGCATGGTCTAAGATGGCACACTTCTCCATAGCCCTTTATTGTGCATGGTATAATATGGCGCACATCTCCATAGTCCTTCATTGTGCATGGTCTAAGATGGTGAACTTCTCCATAGCCCTTTATTGTGCATGGTCTAAGATGGTGCACTTCTCCATAGGCCTTTATTGTGCATGGTCTAAGATGGCGCACTTCTCCATAGCCCTTTATTGTGCATGGTCTAAGATGGCGCACTTCTCCATAGCTCTTTATTGTGCATGGTCTAAGATGGTGCACTATTCCATAGTCCTTTATTGTGCATGGTCTAAGATGGTGCACTTCTCCATAGCCCTTTAGTGTGCATGGTCTAAGATGGCGCACTTCTCCATAGCTCTTTATTGTGCATGGTCTAAGATGGTGCACTTTTCCATAGTCCTTTATTGTGCATGGTCTAAGATGGTGCACTTCTCCATAGTCCTTTATTGTGCATGGTCTAAGATGGTGCACGTCTCCATAGCCCTTTATTGTGCATGGTCTAAGATGGCTCACTTCTCCATAGCCCTTTATTGTGCATGGTCTAAGATGGCGCACATCTCCATAGCCCTTTATTCTGCATGGTCTATGATGGAGCACGTCTCCATAGCCCTTTATTGTGCATGGTCTAAGATGGCTCACTTCTAAATAGGCCTTTATTGTGCATGGTCTAAGATAGCGAACTTCTCCATAGCCCTTTATTCTGCATGGTCTATGATGGCGCACTTCTCCATAGCTCTTTATTGTGCATGGTCTAAGATGGTGCACTTCTCCATAGTCCTTTATTGTGCATGGTCTAAGATGGTGCACTTCTCCATAGCCCTTTATTGTGCATGGTCTAATATGGCGCACATCACCATAGTCCTTCATTGTGCATGGTCTAAGATGGTGCACTTCTCCATAGCCCTTTATTGTGCATGGTCTAAGATGGCGCACTTCTCCATAGCCCTTTATTGTGCATGATCTAATATGGCGCACATCTCCATAGTCCTTCATTGTGAATGGTCTAAGATGGTGCACTTCTCCGTAGCCCTTTATTGTGCAATGTCTAAGATGGCGCACTTCTCCATATCCCTTTATTGTGCATTGTCTAATATGGCGCACTTCTCCATAGTCCTTTATTGTGCATGGTCTAAGATGGTGCACTTCTCCATAGTCTTTTATTGTGCGTAGTCTAAGATGGCGCACTTCTCCATAGCTCTTTATTGTGCATGGTCTAAGATGGTGCACTTTTCCATAGTCCTTTATTGTGCATGGTCTAAGATGGTGCACTTCTCCATAGTCCTTTATTGTGCATGGTCTAAGATGGCGCACTTCTCCATAGCCCTTCATTGTGCATGGTCTAAGATGGTGCACTTCTCCATAGTCCTTTATTGTGAATGGTCTAAGATGGCGCACTTCTCCATTGCTCTGTATTGTGCATGGTCTAAGATGGTGCACTTTTCCATAGTCCTTTATTGTGCATGGTCTAAGATGGCGCACTTCTAAATAGGCCTTTATTGTGCATTGTCTAAGATGGCGAACTTCTCCATAGCCCTTTATTGTGCATGGTCTAAGATGGCGCACTTCTCCATAGCTCTTTATTGTGCATGGTCTAAGATGGTGCACTTCTCCATAGTCCTTTATTGTGCATGGTCTAAGATGGTGCACTTCTCCATAGCCCTTTATTGTGCATGGTCTAAGATGGCGCACTTCTCCATAGCTCTTTATTGTGCATGGTCTAAGATGGTGCACTTCTCCATAGTCCTTTATTGTGCATGGTCTAAGATGGTGCACTTCTCCATAGCCCTTTATTGTGCATGGTCTAAGATGGCGCACTTCTCCATAGTCCTTTATTGTGCATGGTCTAAGATGGTGCACTTCTCCATGGCCCTTTATTGTGCATGGTCTAAGATGGCGCACATCTCCATAGTCCTTTATTGTGCATGGTCTAAGATGGCACACTTCTCCATAGCCCTTTATTGTGCATGGTCTAATATGGCGCACATCACCATAGTCCTTCATTGTGCATGGTCTAAGATGGTGCACTTCTCCATAGCCCTTTATTGTGCATGGTCTAAGATGGCGCACTTCTCCATAGCCCTTTATTGTGCATGATCTAATATGGCGCACATCTCCATAGTCCTTCATTGTGAATGGTCTAAGATGGTGCACTTCTCCATAGCCCTTTATTGTGCATGGTCTAATATGGCGCACTTCTCCATAGCTCTTTATTGTGCATTGTCTAAGAGGGCGCATGTCTCGATAGCCCTTTATTGTGCATGGTCTAAGATGGCGCACTTCTCCGTAGCCCTTTATTGTGCATTGTCTAAGATGGCGCACTTCTCCATAGCCCTTTATTGTGCATGGTCTAAGATGGTGCACTTCTCCATAGTCCTTTATTGTGCATGGTTTAAGATGGTGCACTTCTCCATAGTCCTTCATTGTGCGTAGTCTAAGATGGCGCACTTCTCCATAGCCCTTTATTGTGCATGGTTTAAGATGGTGCACTTCTCCATAGTCCTTTATTGTGCATGGTCTAAGATGATGCACTTCCCTATAGTCTGTTATTGTGCATGGTCTAAGATGGCGCACTTCTCCATAGCTCTTTATTGTGCATGGTCTAAGATGATGCACTTCTCCATAGCCCTTTATTTTGCATGGTTTAAGGTGGTGCACTTCTCCATAGTCCTTTATTGTGCATGGTCTAAGATGGTGCACTTCTCCATAGCCCTTCATTGTGCATTGTCTAAGAGGGCGCACGTCTCGATAGCCCTTTATTGTGCATGGTCTAAGATGGCGCACTTCTCCGTAGCCCTTTATTGTGCAATGTCTAAGATGGCGCACTTCTCCATATCCCTTTATTGTGCATTGTCTAATATGGCGCACTTCTCCATAGTCCTTTATTGTGCATGGTCTAAGATGGTGCACTTCTCCATAGTCCTTTATTGTGCGTAGTCTAAGATGGCGCACTTCTCTATAGCTCTTTATTGTGCATGGTCTAAGATGGTGCCCTTTTCCATAGTCCTTTATTGTGCATGGTCTAAGATGGTGCACTTCTCCATAGTCCTTTATTGTGCATGGTCTAAGATGGCGCACTTTTCCATAGCCCTTCATTGTGCATGGTCTAAGATGGTGCACTTCTCTATAGCCCTTTATTGTGCATGGTCTAATATGGCACACTTCTCCATAGCTCTTTATTGTGCATTGTCTAAGAGGGCGCATGTCTCGATAGCCCTTTATTGTGCATGGTCTAAGATGGCGCACTTCTCCGTAGCCCTTTATTGTGCATTGTCTAAGATGGCGCACTTCTCCATAGCCCTTTATTGTGCATGGTCTAAGATGGTGCACTTCTCCATAGTCCTTTATTGTGCATGGTTTAAGATGGTGCACTTCTCCATAGTCCTTCATTGTGCGTAGTCTAAGATGGCGCACTTCTCCATAGCCCTTTATTGTGCATGGTTTAAGATGGCGCACTTCTCCATAGCTCTTTATTGTGCATGGTCTAAGATGATGCACTTCTCCATAGCCCTTTATTTTGCATGGTTTAAGGTGGTGCACTTCTCCATAGTCCTTTATTGTGCATGGTCTAAGATGGTGCACTTCTCCATAGCCCTTCATTGTGCATTGTCTAAGAGGGCGCACGTCTCGATAGCCCTTTATTGTGCATGGTCTAAGATGGCGCACTTCTCCGTAGCCCTTTATTGTGCAATGTCTAAGATGGCGCACTTCTCCATATCCCTTTATTGTGCATTGCCTAATATGGTGCACTTCTCCATAGTCTTTTATTGTGCATGGTTTAAGATGGTGCACTTCTCCATAGTCCTTTATTGTGCGTAGTCTAAGATGGCGCACTTCTCTATAGCTCTTTATTGTGCATGGTCTAAGATGGTGCACTTTTCCATAGTCCTTTATTGTGCATGGTCTAAGATGGTGCACTTCTCCATAGTCCTTTATTGTGCATGGTCTAAGATGGCGCACTTTTCCATAGCCCTTCATTGTGCATGGTCTAAGATGGTGCACTTCTCCATAGTCCTTTATTGTGAATGGTCTAAGATGGCGCACTTCTCCATTGCTCTTTATTGTGCATGGTCTAAGATGGTGCACTTTTCCATAGTCCTTTATTGTGCATGGACTAAGATGGCGCACTTCTAAATAGGCCTTTATTGTGCATTGTCTAAGATGGCGAACTTCTCCATAGCCCTTTATTGTGCATGGTCTAAGATGGCGCACTTCTCCATAGCTCTTTATTGTGCATGGTCTAAGATGGTGCACTTCTCCATAGTCCATTATTGTGCATGGTCTAAGATGGTGCACTTCTCCATAGCCCTTTATTGTGCATGGTCTAAGATGGCGCACTTCTCCATAGTCCTTTATTGTGCATGGTCTAAGATGGTGCACTTCTCCATGGCCCTTTATTGTGCATGGTCTAAGATGGCGCACATCTCTAAAGTCCTTTATTGTGCATGGTCTAAGATGGTGCACTTCTCCATAGCCCTTTATTGTGCATGATCTAAGATGGCGCTCTTCTCCATAGCCCTTTATTGTGCATGGTCTAAGATGGCGCACTTCTCCATAGCTCTTTATTGTGCATGGTCTAAGATGGTGCACTTCTCCAAAGTCCTTTATTGTGCATGGTCTAAGATGGTGCACTTCTCCATAGCCCTTTATTGTGCATGGTCTAAGATGGCGCACTTCTCCATAGTCCTTTATTGTGCATGGTCTAAGATGGTGCACTTCTCCATGGCCCTTTATTGTGCATGGTCTAAGATGGCGCACATCTCTAAAGTCCTTTATTGTGCATGGTCTAAGATGGTGCACTTCTCCATAGCCCTTTATTGTGCATGATCTAAGATGGCGCTCTTCTCCCTAGACCTTTATTGTGCATGGTCCAAGATGGCGCACTTCTCCATAGCCCTTTGTTGTGCATGATCTAATATGGCGCACATCTCCATAGTCCTTCATTGTGCATGGTCTAAGATGGTGCACTTCTCCATAGCCCTTTATTGTGCATGGTATAAGATGGCGCACTTCTCCATAGCTCTTTATTGTGCATTGTCTAAGAGGGCGCATGTCTCGATAGCCCTTTATTGTGCATGGTCTAAGATGGCGCATTTCTCTGTAGCCCTTTATTGTGCATTGTCTAAGATGGCGCACTTCTCCAATGCCCTTTATTGTGAATTGTCTAAGATGGCGCACTTATCCATAGTCCTTTATTGTGCATGGTCTAAGATGGTGCACTTCTGCATAGTCCTTTATTGTGCATGGGTTAATATGGTGCACTTCTCCATAGTCCTTTATTGTGCGTAGTCTAAGATGGCGCACTTCTCCATAGCCCTTTATTGTGCATAGTTTAAGATGGTGCACTTCTCCATAGCCCTTTATTTTGCATGGTTTAAGGTGGTGCACTTCTCCATAGTCCTTTATTGTCCATGGTCTAAGATGGTGCACTTCTCCATAGCCCTTCATTGTGCATTGTCTAAGAGGGCGCACGTCTCGATAGCCCTTTATTGTGCATGGTCTAAGATGGCGCACTTCTCCGTAGCCCTTTATTGTGCAATGTCTAAGATGGCGCACTTCTCCATATCCCTTTATTGTGCATTGTCTAATATGGCGCACTTCTCCATAGTCCTTTATTGTGCATGGTCTAAGATGGTGCACTTCTCCATAGTCTTTTATTGTGCATGGTTTAAGATGGTGCACTTCTCCATAGTCCTTTATTGTGCGTAGTCTAAGATGGCGCACTTCTCCATAGCTCTTTATTGTGCATGGTCTAAGATGGTGCACTTTTCCATAGTCCTTTATTGTGCATGGTCTAAGATGGTGCACTTCTCCATAGTCCTTTATTGTGCATGGTCTAAGATGGCGCACTTCTCCATAGCCCTTCATTGTGCATGGTCTAAGATGGTGCACTTCTCCATAGTCCTTTATTGTGAATGGTCTAAGATGGCGCACTTCTCCATTGCTCTTTATTGTGCATGGTCTAAGATGGTGCACTTTTCCATAGTCCTTTATTGTGCATGGTCTAAGATGGCGCACTTCTAAATAGGCCTTTATTGTGCATTGTCTAAGATGGCGAACTTCTCCATAGCCCTTTATTGTGCATGGTCTAAGATGGCGCACTTCTCCATAGCTCTTTATTGTGCATGGTCTAAGATGGTGCACTTCTCCATAGTCCTTTATTGTGCATGGTCTAAGATGGTGCACTTCTCCATAGCCCTTTATTGTGCATGGTGTATGATGGCGCACTTCTCCATAGTCCTTTATTGTGCATGGTCTAAGATGGTGCACTTCTCCATGGCCCTTTATTGTGCATGGTCTAAGATGGCGCACATCTCTAAAGTCCTTTATTGTGCATGGTCTAAGATGGTGCACTTCTCCATAGCCCTTTATTGTGCATGATCTAAGATGGCGCTCTTCTCCATAGCCCTTTATTGTGCATGGTCTAAGATGGCGCACTTCTCCATAGCTCTTTATTGTGCATGGTCTAAGATGGTGCACTTCTCCATAGTCCTTTATTGTGCATGGTCTAAGATGGTGCACTTCTCCATAGCCCTTTATTGTGCATGGTCTAAGATGGCGCACTTCTCCATAGTCCTTTATTGTGCATGGTCTAAGATGGTGCACTTCTCCATGGCCCTTTATAGTGCATGGTCTAAGATGGCGCACATCTCTAAAGTCCTTTATTGTGCATGGTCTAAGATGGTGCACTTCTCCATAGCCCTTTATTGTGCATGATCTAAGATGGCGCTCTTCTCCCTAGGCCTTTATTGTGCATGGTCCAAGATGGCGCACTTCTCCATAGCCCTTTGTTGTGCATGATCTAATATGGCGCACATCTCCATAGTCCTTCATTGTGCATGGTCTAAGATGGTGCACTTCTCCATAGCCCTTTATTGTGCATGGTATAAGACGGCGCACTTCTCCATAGCTCTTTATTGTGCATTGTCTAAGAGGGCGCATGTCTCGATAGCCCTTTATTGTGCATGGTCTAAGATGGCGCATTTCTCTGTAGCCCTTTATTGTGCATTGTCTAAGATGGCGCACTTCTCCAATGCCCTTTATTGTGAATTGTCTAAGATGGCGCACTTCTCCATAGTCCTTTATTGTGCATGGTCTAAGATGGTGCACTTCTGCATAGTCCTTTATTGTGCATGGGTTAATATGGTGCACTTCTCCATAGTCCTTTATTGTGCGTAGTCTAAGATGGCGCACTTCTCCATAGCCCTTTATTGTGCATTTTTTAAGATGGTGCACTTCTCCATAGTCCTTTATTGTGCATGGTCTAAGATGGCGCACTTCTCCATAGTCCTTTATTGTGCATGGTTTAAGATGGTGCACTTCTCCATAGTCCTTCATTGTGCGTAGTCTAAGATGGCGCACTTCTCCATAGCCCTTTATTGTGCATGGTTTAAGATGGTGCACTTCTCCATAGTCATTTATTGTGCATGGTCTAAGATGTTGCACTTCTCTATAGTCCTTTATTGTGCATGGTCTAAGATGGCGCACTTCTCCATAGCTCTTTATTGTGCATTGTCTAAGAGGGCGCATGTCTCGATAGCCCTTTATTGTGCATGGTATAAGATGGCGCACTTCTCCGTAGCCCTTTATTGTGCATTGTCTAAGATGGCGCACTTCTCCATAGCCCTTTATTGTGCATGGTCTAAGATGGTGCACTTCTCCATAGTCCTTTATTGTGCATGGTTTAAGATGGTGCACTTCTCCATAGTCCTTAATTGTGCGTAGTCTAAGATGGCGCACTTCTCCATAGCCCTTTATTGTGCATGGTTTAAGATGGTGCACTTCTCCATAGTCCTTTATTGTGCATGGTCTAAGATGTTGCACTTCTCTATAGTCCTTTATTGTGCATGGTCTAAGATGGCGCACTTCTCCATAGCTCTTTATTGTGCATGGTCTAAGATGATGCACTTCTCCATAGCCCTTTATTTTGCATGGTTTAAGGTGGTGCACTTCTCCATAGTCCTTTATTGTGCATGGTCTAAGATGGTGCACTTCTCCATAGCCCTTCATTGTGCATTGTCTAAGAGGGCGCACGTCTCGATAGCCCTTTATTGTGCATGGTCTAAGATGGCGCACTTCTCCGTAGCCCTTTATTGTGCACTGTCTAAGATGGCACACTTCTCCATATCCCTTTATTGTGCATTGTCAAAGATAGCGCACTTCTCCATAGTCCTTTATTGTGCATGGTCTAAGATGGCGCACTTCTCCATATCCCTTTATTGTGCATTATCTAATATGGCCCACATCTCCATAGTCCTTCATTGTGCATGGTCTAAGATGGTGCACTTCTCCATAGCCCTTTATTGTGCATGGTATAAGATGGCGCACTTCTCCATAGTCCTTTATTGTGCATGGTCTAAGATGGTGCACTTCTCCATAGTCTTTTATTGTGCATGGTTTAAGATGGTGCACTTCTCCATAGTCCTTTATTGTGCGTAGTCTAAGATGGCGCACTTCTCCATAGCTCTTTATTGTGCATGGTCTAAGATGGTGCACTTTTCCATAGTCCTTTATTGTGCATGGTCTAAGATGGTGCACTTCTCCATAGTCCTTTATTGTGCATGGTCTAAGATGGCGCACTTCTCCATAGCCCTTCATTGTGCATGGTCTAAGATGGTGCACTTCTCCATAGTCCTTTATTGTGAATGGTCTAAGATGGCGCACTTCTCCATTGCTCTTTATTGTGCATGGTCTAAGATGGTGCACTTTTCCATAGTCCTTTATTGTGCATGGTCTAAGATGGCGCACTTCTAAATAGGCCTTTATTGTGCATTGTCTAAGATGGCGAACTTCTCCATAGCCCTTTATTGTGCATGGTCTAAGATGGCGCACTTCTCCATAGCTCTTTATTGTGCATGGTCTAAGATGGTGCACTTCTCCATAGTCCTTTATTGTGCATGGTCTAAGATGGTGCACTTCTCCATAGCCCTTTATTGTGCATGGTCTAAGATGGCGCACTTCTCCATAGTCCTTTATTGTGCATGGTCTAAGATGGTGCACTTCTCCATTGCCCTTTATTGTGCATGGTCTAAGATGGCGCACATCTCTAAAGTCCTTTATTGTGCATGGTCTAAGATGGCACACTTCTCCATAGCCCTTTATTGTGCATGGTCTAATATGGCACACATCTCCATAGTCCTTCATTGTGTATGGTCTAAGATGGTGCACTTCTCCATAGCCCTTTATTGTGCATGATCTAAGATGGCGCTCTTCTCCATAGGCCTTTATTGTGCATGGTCCAAGATGGCGCACTTCTCCATAGCCCTTTGTTGTGCATGATCTAATATGGCGCACATCTCCATAGTCCTTCATTGTGCATGGTCTAAGATGGTGCACTTCTCCATAGCCCTTTATTGTGCATGGTATAAGATGGCGCACTTCTCCATAGCTCTTTACTGTGCATTGTCTAAGAGGGCGCATGTCTCGATAGCCCTTTATTGTGCATGGTCTAAGATGGCGCATTTCTCTGTAGCCCTTTATTGTGCATTGTCTAAGATGGCGCACTTCTCCAATGCCCTTTATTGTGAATTGTCTAAGATGGCGCACTTCTCCATAGTCCTTTATTGTGCATGGTCTAAGATGGTGCACTTCTGCATAGTCCTTTATTGTGCATGGTTTAATATGGTGCACTTCTCCATAGTCCTTTATTGTGCGTAGTCTAAGATGGCGCACTTCTCCATAGCTCTTTATTGTGCATAGTTTAAGATGGTGCACTTCTCCATAGTCCTTTATTGTGCATGGTCTAAGATGGCGCACTTCTCCATAGCCCTTTATTGTGCATGGTCTAAGATGGCGCACTTCTCCATAGCCCTTCATTGTGCATGGTCTAAGATGGTGCACTTCTCCATAGTCCTTTATTGTGAATGGTCTAAGATGGCACACTTCTCCATAGCTCTTTATTGTGCATGGTCTAAGATGGTGCACTTTTCCATAGTCCTTTATTGTGCATGGTCTAAGATGGTGCACTTCTCCATAGTCCTTTATTGTGCATCGTCTAAGATGGAGCACGTCTCCATAGCACTTTATTGTGCATGGTCTAAGATGGAGCACGTCTCCATAGCCCTTTATTGTGCATGGTCTAAGATGGCGCACTTCTAAATAGGCCTTTATTGTGCATTGTCTAAGATGGCGAACTTCTCCATAGCCCTTTATTGTGCATGGTCTAAGATGGCGCACTTCTCCATAGCTCTTTATTGTGCATGGTCTAAGATGGTGCACTTCTCCATAGCCCTTTATTGTGCATGGTCTAAGATGGCGCACTTCTCCATAGTCCTTTATTGTGCATGGTCTAAGATGGTGCACTTCTCCATGGCCTTTTATTGTGCATGGTCTAAGATGGCGCACATCTCCATAGCCCTTCATTGTGCATGGTCTAAGATGGTGCACTTCTCCATAGTCCTTTATTGTGAATGGTCTAAGATGGCGCACTTCTCCATAGCTCTTTATTGTGCATGGTCTAAGATGGTGCACTTTTCCATAGTCCTTTATTGTGCATGGTCTAATATGGCGCACTTCTCCATAGTCCTTTATTGTGCATCGTCTAAGATGGAGCACATCTCCATAGCCCTTTATTGTGCATGGTCTAAGATGGCGCACTTCTAAATAGGCCTTTATTGTGCATTGTCTAAGATGGCGAACTTCTCCATAGCCCTTTATTGTGCATGGTCTAAGATGGCGCACTTCTCCATAGCTCTTTATTGTGCATGGTCTAAGATGGAGCACTTCTCCATAGTCCTTTATTGTGCATGGTCTAAGATGGTGCACTTCTCCTTAGCCCTTTATTGTGCATGGACTAAGATGGCACACTTCTCCATAGTCCTTTATTGTGCATGGTCTAAGATAGTGCACTTCTCCATGGCCTTTTATTGTGCATGGTCTAAGATGGCGCACATCTCCAAAGTCCTTTATTGTGCATGGTCTAAGATGGCGAACTTCTCCACGGTCCTTTATTGTGCATGGTCTAAGATGGTGCACTTCTCCATAGCCCTTTATTGTGCATGGTCTAAGATGGCGCACATCTCCATAGTCCTTCATTGTGCATGGTCTAAGATGGTGCACTTCTCCATGGCCCTTTATTGTGCATGGTCTAAGATGGCGCACATCTCCAAAGTCCTTTATTGTGCATGGTCTAAGATGGCACACTTCTCCATAGCCCTTTATTGTGCATGGTATAATATGGCGCACATCTCCATAGTCCTTTATTCTGAATGGTCTAAGATGGTGCACTTCTCCATAGCCCTTTGTTGTGCATGATCTAAGATGGCGCACTTCTCCATAGGCCTTTATTGTGCATGGTCTAAGATGGCGCACTTCTCCATAGCCCTTTATTGTGCATGATCTAATATGGCGCACATCTCCATAGTCCTTCACTGTGCATGGTCTAAGATGGTGCACTTCTCCATAGCCCTTTATTGTGCATGGTCTAAGATGGCGCTCTTCTCCATAACTCTTTATTGTGCATTGTCTAAGAGGGCGCATGTCTCGATAGCCCTTTATTGTGCATGGTCTAAGATGGCACATTTCTCCGTAGCCCTTTATCGTGCATTGTCTAAGATGGCGCACTTCTCCATTGCCCTTTATTGTGCATTGTCTAAGATGGCGCACTTCTCCATAGTCCTTTATTGTGCATGGTCTAAGATGGTGCACTTCTGCATAGTCCTTTATTGTGCATGGTTTAATATGGTGCACTTCTCCATAGTCCTTTATTGTGCGAAGTCTAAGATGGCTCACTTCTCCATAGCCCTTTATTGTGCATGGTTTAAGATGGTGCACTTCTCCTTAGTCCTTGATTGTGCATGGTCTAAAATGGCGCACTTCTCCATAGCCCTTTATTGTGCATGGTCTAAGATGGTGCACTTCTCCATACTCCTTTATTGTGAATGGTCTAAGATGGCGCACTTCTCCATAGCTCTTTATTGTGCATGGTCTAAGATGGTGCACTTTTCCATAGTCCTTTATTGTGCATGGTCTAAGATGGTGCACTTCTCCATAGTCCTTTATTGTGCATGGTCTAAGATGGAGCACGTCTTCATAGTCCTTTATTGTGCATGGTCTAAGATGGCGCACGTCTCCATAGCCCTTTATTCTGCATGGTCTAAGATGGAGCACGTCTCCATAGCCCTTTATTGTGCATGGTCTAAGATGGCGCACTTCTAAATAGGCCTTTATTGTGCATTGTCTAAGATGGCGAACTTCTCCATAGCCCTTTATTGTGCATGGTCTAAGATGGCGCACTTCTCCATAGCTCTTTATTGTGCATGGTCTAAGATGGTGCACTACTCCACAGTCCTTCATTGTGCATGGTCTAAGATGGTGCACTTCTCCATAGTCCTTTATTGTGCATGGTCTAAGATGGTGCACTTCTCCATGGCCTTTTATTGTGCATGGTCTAAGATGGCGTACATCTCCAAAGTCCTTTATTGTGCATGGTCTAAGATGGCGAACTTCTCCACAGTCCTTTATTGTGCATGGTCTAAGATGGTGCACTTCTCCATAGCCCTTTATTGTGCATGGTCTAAGATGGCGCACTTCTCCATAGCTCTTTATTGTGCATTGTCTAAGAGGGCGCATGTCTCGATAGCCCTTTATTGTGCATGGTCTAAGATGGCGCATTTCTCCGTAGCCCTTTATTGTGCATTGTCTAAGATGGCGCACTTCTCCATTGCCCTTTATTGTGCATTGTCTAAGATGGCGCACTTCTCCATAGTCCTTTATTGTGCATGGTGTAAGATGGTGCACATCTGCATAGTCCTTTATTGTGCATGGTTTAATATGGTGCACTTCTCCATAGTCCTTTATTGTGCGAAGTCTAAGATGGCTCACTTCTCCATAGCCCTTTATTGTGCATGGTTTAAGATGGTGCACTTCTCCATAGTCCTTTATTGTGCATGGTCTAAGATGGCGCTCTTCTCCATAGCCCTTTATTGTGCATGGTCTAAGATGGCGCACTTCTCCATAGCCCTTCATTGTGCATGGTCTAAGATGGTACACTTCTCCATACTCCTTTATTGTGAATGGTCTAAGATGGCGCACTTCTCCATAGCTCTTTATTGTGCATGGTCTAAGATGGTGCACTTTTCCATGGTCCTTTATTGTGCATGGTCTAAGATGGTGCACTTCTCCATAGTCCTTTATTGTGCATGGTCTAAGATGGAGCACGTCTCCATAGCCCTTTATTGTGCATGGTCTAAGATGGCGCACGTCTCCATAGCCCTTTATTCTGCATGGTCTAAGATGGAGCACGTCTCCATAGCCCTTTATTGTGCATGGTCTAAGATGGTGCACTTCTAAATAGGCCTTAATTGTGCATTGTCTAAGATGGCGAACTTCTCCATAGCCCTTTATTGTGCATGGTCTAAGATGGCGCACTTCTCCATAGCTTTTTATTGTGCATGGTCTAAGATGGTGCACTTCTCCATGGCCTTTTATTGTGCATGGTCTAAGATGGCGCACATCTCCAAAGTCCTTTATTGTGCATGGTCTAAGATGGCGAACTTCTCCACAGTCCTTTATTGTGCATGGTCTAAGATGGTGCACTTCTCCATAGCCCTTTATTGTGCATGGTCTAAGATGGCGCACATCTCCATAGTCCTTTATTGTGCATGGTCTAAGATGGCGCACTTCTCCATAGCCCTTTATTGTGCATGGTCTAAGATGGCGCACTTCTCCATAGCCCTTCATTGTGCATGGTCTAAGATGGTGCACTTCTCCATAGTCCTTTATTGTGCATGGTCTAAGATGGTGCACTTCTCCATAGTCCTTTATTGTGCATCGTCTAAGATGGAGCACATCTCCATAGCCCTTTATTGTGCATGGTCTAAGATGATGCACGTCTCCATAGCCCTTTATTCTGCATGGTCTAAGATGGAGCACGTCTCCATAGCCCTTTATTGTGCATGGTCTAAGATGGCGCACTTCTAAATAGGCCTTTATTGTGCATTGTCTAAGATGGCGAACTTCTCCATAGCCCTTTATTGTGCATGGTCTAAGATGGCGCACTTCTCCATAGCTCTTTATTGTGCATGGTCTAAGATGGAGCACTTCTCCATAGTCCTTTATTGTGCATGGTCTAAGATGGTGCACTTCTCCTTAGCCCTTTATTGTGCATGGTCTAAGATGGCACACTTCTCCATAGTCCTTTATTGTGCATGGTCTAAGATGGCGAACTTCTCCACGGTCCTTTATTGTGCATGGTCTAAGATGGTGCACTTCTCCATAGCCCTTTATTGTGCATGGTCTAAGATGGCGCACATCTCCATAGTCCTTCATTGTGCATGGTCTAAGATGGTGCACTTCTCCATGGCCCTTTATTGTGCATGGTCTAAGATGGCGCACATCTCCAAAGTCCTTTATTGTGCATGGTCTAAGATGGAACAGTTCTCCATAGCCCTTTATTGTGCATGTTATAATATGGCGCACATCTCCATAGTCCTTTATTCTGAATGGTCTAAGATGGTGCACTTCTCCATAGCCCTTTGTTGTGCATGATCTAAGATGGCGCACTTCTCCATAGGCCTTTATTGTGCATGGTCTAAGATGGCGCACTTCTCCATAGCCCTTTATTGTGCATGATCTAATATGGCGCACATCTCCATAGTCCTTCATTGTGCATGGTCTAAGATGGTGCACTTCTCCATAGCCCTTTATTGTGCATGGTCTAAGATGGCGCTCTTCTCCATAACTCTTTATTGTGCATTGTCTAAGAGGGCGCATGTCTCGATAGCCCTTTATTGTGCATGGTCTAAGATGGCACATTTCTCCGTAGCCCTTTATCGTGCATTGTCTAAGATGGCGCACTTCTCCATTGCCCTTTATTGTGCATTGTCTAAGATGGCGCACTTCTCCATAGTCCTTTATTGTGCATGGTCTAAGATGGTGCACTTCTGCATAGTCCTTTATTGTGCATGGTTTAATATGGTGCACTTCTCCATAGTCCTTTATTGTGCGAAGTCTAAGATGGCTCACTTCTCCATAGCCCTTTATTGTGCATGGTTTAAGATGGTGCACTTCTCCTTAGTCCTTTATTGTGCATGGTCTAAAATGGCGCACTTCTCCATAGCCCTTTATTGTGCATGGTCTAAGATGGTGCACTTCTCCATACTCCTTTATTGTGAATGGTCTAAGATGGCGCACTTCTCCATAGCTCTTTATTGTGCATGGTCTAAGATGGTGCACTTTTCCATAGTCCTTTATTGTGCATGGTCTAAGATGGTGCACTTCTCCATAGTCCTTTATTGTGCATGGTCTAAGATGGCGCACGTCTCCATAGCCCTTTATTCTGCATGGTCTAAGATGGAGCACGTCTCCATAGCCCTTTATTGTGCATGGTCTAAGATGGCGCACTTCTAAATAGGCCTTTATTGTGCATTGTCTAAGATGGCGACCTTCTCCATAGCCCTTTATTGTGCATGGTCTAAGATGGCGCACTTCTCCATAGCTCTTTATTGTGCATGGTCTAAGATGGTGCACTACTCCACAGTCCTTCATTGTGCATGGTCTAAGATGGTGCACTTCTCCATAGCCCTTTATTGTGCATGGTCTAAGATGGCGCACTTCTCCATAGTCCTTTATTGTGCATGGTCTAAGATGGTGCACTTCTCCATGGCCTTTTATTGTGCATGGTCTAAGATGGCGCACATCTCCAAAGTCCTTTATTGTGCATGGTCTAAGATGGTGCACTTCTCCATAGCCTTTTATTGTGCATGGTCTAAGATGGCGAACTTCTCCACAGTCCTTTATTGTGCATGGTCTAAGATGGTGCACTTCTCCATAGCCCTTTATTGTGCATGGTCTAAGATGGCGCACTTCTCCATAGCTCTTTATTGTGCATTGTCTAAGAGGGCGCATGTCTCGATAGCCCTTTATTGTGCATGGTCTAAGATGGCGCATTTCTCCGTAGCCCTTTATTGTGCATTGTCTAAGATGGCGCACTTCTCCATTGCCCTTTATTGTGCATTGTCTAAGATGGCGCACTTCTCCATAGTCCTTTATTGTGCATGGTGTAAGATGGTGCACTTCTGCATAGTCCTTTATTGTGCATGGTTTAATATGGTGCACTTCTCCATAGTCCTTTATTGTGCGAAGTCTAAGATGGCTCACTTCTCCATAGCCCTGTATTGTGCATGGTTTAAGATGGTGCACTTCTCCATAGTCCTTTATTGTGCATGGTCTAAGATGGCGCACTTCTCCATAGCCCTTTATTGTGCATGGTCTAAGATGGCGCACTTCTCCATAGCCCTTCATTGTGCATGGTCTAAGATGGTGCACTTATCCATACTCCTTTATTGTGAATGGTCTAAGATGGCGCACTTCTCCATAGCTCTTTATTGTGCATGGTCTAAGATGGTGCACTTTTCCATAGTCCTTTATTGTGCATGGTCTAAGATGGTGCACTTCTCCATAGTCCTTTATTGTGCATGGTCTAAGATGGAGCACGTCTCCATAGCCCTTTATTGTGCATGGTCTAAGATGGCGCACGTCTCCATAGCCCTTTATTCTCCATGGTCTAAGATGGAGCACGTCTCCATAGCCCTTTATTGTGCATGGTCTAAGATGGTGCACTTCTAAATAGGCCTTTATTGTGCATTGTCTAAGATGGCGAACTTCTCCATAGCCCTTTATTGTGCATGGTCTAAGATGGCGCACTTCTCCATAACTTTTTATTGTGCATGGTCTAAGATGGTGCACTTCTCCATAGTCCTTTATTGTGCATGGTCTAAGATGGCGCACATCTCCATAGTCCTTCATTGTGCATGGTCTAAGATGGTGCACTTCTCCATGGCCCTTTATTGTGCATGGTCTAAGATGGCGCACATCTCCAAAGTCCTTTATTGTGCATGGTCTAAGATGGCACACTTCTCCATAGCCCTTTATTGTGCATGGTCTAATATGGCGCACATCTCCATAGTCCTTCATTGTGCATGGTCTAAGATGGTGCACTTCTCCATAGCCCTTTATTGTGCATGGTGTAAGATGGCGCACTTCTCCATAGCTCTTTATTTTGCATTGTCTAAGAGGGCGCATGTCTCGATAGCCCTTTATTGTGCGTGGTCTAAGATGGCGCATTTCTCCGTAGCCCTTTATTGTGCATTGTCTAAGATGGCGCTCTTCTCCATTGCCCTTTATTGTGCATGGTCTAAGATGGCGCACTTCTCCATAGCTCTTTGTTGTGCATTGTCTAAGAGGGCGCATGTCTCGATAGCCCTTTATTGTGCATGGTCTAAGATGGCGCATTTCTCCGTAGCCCTTTATCGTGCATTGTCTAAGATGGCGCACTTCTCCATTGCCCTTTATTGTGCATTGTCTAAGATGGCGCACTTCTCCATAGTCCTTTATTGTGCATGGTCTAAGATGGTGCACTTCTGCATAGTCCTTTATTGTGCATGGTTTAATATGGTGCACTTCTCCATAGTCCTTTATTGTGCGAAGTCTAAGATGGCTCACTTCTCCATATCCCTTTATTGTGTATGGTTTAAGATGGTGCACTTCTCCATAGTCCTTTATTGTGCATGGTCTAAGATGGCGCACTTCTCCATAGCCCTTTATTGTGCATGGTCTAAGATGGCGCACTTCTCCATAGCCCTTCATTGTGCATGGTCTAAGATGGCGCAGTACTCCATAGTCCTTTATTGTGAATGGTCTAAGATGGCGCACTTCTCCATAGCTCTTTATTGTGCATGGTCTAAGATGGTGCACTTTTCCATAGTCCTTTATTGTGCATGGTCTAAGATGGTGCACTTCTCCATAGTCGTTTATTCTGCATGGTCTAAGATGGAGCACGTCTCCATAGCCCTTTATTGTGCATGGTCTAAGATGGCGCACGTCTCCATAGCCATTTATTCTGCATGGTCTAAGATGGAGCACGTCTCCATAGCCCTTTATTGTGCATGGTCTAAGATGGCGCACTTCTAAATAGGCCTTTATTGTGCATTGTCTAAGATGGCGAACTTCTCCATAGCCCTTTATTGTGCATGGTCTAATATGGCGCACATCTCCATAGTCCTTCATTGTGCAATGGTCTAAGATGGTGCACTTCTCCATAGCCCTTTATTGTGCATGATCTAAGATGGCGCACTTCTCCATAGGCCTTTATTGTGCATGGTCTAAGATGGCGCACTTCTCCATAGCCCTTTATTGTGCATGATCTAATATGGCGCACATTTCCATAGTCCTTCATTGTGCATGGTCTAAGATGGTGCACTTCTCCATAGCCCTTTATTGTGCATGGTGTAAGATGGCGCACTTCTCCATAGCTCTTTATTGTGCATTGTCTAAGAGGGCGCATGTCTCGATAGCCCTTTTATTGTGCATGGTCTAAGATGGCGCATTTCTCCGTAGCCCTTTATTGTGCATTGTCTAAGATGGCGCACTTCTCCATTGCCCTTTATTGTGCATGGTCTAAGATGGCGCACTTCTCCATAGCTCTTTATTGTGCATTGTCTAAGAGGGCGCATGTCTCGATAGCCCTTTATTGTGCATGGTCTAAGATGGCGCATTTCTCCGTAGCCCTTTATTGTGCATTGTCTAAGATGGCGCACTTCTCCATTGCCCTTTATTGTGCATTGTCTAAGATGGCGCACTTCTCCATAGTCCTTTATTGTGCATGGTCTAAGATGGCGCACTTCTCCATAGCCCTTTATTGTGCATTGTTTAAGATGGTGCACTTCTCCATAGTCCTTTATTGTACATGGTCTAAGATGGCGCACTTCTCCATAGCCCTTTATTGTGCATGGTCTAAGATGGCACACTTTTCCATAGTCCTTTATTGTGAATGGTCTAAGATGGCGCACTTCTCCATAGCCCTTCATTGTGCATGGTCTAAGATGGTGCACTTTTCCATAGTCCTTTATTGTGCATGGTCCAAGATGGTGCACTTCTCCATAGTCCTTTATTGTGCATGGTCTAAGTTAAAGCACGTCTCCATAGCCCTTTATTGTGCATGGTCTAAGATGGCGCACGTCTCCATAGCCCTTTATTCTGCATGGTCTAAGATGGAGCACGTCTCCATAGCCCTTTATTATGCATGGTCTAAGATGGCGCACTTTTAAATAGGCCTTTATTGTGCATTGTCTAAGATGGCAAACTTCTCCATAGCCCTTTATTGTGCATGGTCTAGGATGGCGCACTTCTCCATAGCTCTTTATTGTGCATGGTCCAAGATGGCGCACTTCTCCATAGGCCTTTATTGTGCATGGTCTAAGATGGCGCACTTCTCCATAGCCCTTTATTGTGCATGGTCTAAGATGGCACACTTCTCCATAGGCCTCTATTGTGCATTGTCTAAGATGCTGCACTTCTCCATAGCCCTTTATTGTGCATGGTCTAAGATGGCGCACTTCTCCATAGCTCTTTATTGTGCATTGTCTAAGAGGGCTCATGTCTCGATAGCCCTTTATTGTGCATGGTCTAAGATAGCAAATTTCTCCGTAGCCCTTTATTGTGCATTGTCTAAGATGGCGCACTTCTCCATTGCCCTTTATTGTGCATTGTCTTAGATGGCGCACTTCTCCATAGTCCTTTATTGTGCATGGTCTAAGATGGTGCACTTCTGCATAGTCCTTTATTGTGCATGGTTTAATATGGTGCACTTCTCCATAGTCCTTTATTGTGCGTAGTCTAAGATGGCGCACTTCTCCATAGCCCTTTATTGTGCATGGTTTAAGATGGTGCACTTCTCCATAGTCCTTTATTATGCATGGTCTAAGATGATGCACTTCTCTATAGTCCTTTATTGTGCATGGTCTAAGATGGCGCACTTCTCCATAGTCCTTTATTGTGCATGGTCTAAGATGATGCACTTCTCCATAGTCCTTTATTGTGCATGGTCTAAGATGATGCACTTCTCCATAGCCCTTCATTGTGCATTGTCTAAGAGGGCGCACGTCTCGATAGCCCTTTATTGTGCATGGTCTAAGATGGCGCACTTCTCCGTAGCCCTTTATTGTGCATTGTCTAAGATGGCGCACTTCTGCATATCCCTTTATTGTGCATGGTCTAAGATGGCGCACTTCTCCATAGTCCTTTATTGTGCATGGTCTAAGATGGCGCACTTCTCCATAGCCCTTTATTGTGCATGATCTAATATGGCGCACATCTCCATAGTCCTTCATTGTGCATGGTCTAAGATGGTGCACTTCTCCATAGCCCTTTATTGTGCATGGTCTAAGATGGCGCACTCCTCCATAACTCTTTATTGTGCATTGTCTAAGAGAGTGCACATCTCGATAGCCCTTTATTGTGCATGGTCTAAGAAGGTGCACTTCTCCGTAGCCCTTTATTGTGCATTGTCTAAGATGGCGCACTTCTCCATAGCCCTTTATTGTGCATGGTCTAATATGGTGCACTTCTCCATAGTCCTTTATTGTGCATGGTTTAAGATGGTGCACTTCTCCATAGTCCTTTATTGTGCGTAGTCTAAGATGGCGCACGTCTCCATAGCCCTTTATTGTGCATGGTTTAAGATGGCGCAGTTCTCCATAGTCCTTTATTGTGCATGGTCTAAGATGGTGCACATCTCCATAGTCCTTTATTGTGCATTGTTTAAGATGGTGCACTTCTCCATAGTCCTTTATTGTGCGTAGTCTAAGATGGCGCACGTCTCCATAGCCCTTTTTTGTGCATGGTTTAAGATGGTGCACTTCTCCATAGTCCTTTATTGTGCATGGTCTAAGATGATGCACTTCTCCATAGTCCTTTATTGTGCATGGTCTAAGATGGCGCACTTCTCCATAGCTCTTTATTGTGCATGGTCTAAGATGATGCACTTCTCCATAGTCCTTTATTGTGCATGGTCTAAGATGGTGCACTTCTCCATAGCCCTTCATTGTCCATGGTCTAAGATGGCGCACTTCTCCATAGTCCTTTATTGTGCATGGTCTAAGATGGCGCATTTCTCCGTAGCCCTTTATTGTGCATTGTCTAAGATGGCGCACTTCTCCATTGCCCTTTATTGTGCATTGTCTAAGATGGCGCACTTCTCCATAGTCCTTTATTGTGCATGGTCTAAGATGGTGCACTTCTGCATAGTCTTTTATTGTGCATGGTTTAATATGGTGCACTTCTCCATAGTCCTTTATTGTGCGAAGTCTAAGATGGCTCACTTCTCCATAGCCCTTTATTGTGCATGGTTTAAGATGGTGCACTTCTCCATAGTCCTTGATTGTGCATGGTCTAAGATGGCGCACTTCTCCAGAGCCCTTTATTGTGCATGGTCTAAGATGGCGCACTTCTCCATAGCCCTTTATTGTGCATGGTCTAAGATGGTGCACTTCTCCATAGTCCTTTATTGTGAATGGTCTAAGATGGCGCACTTCTCCATAGCTCTTTATTGTGTATGGTCTAAGATGGTGCACTTTTCCATAGTCCTTTATTGTGAATTGTCTTAGATGGCGCACTTCTCCATAGTCCTTTATTGTGCATGGTCTAAGATGGCGCACTTCTCCATAGCTCTTTATTGTGCATGGTCTAAGATGATGCACTTCTCCATAGTCCTTTATTGTGCATGGTCTAAGATGGTGCACTTCTCCATAGCCCTTCATTGTCCATGGTCTAAGATGGCGCACTTCTCCATAGTCCTTTATTGTGCATGGTCTAACATGATGCACTTCTCCATTGCCCTTTATTGTGCATGGTCTAAGATGGCGCACTTCTCCATTGCCCTTTATTGTGCATGATCTAATATGGCGCACATCTCCATAGTCCTTCATTGTGCATGGTCTAAGATGGTGCACGTCTCCATAGCCGTTTATTGTGCATGGTGTAAGATGGCGCAATTCTCCATAGCTCTTTATTGTGCATTGTCTAAGAGGGCGCACGTCTCCATAGCCCTTTATTGTTCATGGTCTAAGATGGTGCACTTCTCCGTAGCCCTTTATTGTGCATTGTCTAAGATGGCGCACTTCTCCATAGCCCTTTATTGTGCATTGTCTAAGATGGCGCATTTCTCCATAGTCCTTTTTTGTGCATAATCTAAGATGGTGCACTTCTCCACAGTCCTTTATTGTGCATGGTCTAAGATGATACACTTCTCCATAGTCCTTTATTGTGCATGGTCTAAGATGGCGCACTTCTCCATAGCTCTTTATTGTGCATGGTCTAAGATGATGCACTTCTCCATAGTCCTTTATTGTGCATGGTCTAAGATGGTGCACTACTCCATAGCCCTTCATTGTCCATGGTCTAAGATGGCGAACTTCTCCATAGTCCTTTATTGTGCATGGTCTAAGATGGTGCACTTCTCCATAGTCCTTTATTGTGCGTGGTCTAAGATGGCGCACTTCTCCATAGCCCTTTATTGTGCATGGTTTAAGATGGTGCACTTCTCCATAGTCCTTTATTGTGCATGGTCTAAGATGGTGCACGTCTCCATAGCCCTTTATTGTGCATGGTCTAAGATGGCGCAATTCTCCATAGTTCTTTCTTGTGCATTGTCTAAGAGGGCGCACGTCTCGATAGCCCTTTATTGTGCATGGTCTAAGATGGCGCAGTTCTCCATAGTCCTTTATTGTGCATGGTCTAAGATGGTGCACTTCTCCATAGTCCTTTATTGTGCATGGTTTAAGATGGTGCACTTCTCCATAGTCCTTTATTGTGCGTAGTCTAAGATGGCGCACGTCTCCATAGCCCTTTATTGTGCATGGTTTAAGATGGTGCACTTCTCCATAGTCCTTTATTGTGCATGGTCTAAGATGATGCACTTCTCCATAGTCGTTTATTGTGCATGGTCTAAGATGGCGCACTTCTCCATAGCTCTTTATTGTGCATGGTCTAAGATGATGCACTTCTCCATAGTCCTTTATTGTGCATGGTCTAAGATGGTGCACTTCTCCATAGTCCTTTATTGTGCATGGTCTAACATGATGCACTTCTCCATTGCCCTTTATTGTGCATGGTCTAAGATGGCGCACTTCTCCATTGCCCTTTATTGTGCATGATCTAATATGGCGCACATCTCCATAGTCCTTCATTGTGCATGGTCTAAGATGGTGCACGTCTCCATAGCCCTTTATTGTGCATGGTCTAAGATGGCGCAATTCTCCATAGCTCTTTATTGTGCATTGTCTAAGAGGGCGCACGTCTCGAAAGCCTTTTATTGTGCATGGTCTAAGATGGTGCACTTCTCCGTAGCCCTTTATTGTGCATTGTCTGAGATGGCGCACTTCTCCATAGCCCTTTATTGTGCATTGTCTAAGATGGCGCACTTCTCCATAGTCCTTTATTGTGCATGGTCTAAGATGGTGCACTTCTCCATAGTCCTTTATTGTGCATGGTCTAAGATGATGCACTTCTCCATAGTCCTTTATTGTGCATGGTCTAAGATGGCGCACTTCTCCATAGCTCTTTATTGTGCATGGTCTAAGATGATGCACTTCTCCATAGTCCTGTATTGTGCATGGTCTAAGATGGTGCACTTCTCCATAGCCCTTCATTGTCCATGGTCTAAGATGGCGCACTTCTCCATAGTCCTTTATTGTGCATGGTCTAAGATGGTGCACTTCTCCATAGTCCTTTATTGTGCGTGGTCTAAGATGGCGCACTTCTCCATAGCCCTTTATTGTGCATGTTTTAAGATAGTGCACTTCTCCATAGTCCTTTATTGTGCATGGTCTAAGATGATGCACTTCTCCATAGTCCTTTATTGTGCATGGTCTAAGAGGGAGCACGTCTCGATAGCCCTTTATTGTGCATGGTCTAAGATGGCGCACGTCTCCGTAGCCCTTTATTGTGCATTGTCTAACATGGCGCACTTCTCCATAGCCCTTTATTGTGCATTGTCTAAGATGGCGCACTTCTCCTTAGTCCTTTATTGTGCAAGGTCTAAGATGGTGCACTTCTCCATAGTCCTTTATTGTGCGTGGTCTAAGATGGCGCACTTCTCCATAGCCCTTTATTGTGCATGGTTTAAGATGGCGCACGTCTCCATAGCCCTTTATTGTGCATGGTCTAAGATGGCGCACTTCTTCAGAGCCCTTTATTGTGCATGGTCTAAGATGGCGCACTTCCAAATAGGCCTTTATTGTGCATTGTCTAAGATGGCGCACTTCTCCATAGCCCTTTATTGTGCATGGTCTAAGATGTCGCACTTCTCCATAGCTCTTTATTGTGCATGGTCTAAGATGGTGCACTTCTCCATAGTCCTTTATTGTGCATGGTCTAAGATGGTGCACTTCTCCATAGCCCTTTATTGTGCATGGTCTAAGATGGCGCACTTCTCCATGGCCCACTATTGTACATGGTCTAAGATGGCGCACATCTCCATGGCCCTTCATTGTGCATGGTCTAAGATAGTGCACTTCTCCATAGCCCTTTATTGTGAATGGTCTAAGATGGTGCACTTCTCCATAGCCCTTTATTGTGCATGGTCTAAGATGGCACACTTCTCCATAGTCCTTTATTGTGCATGGTCTAAGATGGTGCACTTCTCTATGGCCCTTTATTGTGCATGGTCTAAGATGGCACACTTCTCCATGGCCCTTCATTGTGCATGGTCTAAGATGGTGCACGTCTTCATAGCCCTTTATTGTGCACGGTCTAAGATGGCGCACTTCTCCTTAGTCCTTTATTGTGCATGGTTTAAGATGGCGCACTTCTCCATAGCCCTTTATTGTGCATTTTCTAAGATGGCGCACATCTCCATAGCCCTTTATTGTGCATGGTCTAAGATGGCGCACTTCTCCATAGCCCTTTATTGTGCAAGGTCTAAGATGGTGCACATCTCCATAGTCCTTCATTGTGCATGGTCTAAGATGGTGCACGTCTCTATAGCCGTTTATTGTGCATGGTGTAAGATGGCGCAATTCTCCATAGCTCTTTATTGTGCATTGTCTAAGAGGGCGCACGTCTCGATAGCCTTTAATTGTGCATGGTCTAAGATGGTGCACTTCTCCATAGCCCTTTATTGTGCATTGTCTAAGATGGCGCACTTCTCCATAGCCCTTTATTGTGCATTGTCTAAGATGGCGCACTTCTCCATTGTCCTTTTTTGTGCATAATCTAAGATGGTGCACTTCTCCATAGTCCTTTATTGTGCATGGTCTAAGAAGATACACTTCTCCATAGTCCTTTATTGTGCATGGTCTAAGATGGCGCACTTCTCCATAGCTCTTTATTGTGCATGGTCTAAGATGATGCACTTCTCCATAGTCCTTTATTGTGCATGGTCTAAGATGGTGCACTACTCCATAGCCCTTCATTGTCCATGGTCTAAGATGGCGAACTTCTCCATAGTCCTTTATTGTGCATGGTCTAAGATGGTGCACTTCTCCATAGTCCTTTATTGTGCGTGGTCTAAGATGGTGCACTTCTCCATAGCCCTTTATTGTGCATGGTTTAAGATGGTGCACTTCTCCATAGTCCTTTATTGTGCATGGTCTAAGATGGTGCACGTCTCCATAGCCCTTTATTGTGCATGGTCTAAGATGGCGCAATTCTCCATAGTTCTTTCTTGTGCATTGTCTAAGAGGGCGCACGTCTCGATAGCCCTTTATTGTGCATGGTCTAAGATGGCGAACTTCTCCATAGTCCTTTATTGTGCATGGTCTAAGATGGTGCACTTCTCCATAGTCCTTTATTGTGCGTGGTCTAAGATGGCGCACTTCTCCATAGCCCTTTATTGTGCATGGTTTAAGATGGTGCACTTCTCCATAGTCCTTTATTGTGCATGGTCTAAGATGGTGCACGTCTCCATAGCCCTTTATTATGCATGGTCTAAGATGGCGCAATTCTCCATAGTTCTTTCTTGTGCATTGTCTAAGAGGGCGCACGTCTCGATAGCCCTTTATTGTGCATGGTCTAAGATGGCGCAGTTCTCCATAGTCCTTTATTGTGCATGGTCTAAGATGGCGCAATTCTCCATAGTCCTTTATTGTGCGTAGTCTAAGATGGCGCACGTCTCCATAGCCCTTTATTGTGCATGGTTTAAGATGGTGCACTTCTCCATAGTCCTTTATTGTGCATGGTCTAAGATGATGCACTTCTCCATAGTCGTTTATTGTGCATGGTCTAAGATGGCGCACTTCTCCATAGCTCTTTATTGTGCATGGTCTAAGATGATGCACTTCTCCATAGTCCTTTATTGTGCATGGTCTAAGATGGTGCACTTCTCCATAGTCCTTTATTGTGCATGGTCTAACATGATGCACTTCTCCATTGCCCTTTATTGTGCATGATCTAATATGGCGCACATCTCCATAGTCCTTCATTGTGCATGGTCTAAGATGGTGCACGTCTCCATAGCCCTTTATTGTGCATGGTCTAAGATGGCGCAATTCTCCATAGCTCTTTATTGTGCATTGTGTAAGAGGGCGCATGTCTCGATAGCCTTTTATTGTGCATGGTCTAAGATGGTGCACTTCTCCGTAGCCCTTTATTGTGCATTGTCTGAGATGGCGCACTTCTCCATAGCCCTTTATTGTGCATTGTCTAAGATGGCGCACTTCTCCATAGTCCTTTATTGTGCATGGTCTAAGATGGTGCACTTCTCCATAGTCCTTTATTCTGCATGGTCTAAGATGATGCACTTCT
The DNA here is from genome assembly GCF_051348905.1 of Ranitomeya variabilis. Taxonomy (NCBI): domain Eukaryota; kingdom Metazoa; phylum Chordata; class Amphibia; order Anura; family Dendrobatidae; genus Ranitomeya; species Ranitomeya variabilis. Next base: position 618,191,560 of record NC_135233.1, read on the forward strand.
CCATAGTCCTTTATTGTGCATGGTCTAAGATGGCGCACTTCTCCATAGTACTTTATTGTGCATGGTCTAAGATGGTGCACTTCTCCATAGCCCTTCATTGTCCATGGTCTAAGATGGCGCACTTCTCCATAGTCCTTTATTGTGCATGGTCTAAGATGGTGCACTTCTCCATAGTCCTTTATTGTGCGTGGTCTAAGATGGCACACTTCTCCATAGCCCTTTATTGTGCATGGTTTAAGATGGTGCACTTCTCCATAGTCCTTTATTGTGCATGGTCTAAGATGGTGCACGTCTCCATAGCCCTTTATTGTGCATGGTCTAAGATGGCGCAATTCTCCATAGTTCTTTCTTGTGCATTGTCTAAGAGGGCGCACGTCTCGATAGCCCTTTATTGTGCATGGTCTAAGATGGCGCAGTTCTCCATACTCCTTTATTATGCATGGTCTAAGATGGTGCACTTCTCCATAGTCCTTTATTGTGCATGGTTTAAGATGGTGCACTTCTCCATAGTACTTTATTGTGCATGGTCTAAGATGGTGCACTTCTCCATAGCCCTTCATTGTCCATGGTCTAAGATGGCGCACTTCTCCATAGTCCTTTATTGTGCATGGTCTAAGATGGTGCACTTCTCCATAGTCCTTTATTGTGCGTGGTCTAAGATGGCACACTTCTCCATAGCCCTTTATTGTGCATGGTTTAAGATGGTGCACTTCTCCATAGTCCGTTATTGTGCATGGTCTAAGATGGTGCACGTCTCCATAGCCCTTTATTGTGCATGGTCTAAGATGGCGCAATTCTCCATAGTTCTTTCTTGTGCATTGTCTAAGAGGGCGCACGTCTCGATAGCCCTTTATTGTGCATGGTCTAAGATGGCGCAGTTCTCCATACTCCTTTATTGTGCATGGTCTAAGATGGTGCACTTCTCCATAGTCCTTTATTGTGCATGGTTTAAGATGGTGCACTTCTCCATAGTCCTTTACTGTGCGTAGTCTAAGATGGCGCACGTCTCCATAGCCCTTTATTGTGCATGGTTTAAGATGGTGCACTTCTCCATAGTCCTTTATTGTGCATGGTCTAAGATGATGCACTTCTCCATAGTCCTTTATTGTGCATGGTCTAAGATGGCGCACTTCTCCATAGCTCTTTATTGTGCATGGTCTAAGATGATGCACTTCTCCATAGTCCTTTATTGTGCATGGTCTAAGATGGTGCACTTCTCCATAGTCCTTTATTGTGCATGGTCTAACATGATGCACTTCTCCATTGCCCTTTATTGTGCATGGTCTAAGATGGCGCACTTCTCCATTGCCCTTTATTGTGCATGATCTAATATGGCGCACATCTCCATAGTCCTTCATTGTGCATGGTGTAAGATGGTGCACGTCTCCATAGCCCTTTATTGTGCATGGTCTAAGATGGCGCAATTCTCCATAGCTCTTTATTGTGCATTGTCTAAGAGGGCGCACGTCTCGATAGCCTTTTATTGTGCATGGTCTAAGATGGTGCACTTCTCCGTAGCCCTTTATTGTGCATTGTCTGAGATGGCGCACTTCTCCATAGCCCTTTATTGTGCATTGTCTAAGATGGCGCACTTCTCCATAGTCCTTTATTGTGCATGGTCTAAGATGGTGCACTTCTCCATAGTCCTTTATTGTGCATGGTCTAAGATGATGCACTTCTCCATAGTCCTTTATTGTGCATGGTCTAAGATGGCGCACTTCTTCATAGCTCTTTATTGTGCATGGTCTAAGATGATGCACTTCTCCATAGTCCTTTATTGTGCATGGTCTAAGATGGTGCACTTCTCCATAGCCCTTCATTGTCCATGGTCTAAGATGGCGCACTTCTCCATAGTCCTTTATTGTGCATGGTCTAAGATGGTGCACTTCTCCATAGTCCTTTATTGTGCGTGGTCTAAGATGGCGCACTTCTCCATAGCCCTTTATTGTGCATGTTTTAAGATGGTGCACTTCTCCATAGTCCTTTATTGTGCATGGTCTAAGATGATGCACTTCTCCATAGTCCTTTATTGTGCATGGTCTAAGATGGCGCACTTCTCCATAGCTCTTTATTGTGCATGGTCTAAGATGATGCACTTCTCCATAGTCCTTTATTGTGCATGGTCTATGGTGCACTTCTCCATAGCCCTTCATTGTCCATGGTCTAAGATGGCGCACTTCTCCATAGTCCTTTATTGTGCATGGTCTAAGATGATGCACTTCTCCATAGTTCTTTATTGTGCATGGTCTAAGATGGTGCACTTCTCCATAGCCCTTTATTACGCAAGGTCTAAGATGGTGCACTTCTCCATAGCCCTTTATTGTGCATGGTCTAAGATGGTGCACGTCTCCATAGCCCTTTATTGTCCATGATCTAAGATGGCGCACTTCTCCATAGCCCTTTATTGTGCATTTTCTAAGATGGCGCACGTCTCCATAGCCCTTTATTGTGCATGGTCTAAGATGGCGCACTTCTCCATAGCCCTTTATTGTGCAAGGTCTAAGATGGTGCACTTCTCCATAGCCTTTATTGTGCATGGTCTAAGATGGTGCACGTCTCCATAGCCCTTTATTGTGCATGGTCTAAGATGGCGCACGTCTCCATAGCCCTTTATTGTGCACGGTCTAAGATAGCGCACTTCTCCTTAGTCCTTTATTGTGCATGGTTTAAGATGGCGCACTTCTCCATAGCCCTTTATTGTGCATTTTCTAAGATGGCGCACGTCTCCATAGCCCTATATTGTGCACGGTCTAAGATGTTACACTTCTCCATAGCCCTTTATTGTGCAAGGTCTAAGATGGTGCACTTCTCCTTAGTCCTTTATTGTGCATGGTCTATGATGGCGCACGTCTCCATAGACCTTTATTGTGCATGGTCTAAGATGGCGCTCATCTCCATAGCCCTTTATTTTGCATGGTCTAATATGGCGCACATCTCCATAGTCCTTCATTGTGCATGGTCTAAGATGGTACACTTCTCCATAACCCTTTATTGTGCATGGTCTAAGATGGCGCACGTCTCCATAGCCCTTTATTGTGCATGGTCTAAGATGGCGCACTTCTCCATAGCCCTTTGTTGTGCATTGTCTAAGAGAAGAGGGAGCACGTCTCGATAGCCCTTTATTGTGCATGGTCTAAGATGGCGCACGTCTCCGTAGCCCTTTATTGTGCATTGTCTAAGATGGCGCACTTCTCCATAGCCCTTTATTGTGCATTGTCTAAGATGGCGCACTTCTCCTTAGTCCTTTATTGTGCAAGGTCTAAGATGGTGCACTTCTCCATAGTCCTTTATTGTGCGTGGTCTATGATGGCGCACTTCTCCATAGCCCTTTATTGTGCATGGTTTAAGATGGCGCACGTCTCCATAGCCCTTTATTGTGCATGGTCTAAGATGGCGCACTTCTTCATAGCCCTTTATTGTGCATGGTCTAAGATGGCGCACTTCTAAATAGGCCTTTATTGTGCATTGTCTAAGATGGCGCACTTCTCCATAGCCCTTTATTGTGCATGGTCTAAGATGGCGCACTTCTCCATAGCTCTTTATTGTGCATGGTCTAAGATGGTGCACTTCTCCATAGTCCTTTATTGTGCATGGTCTAAGATGGTGCACTTCTCCATAGCCCTTTATTGTGCATGGTCTAAGATGGCGCACATCTCCATGGCCCTTCATTATGCATGGTCTAAGATAGTGCACCTCTCCATAGCCCTTTATTGTGAATGGTCTAAGATGGTGCACTTCTCCATAGCCCTTTATTGTGCATGGTCTAAGATGGCACACTTCTCCATAGTCCTTTATTGTGCATGGTCTAAGATGGTGCACTTCTCTATGGCCCTTTATTGTGCATGGTCTAAGATGGCACACTTCTCCATGGCCCTTCATTGTGCATGGTCTAAGATGGTGCACGTCTTCATAGCCCTTTATTGTGCACGGTCTAAGATGGCGCACTTCTCCTTAGTCCTTTATTGTGCATGGTTTAACATGGCGCACTTCTCCATAGCCCTTTATTGTGCATTTTCTAAGATGGCGCACATCTCCATAGCCCTTTATTGTGCATGGTCTAAGATGGCGCACTTCTCCATAGCCCTTTATTGTGCAAGGTCTAAGATGGTGCACTTCTCCTTAGTCCTTTATTGTGCATGGTCTAAGATAGCGCACGTCTCCATAGACCTTTATTGTGCATGGTCTAAGATGGCGCTCATCTCCATAGCCCTTTATTTTGCATGGTCTAATATGGTACACTTCTCCATAGCCCTTTATTGTGCATGGTGTAAGATGGCGCACGTCTCCATAGCCCTTTATTGTGCATGGTCTAAGATGGTGCACTTCTCCATAGTCCTTTATTGTGCATGGTCTAATATGGCGCACATCTCCATAGTCCTTCATTGTGCATGGTCTAAGATGGTACACTTCTCCATAGCCCTTTATTGTGCATGGTCTAAGATGGCGCACATCTCCATAGCCCTTTATTGTGCATGGTCTAATATGGCGCACTTCTCCTTAGTCCTTTATTGTGCATGGTCTAAGATGGTGCACTTCTCCATAGTCCTTTATTGTGCATGGTTTAAGATGGTGCACTTCTCCATAGTCCTTTATTGTGCGTGGTCTAAGATGGCGCACTTCTCCATAGCCCTTTATTGTGCATGGTTTAAGATGGCGCACGTCTCCATAGCCCTTTATTGTGCATGGTCTAAGATGGCGCACTTCTTCATAGCCCTTTATTGTGCATGGTCTAAGATGGCGCACTTCTCCATAGCTCTTTATTGTGCATGGTCTAAGATGGTGCACTTCTCCATAGTCCTTCATTGTGCATGGTCTAAGATGGTGCACTTCTCCATAGCCCTTTATTGTGCATGGTCTAAGATGGCGCGCTTCTCCATAGTCCTTTATTGTGCATGGTCTAAGATGGTGCACTTCTCCATGGCCCTTTATTGTGCATGGGCTAAGATGGCACACTTCTCCATGGCCCTTCATTGTGCATGGTCTAAGATAGTGCACTTCTCCATAGCCCTTTATTGTGCATGGTCTAAGATGGCACACTTCTCCATAGCCCTTTATTGTGCATGGTCTAATATGGTGCACATCTCCATAGTCCTTCATTGTGCATGGTCTAAGATGGTTCACTTCTCCATAGCCCTTTATTGTGTATGGTCTAACATGGCGCTCTTCTCCATAGCCCTTTATTGTGCATGGTCTAAGATGGCGCACTTCTCCATAGCTCTTTATTGTGCATGGTCTAAGATGGTGCACTTCTCCATTATCCTTTATTGTGCATGGTCTAAGATGGCGCATTTCCCATAGTCCTTTATTGTGCATGGTCTAAGATGGCGCACTTCTCCATGGCCCTTTATTGTGCATGGTGTCATGATTCCCCAATGGCATGGGAACATCAGAAACACAAAAATAACAGACTAGCTCTCGGGTGATGGAAACTCAAGCTGACCGTGACCTAAATCTACCACACAACTAACAGTAGCCAGGAAGCATTCCTACGGCTGCCTAGATGCCATGCGCCAGCCGGAGAACTAACTACGCCTGGAAGAGGAAGGAACAGACCTGGCTTACCTCTAGAGAAATTCCCCAAAGATGATAGTAGCCCCCACGTATATTAACGGTGAGTTCAGAGGAATAGACATACACAGTATGAAGGTAGATTTAGCAAAGCGAGGTCCACTTACTAGATAGAGGAAGGATACAAAAGAGGACTTCACGGTCAGCTGAAAAACCCTTTCAAAAAACCCATCCTGAAATTACTTTAAGACTCCTGTGTCAACTCATGACACAGGAGTGGCAATTTCAGTCCACAAGAGCTTCCAGTAACAGGAAATAACAAAACTGTAAACTGGACAAGAAAAACAAAACAATAAGGACAAGAGTCCACTTAGCTGATCAGCAGACAAGTAGCAGGAACATGCAACTGAATGACTCAGGTTACAATGATGACCGGCAAGGAAGTGGCTGGAGAGCAAGGCTAAATAGGGAACTCCCAAAACTGATGGAAGCAGGTGAGCTGAGGCAGAAAAGCACACACAAGTCTCCAGTACCACCAGCCACCACCAGGGGAGCCAAAAAGCGGATCACAACAGTACCCCCCCCCTTAAGGAGGGGGCACTGAACCCTCACAAGAACCGCCAGGGCGACCTGGATGAGCCCTATGAAAGGCATGAACCAAATCCGAGGCATGAACATCAGAGGCAGTTACCCAAGAATTATCTTCCTGACCATAGCCCTTCCATTTAACCAGGTACTGGAGTCTCCGCCTGGAAATACGGGAGTCCAAGATCTTCTCTATAACGTACTCCAATTCACCCTCAACCAGCACAGGAGCAGGAGGCCCAGCAGAAGGAACCACCGGCACCTCGTATCTCCGCAACAACGACCGATGGAACACATTATGGATAGCGAAAGATGCCGGAAGGTCCAAACGAAAGGAAACAGGGTTAATAATCTCCAAAATCCTATAGGGACCGATGAACCGAGGCTTAAATTTAGGAGAAGAAACCCTCATTGGGACAAAACGGGAAGACAACCACACCAAGTCCCCAACACGAAGGCGAGGACCAACACGACGCTGGCGGTTAGCAAACCGCTGAGTCCTCTCCTGGGACAAATTCAAATTGTCCACCACTTGTTCCCAAATCCGATACAACCGATCCACCACAGCATCTACTCCAGGACAATCCGAAGACTCCACCTGACCAGAAGAAAAACGGGGATGAAACCCCGAATTGCAAAAGAAAGGGGAAAGCAAAGTGGCAGAACTGGCCCGATTATTAAGAGCAAACTCCGCCAACGGCAAAAAGGCAACCCAATCATCCTGATCCGCAGACACAAAACACCTCAAATACGTCTCCAAAGTTTGATTAGTTCGCTCCGTCTGGCCATTAGTCTGAGGATGGAAGGCAGACGAAAAAGACAAACCAATGCCCAACCTGGCACAGAATGCCCGCCAAAATCTAGAAACGAACTGGGTACCCCTATCAGAAACGATATTTTCAGGAATACCATGCAAGCGAACCACATTTTGAAAAAACAAAGGAACCAACTCAGACGAGGAAGGCAACTTCGGCAATGGCACCAAATGAACCATCTTAGAAAAACGGTCACACACCACCCAGATAACAGACATCCTCTGAGAGACAGGAAGATCAGAAATAAAGTCCATCGAGATGTGCGTCCAAGGCCTCTTCGGAATAGGCAAGGGCAACAACAACCCGCTAGCCCTAGAACAACAAGGCTTGGCCCGAGCACACACATCACAAGACTGCACAAAAACACGCACATCACGAGACAGAGATGGCCACCAGAAGGATCTAGCCACCAAATCCCTGGTACCAAAAATTCCAGGATGACCCGCCAGCGTAGAAGAATGAACCTCCGAGATGACTCTACTGGTCCAATCATCAGGAACAAACAGTCTACCAGGTGGACAGCGATCAGGTCTATCCGCCTGAAACTCTTGCAAAGCACGTCGCAGATCTGGGGAAATAGCGGATAATATCACCCCATCCTTAAGGATACCTGTAGGTTCCGAATCACCAGGGGAATCAGGCTCAAAACTCCTAGAAAGGGCATCCGCCTTCACATTCTTAGAACCTGGTAGATATGAGACCACAAAATTAAACCGAGAGAAAAACAACGACCAGCGCGCCTGTCTAGGATTCAGGCGCCTGGCAGACTCAAGATAAATCAGATTCTTGTGATCAGTCAAAACCACCACCTGATGTCTAGCACCCTCAAGCCAATGACGCCACTCCTCAAATGCCCACTTCATGGCCAAAAGCTCCCGATTACCGACATCATAATTTCTTTCGGCGGCAGAAAATTTTCGAGAAAAGAACGCACAAGGTCTCATCACTGAGCAATCGGAACTTTTCTGCGACAAAACCGCCCCCGCTCCGATCTCGGAAGCATCGACCTCAACCTGAAAGGGAAGAGAGACATCGGGCTGGCGCAACACAGGGGCAGACGAAAAGCGGCGCTTAAGTTCCCGAAAGGCCTCCACAGCGGCAGAGGACCAATTGGCAACATCAGCACCCTTCTTAGTCAAATCCGTAAGAGGCTTAGCAACACCAGAAAAACCAGTTATAAATCGACGATAAAAATTAGCAAAGCCCAAGAACTTCTGAAGACCCTTTAGAGAAGTAGGCTGCGTCCAGTCACAAATAGCCCGAACCTTGACAGGGTCCATCTCAACAGAAGAAGGGGAAAAAATGTACCCCAAAAAGGAAATCTTTTGAACCCCAAAAACACACTTAGAACCCTTTACACACAGAGAATTCTCCCGCAAAACCTGAAAAACCCTCCTGACCTGCTGAACATGAGACTCCCAGTCCTCAGAAAAAATCAAAATATCGTCCAAATACACAATCATAAATTTATCCAGATATTCACGGAAAATATCATGCATAAAGGACTGAAAAACTGAAGGCGCATTAGAAAGGCCGAAAGGCATTACTAAATACTCAAAGTGGCCCTCAGGCGTATTAAATGCGGTTTTCCACTCATCCCCTTGCTTAATTCGCACCAAATTATACGCCCCACGGAGATCAATCTTGGAGAACCACTTAGCCCCCCTTATGCGAGCAAACAAATCAGTAAGCAGCGGCAACGGATACTGATATTTGACAGTAATTTTATTCAGGAGTCGATAATCAACACAAGGCCTCAGCGAGCCATCCTTTTTAGAGACAAAGAAAAACCCAGCTCCTAAAGGTGATGAAGAAGGACGAATATGTCCCTTTTCCAGGGACTCCTTAACATATTCTCGCATGGCAGGTACAGATAGGTTAAACAAACGACCCTTTGGAAATTTACTGCCTGGAATCAGATCTATGGCGCAATCACACTCTCTGTGGGGAGGGAGAGAACCAATTTGAGGCTCTTCAAAAATATCCCCAAAATCCGACAAAAATGCAGGAATCTCAGAGGGAATAGATGACGAGATAGGAACCAAAGGTATGTCCCCATGAGCCCCCCGACATCCCCAGCTTAACACAGACATAGTTTTCCAGTCCAGTACTGGGTTATGAGATTGTAACCATGGTAATCCAAGCACTAAAACATCATGTAAATTATACAACACGAGGAAGCGAATCATCTCCTGATGGTCTGGAGTCATACGCATAGTCACTTGCGTCCAGAACTGTGGTCTATTACAAGCCAGAGGTGTAGAATCAATACCCTTCAGAGGTATAGGAACTTCCAGAGGCTCCAAATCAAACCCACAGCGCCTGGCGAAGGACCAATCCATGAGACTCAGAGCGGCGCCAGAGTCCACATAGGCATCCACGGTAATAACTGATAATGAACAAATCAGAGTTACAGACAGAAGAAATTTAGACTGTAAAGTGCCAATAGAAACAGACTTGTCAACCTTCCTAGTACGTTTAGAGCATGCTGATATAACATGCGCGGAATCACCACAGTAGAAGCACAAGCCATTTTTGCGCCTATAATTCTGCCACTCGCTTCTTGACAGAATTCTGTCACATTGCATTTTCTCTGGCGTCCCTTCAGAAGATACCGCCAAATGGTGCACGGGTTTGCGCTCCCGCAAACGCCGATCAATCTGAATCGCCATTGTCATGGACTCATTCAGACCTGTGGGCGTAGGAAACCCCACCATGACATCCTTAACGGCATCAGAAAGGCCCTCTCTGAAATTTGCCGCTAGGGCACACTCATTCCACTGAGTAAGCACAGACCATTTACGAAATTTTTGGCAGTATATCTCAGCTTCATCTTGCCCTTGAGACAGGGCTGTTAAAGCTTTTTCAGCTTGAATCTCCAAATTAGGTTCCTCATACAGCAACCCTAAAGCCAGAAAAAACGCATCCACATTGAGCAACGCAGGATCCCCTGGTGTCAATGAAAATGCCCAATTTTGAGGGTCACCTCGCAGCAAAGAAATCACAATCTTAACCTGCTGAACAGGATCTCCAGAGGAGTGAGGTCTGAGAGAAAGGAATAATTTACAATTACATTTGAAATTCAGAAACCGAGATCTATCTCCGGAAAATACCTCTGGTGTAGGAATCTTAGGTTCAGAAATAGGAGTACGTATAACATAATCTTGTAAATTCTGAACCTTCGTAGCAAGATTATTTAAACCTGCAGCCAAACTCTGAGGGTCCATCCTTAAACCGGAGAGATCAGAGCCATTCAAGGATTAGAAGGAGAGAAAGGCAAGGCTGTAAATAGAGCAGAAATACAACTGAGCCAACTAAGTAGCAAACATGATAGGAAAAAAAAAAAATCTACAGACTTCTTTCACTCTCCTTTCTTCTGCCAATTACTTTAACAGTGGCCGGTCATACTGTCATGATTCCCCAATGGCATGGGAACATCAGAAACACAAAAATAACAGACTAGCTCTCGGGTGATGGAAACTCAAGCTGACCGTGACCTAAATCTACCACACAACTAACAGTAGCCAGGAAGCATTCCTACGGCTGCCTAGATGCCATGCACCAGCCGGAGAACTAACTACGCCTGGAAGAGGAAGGAACAGACCTGGCTTACCTCTAGAGAAATTCCCCAAAGATGATAGTAGCCCCCACGTATATTAACGGTGAGTTCAGAGGAAAAGACATACACAGTATGAAGGTAGATTTAGCAAAGCGAGGTCCACTTACTAGATAGAGGAAGGATACAAAAGAGGACTTCACGGTCAGCTGAAAAACCCTTTCAAAAACCCATCCTGAAATTACTTTAAGACTCCTGTGTCAACTCATGACACAGGAGTGGCAATTTCAGTCCACAAGAGCTTCCAGTAACAGGAAAGGACAAAACTGTAAACTGGACAAGAAAAACAAAACAATAAGGACAAGAGTCCACTTAGCTGATCAGCAGACTAGTAGCAGGAACATGCAACTGAATGACTCAGGTTACAATGATGACCGGCAAGGAAGTGGCTGGAGAGCAAGGCTAAATAGGGAACTCCCAAAACTGATGGAAGCAGGTGAGCTGAGGCAGAAAAGCACACACAAGTCTCCAGTACCACCAGCCACCACCAGGGGAGCCAAAAAGCGGATCACAACAGCATGGTCTAAGATGGCGCACTTCTCCATGGCCCTTCATTGTGCAATGTCTAAGATGGTGCACTTCTCCATAGCCCTTTATTGTGCATGGTCTAAGATGGCGCACTTCTTCATAGCCCTTTATTGTGCATGGTCTAAGATGGCGCACTTCTATATAGGCCTTTATTGTGCATTGTCTAAGATGGCGCACTTCTCCATAGCCCTTTATTGTGCATGGTCTAAGATGGCGCACTTCTCCATAGCTCTTTATTGTGCATGGTCTAAGATGGTGCACTTCTCCATAGTCCTTCATTGTGCATGGTCTAAGATGGTGTACTTCTCCATAGCCCTTTATTGTGCATGGTCTAGGATGGTGCACTTCTCCATAGTCCTTCATTGTGCATGGTCTAAGATGGTGCACTTCTCCATAGCCCTTTATTGTGCATGGTCTAGGATGGCGCGCTTGTCCATAGTCCTTTATTGTACATGGTCTAAGATGGTTCACTTCTCCATAGCCCTTTATTGTGTATGGTCTAAGATGGCGCACTTCTCCATAGCCCTTTATTGTGCATGGTCTAAGATGGCGCACTTCTCCATAGCTCTTTATTGTGCATGGTCTAAGATGGCGCACTTCTCCATGGCCCTTCATTGTGCAATGTCTAAGATAGTGCACTTCTCCATTATCCTTTATTGTGCATGGTCTAAGATGGCGCATTTCCCATAGTCCTTTATTGTGCATGGTCTAAGATGGCGCACTTCTCCATGGCCCTTTATTGTGCATGGTCTAAGATGGCGCACTTCTCCATGGCCCTTCATTGTGCAATGTCTAAGATGGTGCACTTCTCCATAGCCCTTTATTGTGCATGGTCTAAGATGGCGCACATCTCCATAGTCCTTCATTATGCATGGTCTAAGATGGTGCACTATTCCATAGGCCTTTATTGTGCATAGTCTAAGATGGTGCACTTCTCCATAGTCCTTTATTGTGCATGGTCTAAGATGGTGCACTTCTCCATAGCCCTTCATTGTGCATGGTCTAAGATAGTGCACTTCTCCATAGCCCTTTATTGTGCATGGTCTAAGATGGCACATTTCTCCATAGCCCTTTATTGTGCATGGTCTAATATCGTGCACATCTCCATAGTCCTTCATTGTGCATGGTCTAAGATGGTTCACTTCTCCATAGCCCTTTATTGTGTATGGTCTAAGATGGCGCACTTCTCCATAGCCCTTTATTGTGCATGGTCTAAGATGGCGCACTTCTCCATAGCTCTTTATTGTGCATGGTCTAAGATGGCGCACTTCTCCATGGCCCTTCATTGTGCAATGTCTAAGATGGTGCACTTCTCCATTATCCTTTATTGTGCATGGTCTAAGATGGCGCATTTCCCATAGTCCTTTATTGTGCATGGTCTAAGATGGCGCACTTCTCCATGGCCCTTTATTGTGCATGGTCTAAGATGGCGCACTTCTCCATGGCCCTTCATTGTGCAATGTCTAAGATGGTGCACTTCTCCATAGCCCTATATTGTGCATGGTCTAAGATGGCTCACGTCTCCATAGCCCTTTATTGTGCATGGTCTAAGATGGCGCACTTCTCCATAGCCCTTTATTGTGCATTGTCTAAGAGGGCGCACGTCTCGATAGCCCTTTATTGTGCATTGTCTAAGATGGCGCACTTCTCCATAGTCCTTTATTGTGAATGGTTTAAGATGATGCACTTCTCCATAGTCCTTTATTGTGCGTTGTCTAAGATGGTTCACTTCTCCATAGCCCTTTATTGTGCATGGTCTAAGATGGCACACTTCTCCATAGCCCTTTATTGTGTATGGTCTAAGATGGTGCACTTCTCCATAGCCCTTTATTGTGCATGGTCTAAGATGGCGCACGTCTCCATAGCCCTTTATTGTGCATGGTATAAGATGGCGCACTTCTCCATAGCCCTTTTATTGTGCATTGTCTAAGAGGGCGCTCGTCTCGATAGCCCTTTATTGTGCATGGTCTAAGATGGCGCACATCTCCATAGTCCTTCATTATGCATGGTCTAAGATGGTGCACTATTCCATAGGCCTTTATTGTGCATGGTCTAAGATGGTGCACTTCTCCATAGTCCTTTATTGTGCATGGTCTAAGATGGTGCACTTCTCCATAGCCCTTTATTGTGCATGGTCTAAGATGGCTCACTTCTCCATAGTCCTTTATTGTGCATGGTCTAAGATGGTGCACTTCTCCATGGCCCTTTATTGTGCTTGGTCTAAGATGGCGCACATCTCCATAGCCCTTTACTGTGCATGGTCTAATATGGCGCACATCTCCAGAGTCCTTCATTGTGCATGGTCAAAGATGGTGCACTTCTCCATAGCCCTTTATTGTGCATGGTCTAAGATGGCACACTTCTCCATAGGCCTTCATTGTGCATAGTCTAAGATGGCGCACTTCTCCATAGCCCTTTATTGTGCATGATCTAATATGGCTCACTTCTCCATAGCCCTTTATTGTGCATGGTCTTAGATGGCGCACTTCTAAATAGGCCTTTATTGTGCATGGTCTAAGATGGCGCACTTCTCCATAGTCCTTTATTGTGCATGGTCTAAGATGGCGCACTTCTCCATAGCCCTTCATTGTGCATGGTCTAAGATGGTGCACTTCTCCATTGTCCTTTATTGTGAATGGTCTAAGATGGCGTACTTCTAAATAGGCCTTTATTGTGCATTGTCTAAGATGGCGAACTTCTCCATAGCCCTTTATTGTGCATGGTCTAAGATGGCGCATTTCTCCATAGTCCTTTATTGTGCATGGTCTAAGATGGTGCACTTCTCCATAGCCCTTTATTGTGCATGGTCTAAGATGGCGCACTTCTCCGTAGCCCTTTATTGTGCATGGTCTAAGATGGCGCACTTCTCCATAGCCCTTCATTGTGCATGGTCTAAGATGGTGCACTTCTCGATAGTCCTTTATTGTGAATGGTCTAAGATGGCGCACTTCTCCATAGCTCTTTATTGTGCATGGTCTAAGATGGTGCACTTTTCCATAGTCCTTTATTGTGCATGGTCTAAGATGGTGCACTTCTCCATAGTCCTTTATTGTGCATGGTCTAAGACGGAGCATGACTCCATAGCCCTTTATTGTGCATGGTCTAAGATGGCGCACTTCTAAATAGGCCTTTATTGTGCATTGTCTAAGATGGCGAACTTCTCCATAGCCCTTTATTGTGCATGGTCTAAGATGGCGCACTTCTCCATAGCTCTTTATTGTGCATGGTCTAAGATGGTGCACTTCTCCATAGTCCTTTATTGTGCATGGTCTAAGATGGTGCACTTCTCCATAGCCCTTTATTGTGCATGGTCTAGTATGGCGCACATCTCCATAGTCCTTCATTGTGCATGGTCTAAGATGGTGCACGTCTCCATAGCCCTTTATTGTGCATGGTCTAAGATGGTGCACTTCTCCATACTCCTTTATTGTGCATGGTTTAAGATGGTGCACTTCTCCATAGTCCTTTATTGTGCGTGGTCTAAGATGGCGCACTTCTCCATAGCCCTTTATTGTGCATGGTTTAAGATGGTGCACTTCTCCATAGTCCTTTATTGTGCGTGGTCTAAGATGGCGCACTTCTCCATAGCCCTTTATTGTGCATGGTTTAAGATGGTGCACATCTCCATAGTCCTTTATTGTGCATGGTCTAAGGTGGCGCACTTCTCCATAGCCCTTTTTTGTGAATGGTCTAAGATGGCGCACTTCTCCATAGTCCTTTATTGTGCATGGTCTAAGATGGCGCACGTCTCCATAGCCCTTTATTGTGCATGGTCTAAGATGGCGCACTTCTTCATAGCCCTTTATTGTGCATGGTCTAAGATGGCGCACTTCTCTATTGCCCTTCATTGTGTATGGTCTAAGATGGTGCACTTCTCCATAGCCCTTTATTGTGTATGGTCTAAGATGGTGCACGTCTCCATAGCCCTTTATTGTGCATGGTCTAAGATAGCGCACTTCTCCATAGCCCTTTATTGTGCATTGTCTAAGACGGCGCACATCTCCATAGCCCTTTATTGTGCATGGTCTAAGATGGCGCACTTCTCCATAGTCCTTTATTGTGCATGGTCTAAGATGGTGCTATTCTCCATAGCCCTTTATTGTGCATGGTCTAAGATGGTGCACTTCTCCATAGCCCTTTATTGTGCATGGTCCAAGATGGCGCACTTCTCCATAGCCCTTTATTGTGCATGGTCTAAGATGGCGTACTTCTCCATAGCCCTTTATTGTGCATGGTCTAATAAGGCGCACATCTCCATAGTCCTTTATTGTGCATGGTCTAAGATGGCACACTTCTCCATAGCCCTTTATTGTGCATGGTATAATATGGCGCACATCTCCATAGTCCTTCATTGTGCATGGTCTAAGATGGTGAACTTCTCCATAGCCCTTTATTGTGCATGGTCTAAGATGGTGCACTTCTCCATAGGCCTTTATTGTGCATGGTCTAAGATGGCGCACTTCTCCATAGCCCTTTATTGTGCATGGTCTAAGATGGCGCACTTCTCCATAGCTCTTTATTGTGCATGGTCTAAGATGGTGCACTATTCCATAGTCCTTTATTGTGCATGGTCTAAGATGGTGCACTTCTCCATAGCCCTTTAGTGTGCATGGTCTAAGATGGCGCACTTCTCCATAGCTCTTTATTGTGCATGGTCTAAGATGGTGCACTTTTCCATAGTCCTTTATTGTGCATGGTCTAAGATGGTGCACTTCTCCATAGTCCTTTATTGTGCATGGTCTAAGATGGTGCACGTCTCCATAGCCCTTTATTGTGCATGGTCTAAGATGGCTCACTTCTCCATAGCCCTTTATTGTGCATGGTCTAAGATGGCGCACATCTCCATAGCCCTTTATTCTGCATGGTCTATGATGGAGCACGTCTCCATAGCCCTTTATTGTGCATGGTCTAAGATGGCTCACTTCTAAATAGGCCTTTATTGTGCATGGTCTAAGATAGCGAACTTCTCCATAGCCCTTTATTCTGCATGGTCTATGATGGCGCACTTCTCCATAGCTCTTTATTGTGCATGGTCTAAGATGGTGCACTTCTCCATAGTCCTTTATTGTGCATGGTCTAAGATGGTGCACTTCTCCATAGCCCTTTATTGTGCATGGTCTAATATGGCGCACATCACCATAGTCCTTCATTGTGCATGGTCTAAGATGGTGCACTTCTCCATAGCCCTTTATTGTGCATGGTCTAAGATGGCGCACTTCTCCATAGCCCTTTATTGTGCATGATCTAATATGGCGCACATCTCCATAGTCCTTCATTGTGAATGGTCTAAGATGGTGCACTTCTCCGTAGCCCTTTATTGTGCAATGTCTAAGATGGCGCACTTCTCCATATCCCTTTATTGTGCATTGTCTAATATGGCGCACTTCTCCATAGTCCTTTATTGTGCATGGTCTAAGATGGTGCACTTCTCCATAGTCTTTTATTGTGCGTAGTCTAAGATGGCGCACTTCTCCATAGCTCTTTATTGTGCATGGTCTAAGATGGTGCACTTTTCCATAGTCCTTTATTGTGCATGGTCTAAGATGGTGCACTTCTCCATAGTCCTTTATTGTGCATGGTCTAAGATGGCGCACTTCTCCATAGCCCTTCATTGTGCATGGTCTAAGATGGTGCACTTCTCCATAGTCCTTTATTGTGAATGGTCTAAGATGGCGCACTTCTCCATTGCTCTGTATTGTGCATGGTCTAAGATGGTGCACTTTTCCATAGTCCTTTATTGTGCATGGTCTAAGATGGCGCACTTCTAAATAGGCCTTTATTGTGCATTGTCTAAGATGGCGAACTTCTCCATAGCCCTTTATTGTGCATGGTCTAAGATGGCGCACTTCTCCATAGCTCTTTATTGTGCATGGTCTAAGATGGTGCACTTCTCCATAGTCCTTTATTGTGCATTGTCTAAGATGGTGCACTTCTCCATAGCCCTTTATTGTGCATGGTCTAAGATGGCGCACTTCTCCATAGCTCTTTATTGTGCATGGTCTAAGATGGTGCACTTCTCCATAGTCCTTTATTGTGCATGGTCTAAGATGGTGCACTTCTCCATAGCCCTTTATTGTGCATGGTCTAAGATGGCGCACTTCTCCATAGTCCTTTATTGTGCATGGTCTAAGATGGTGCACTTCTCCATGGCCCTTTATTGTGCATGGTCTAAGATGGCGCACATCTCCATAGTCCTTTATTGTGCATGGTCTAAGATGGCACACTTCTCCATAGCCCTTTATTGTGCATGGTCTAATATGGCGCACATCACCATAGTCCTTCATTGTGCATGGTCTAAGATGGTGCACTTCTCCATAGCCCTTTATTGTGCATGGTCTAAGATGGCGCACTTCTCCATAGCCCTTTATTGTGCATGATCTAATATGGCGCACATCTCCATAGTCCTTCATTGTGAATGGTCTAAGATGGTGCACTTCTCCATAGCCCTTTATTGTGCATGGTCTAATATGGCGCACTTCTCCATAGCTCTTTATTGTGCATTGTCTAAGAGGGCGCATGTCTCGATAGCCCTTTATTGTGCATGGTCTAAGATGGCGCACTTCTCCGTAGCCCTTTATTGTGCATTGTCTAAGATGGCGCACTTCTCCATAGCCCTTTATTGTGCATGGTCTAAGATGGTGCACTTCTCCATAGTCCTTTATTGTGCATGGTTTAAGATGGTGCACTTCTCCATAGTCCTTCATTGTGCGTAGTCTAAGATGGCGCACTTCTCCATAGCCCTTTATTGTGCATGGTTTAAGATGGTGCACTTCTCCATAGTCCTTTATTGTGCATGGTCTAAGATGATGCACTTCCCTATAGTCTGTTATTGTGCATGGTCTAAGATGGCGCACTTCTCCATAGCTCTTTATTGTGCATGGTCTAAGATGATGCACTTCTCCATAGCCCTTTATTTTGCATGGTTTAAGGTGGTGCACTTCTCCATAGTCCTTTATTGTGCATGGTCTAAGATGGTGCACTTCTCCATAGCCCTTCATTGTGCATTGTCTAAGAGGGCGCACGTCTCGATAGCCCTTTATTGTGCATGGTCTAAGATGGCGCACTTCTCCGTAGCCCTTTATTGTGCAATGTCTAAGATGGCGCACTTCTCCATATCCCTTTATTGTGCATTGTCTAATATGGCGCACTTCTCCATAGTCCTTTATTGTGCATGGTCTAAGATGGTGCACTTCTCCATAGTCCTTTATTGTGCGTAGTCTAAGATGGCGCACTTCTCTATAGCTCTTTATTGTGCATGGTCTAAGATGGTGCCCTTTTCCATAGTCCTTTATTGTGCATGGTCTAAGATGGTGCACTTCTCCATAGTCCTTTATTGTGCATGGTCTAAGATGGCGCACTTTTCCATAGCCCTTCATTGTGCATGGTCTAAGATGGTGCACTTCTCTATAGCCCTTTATTGTGCATGGTCTAATATGGCACACTTCTCCATAGCTCTTTATTGTGCATTGTCTAAGAGGGCGCATGTCTCGATAGCCCTTTATTGTGCATGGTCTAAGATGGCGCACTTCTCCGTAGCCCTTTATTGTGCATTGTCTAAGATGGCGCACTTCTCCATAGCCCTTTATTGTGCATGGTCTAAGATGGTGCACTTCTCCATAGTCCTTTATTGTGCATGGTTTAAGATGGTGCACTTCTCCATAGTCCTTCATTGTGCGTAGTCTAAGATGGCGCACTTCTCCATAGCCCTTTATTGTGCATGGTTTAAGATGGCGCACTTCTCCATAGCTCTTTATTGTGCATGGTCTAAGATGATGCACTTCTCCATAGCCCTTTATTTTGCATGGTTTAAGGTGGTGCACTTCTCCATAGTCCTTTATTGTGCATGGTCTAAGATGGTGCACTTCTCCATAGCCCTTCATTGTGCATTGTCTAAGAGGGCGCACGTCTCGATAGCCCTTTATTGTGCATGGTCTAAGATGGCGCACTTCTCCGTAGCCCTTTATTGTGCAATGTCTAAGATGGCGCACTTCTCCATATCCCTTTATTGTGCATTGCCTAATATGGTGCACTTCTCCATAGTCTTTTATTGTGCATGGTTTAAGATGGTGCACTTCTCCATAGTCCTTTATTGTGCGTAGTCTAAGATGGCGCACTTCTCTATAGCTCTTTATTGTGCATGGTCTAAGATGGTGCACTTTTCCATAGTCCTTTATTGTGCATGGTCTAAGATGGTGCACTTCTCCATAGTCCTTTATTGTGCATGGTCTAAGATGGCGCACTTTTCCATAGCCCTTCATTGTGCATGGTCTAAGATGGTGCACTTCTCCATAGTCCTTTATTGTGAATGGTCTAAGATGGCGCACTTCTCCATTGCTCTTTATTGTGCATGGTCTAAGATGGTGCACTTTTCCATAGTCCTTTATTGTGCATGGACTAAGATGGCGCACTTCTAAATAGGCCTTTATTGTGCATTGTCTAAGATGGCGAACTTCTCCATAGCCCTTTATTGTGCATGGTCTAAGATGGCGCACTTCTCCATAGCTCTTTATTGTGCATGGTCTAAGATGGTGCACTTCTCCATAGTCCATTATTGTGCATGGTCTAAGATGGTGCACTTCTCCATAGCCCTTTATTGTGCATGGTCTAAGATGGCGCACTTCTCCATAGTCCTTTATTGTGCATGGTCTAAGATGGTGCACTTCTCCATGGCCCTTTATTGTGCATGGTCTAAGATGGCGCACATCTCTAAAGTCCTTTATTGTGCATGGTCTAAGATGGTGCACTTCTCCATAGCCCTTTATTGTGCATGATCTAAGATGGCGCTCTTCTCCATAGCCCTTTATTGTGCATGGTCTAAGATGGCGCACTTCTCCATAGCTCTTTATTGTGCATGGTCTAAGATGGTGCACTTCTCCATTATCCTTTATTGTGCATGGTCTAAGATGGCGCACTTCTCCATGGCCCTTCATTGTGCAATGTCTAAGATGGTGCACTTCTCCATAGCCCTTTATTGTGCATGGTCTAAGATGGCGCACATCTCCATAGTCCTTCATTATGCATGGTCTAAGATGGTGCACTTCTCCATAGCCCTATATTGTGCATGGTCTAAGATGGCTCACGTCTCCATAGCCCTTTATTGTGCATGGTCTAAGATGGCGCACTTCTCCATAGCCCTTTATTGTGCATTGTCTAAGAGGGCGCACGTCTCGATAGCCCTTTATTGTGCATTGTCTAAGATGGCGCACTTCTCCATAGTCCTTTATTGTGAATGGTTTAAGATGATGCACTTCTCCATAGTCCTTTATTGTGCGTTGTCTAAGATGGTTCACTTCTCCATAGCCCTTTATTGTGCATGGTCTAAGATGGCACACTTCTCCATAGCCCTTTATTGTGTATGGTCTAAGATGGTGCACTTCTCCATAGCCCTTTATTGTGCATGGTCTAAGATGGCGCACGTCTCCATAGCCCTTTATTGTGCATGGTATAAGATGGCGCACTTCTCCATAGCCCTTTTATTGTGCATTGTCTAAGAGGGCGCTCGTCTCGATA
The DNA here is from genome assembly GCF_051348905.1 of Ranitomeya variabilis. Lineage (NCBI taxonomy): Eukaryota > Metazoa > Chordata > Amphibia > Anura > Dendrobatidae > Ranitomeya > Ranitomeya variabilis. The sequence goes on from NC_135233.1 coordinate 618,212,122, forward strand.
GCCCTTTATTGTGCATGGTCTAAGATGGCGCACATCTCCATAGTCCTTCATTATGCATGGTCTAAGATGGTGCACTATTCCATAGGCCTTTATTGTGCATGGTCTAAGATGGTGCACTTCTCCATAGTCCTTTATTGTGCATGGTCTAAGATGGTGCACTTCTCCATAGCCCTTTATTGTGCATGGTCTAAGATGGCTCACTTCTCCATAGTCCTTTATTGTGCATGGTCTAAGATGGTGCACTTCTCCATGGCCCTTTATTGTGCTTGGTCTAAGATGGCGCACATCTCCATAGCCCTTTACTGTGCATGGTCTAATATGGCGCACATCTCCAGAGTCCTTCATTGTGCATGGTCAAAGATGGTGCACTTCTCCATAGCCCTTTATTGTGCATGGTCTAAGATGGCACACTTCTCCATAGGCCTTCATTGTGCATAGTCTAAGATGGCGCACTTCTCCATAGCCCTTTATTGTGCATGATCTAATATGGCTCACTTCTCCATAGCCCTTTATTGTGCATGGTCTTAGATGGCGCACTTCTAAATAGGCCTTTATTGTGCATGGTCTAAGATGGCGCACTTCTCCATAGTCCTTTATTGTGCATGGTCTAAGATGGCGCACTTCTCCATAGCCCTTCATTGTGCATGGTCTAAGATGGTGCACTTCTCCATTGTCCTTTATTGTGAATGGTCTAAGATGGCGTACTTCTAAATAGGCCTTTATTGTGCATTGTCTAAGATGGCGAACTTCTCCATAGCCCTTTATTGTGCATGGTCTAAGATGGCGCATTTCTCCATAGTCCTTTATTGTGCATGGTCTAAGATGGTGCACTTCTCCATAGCCCTTTATTGTGCATGGTCTAAGATGGCGCACTTCTCCGTAGCCCTTTATTGTGCATGGTCTAAGATGGCGCACTTCTCCATAGCCCTTCATTGTGCATGGTCTAAGATGGTGCACTTCTCGATAGTCCTTTATTGTGAATGGTCTAAGATGGCGCACTTCTCCATAGCTCTTTATTGTGCATGGTCTAAGATGGTGCACTTTTCCATAGTCCTTTATTGTGCATGGTCTAAGATGGTGCACTTCTCCATAGTCCTTTATTGTGCATGGTCTAAGACGGAGCATGACTCCATAGCCCTTTATTGTGCATGGTCTAAGATGGCGCACTTCTAAATAGGCCTTTATTGTGCATTGTCTAAGATGGCGAACTTCTCCATAGCCCTTTATTGTGCATGGTCTAAGATGGCGCACTTCTCCATAGCTCTTTATTGTGCATGGTCTAAGATGGTGCACTTCTCCATAGTCCTTTATTGTGCATGGTCTAAGATGGTGCACTTCTCCATAGCCCTTTATTGTGCATGGTCTAGTATGGCGCACATCTCCATAGTCCTTCATTGTGCATGGTCTAAGATGGTGCACGTCTCCATAGCCCTTTATTGTGCATGGTCTAAGATGGTGCACTTCTCCATACTCCTTTATTGTGCATGGTTTAAGATGGTGCACTTCTCCATAGTCCTTTATTGTGCGTGGTCTAAGATGGCGCACTTCTCCATAGCCCTTTATTGTGCATGGTTTAAGATGGTGCACTTCTCCATAGTCCTTTATTGTGCGTGGTCTAAGATGGCGCACTTCTCCATAGCCCTTTATTGTGCATGGTCTAAGATGGTGCACTTCTCCATAGCCCTTTATTGTGCATGGTCCAAGATGGCGCACTTCTCCATAGCCCTTTATTGTGCATGGTCTAAGATGGCGTACTTCTCCATAGCCCTTTATTGTGCATGGTCTAATAAGGCGCACATCTCCATAGTCCTTTATTGTGCATGGTCTAAGATGGCACACTTCTCCATAGCCCTTTATTGTGCATGGTATAATATGGCGCACATCTCCATAGTCCTTCATTGTGCATGGTCTAAGATGGTGAACTTCTCCATAGCCCTTTATTGTGCATGGTCTAAGATGGTGCACTTCTCCATAGGCCTTTATTGTGCATGGTCTAAGATGGCGCACTTCTCCATAGCCCTTTATTGTGCATGGTCTAAGATGGCGCACTTCTCCATAGCTCTTTATTGTGCATGGTCTAAGATGGTGCACTATTCCATAGTCCTTTATTGTGCATGGTCTAAGATGGTGCACTTCTCCATAGCCCTTTAGTGTGCATGGTCTAAGATGGCGCACTTCTCCATAGCTCTTTATTGTGCATGGTCTAAGATGGTGCACTTTTCCATAGTCCTTTATTGTGCATGGTCTAAGATGGTGCACTTCTCCATAGTCCTTTATTGTGCATGGTCTAAGATGGTGCACGTCTCCATAGCCCTTTATTGTGCATGGTCTAAGATGGCTCACTTCTCCATAGCCCTTTATTGTGCATGGTCTAAGATGGCGCACATCTCCATAGCCCTTTATTCTGCATGGTCTATGATGGAGCACGTCTCCATAGCCCTTTATTGTGCATGGTCTAAGATGGCTCACTTCTAAATAGGCCTTTATTGTGCATGGTCTAAGATAGCGAACTTCTCCATAGCCCTTTATTCTGCATGGTCTATGATGGCGCACTTCTCCATAGCTCTTTATTGTGCATGGTCTAAGATGGTGCACTTCTCCATAGTCCTTTATTGTGCATGGTCTAAGATGGTGCACTTCTCCATAGCCCTTTATTGTGCATGGTCTAATATGGCGCACATCACCATAGTCCTTCATTGTGCATGGTCTAAGATGGTGCACTTCTCCATAGCCCTTTATTGTGCATGGTCTAAGATGGCGCACTTCTCCATAGCCCTTTATTGTGCATGATCTAATATGGCGCACATCTCCATAGTCCTTCATTGTGAATGGTCTAAGATGGTGCACTTCTCCGTAGCCCTTTATTGTGCAATGTCTAAGATGGCGCACTTCTCCATATCCCTTTATTGTGCATTGTCTAATATGGCGCACTTCTCCATAGTCCTTTATTGTGCATGGTCTAAGATGGTGCACTTCTCCATAGTCTTTTATTGTGCGTAGTCTAAGATGGCGCACTTCTCCATAGCTCTTTATTGTGCATGGTCTAAGATGGTGCACTTTTCCATAGTCCTTTATTGTGCATGGTCTAAGATGGTGCACTTCTCCATAGTCCTTTATTGTGCATGGTCTAAGATGGCGCACTTCTCCATAGCCCTTCATTGTGCATGGTCTAAGATGGTGCACTTCTCCATAGTCCTTTATTGTGAATGGTCTAAGATGGCGCACTTCTCCATTGCTCTGTATTGTGCATGGTCTAAGATGGTGCACTTTTCCATAGTCCTTTATTGTGCATGGTCTAAGATGGCGCACTTCTAAATAGGCCTTTATTGTGCATTGTCTAAGATGGCGAACTTCTCCATAGCCCTTTATTGTGCATGGTCTAAGATGGCGCACTTCTCCATAGCTCTTTATTGTGCATGGTCTAAGATGGTGCACTTCTCCATAGTCCTTTATTGTGCATGGTCTAAGATGGTGCACTTCTCCATAGCCCTTTATTGTGCATGGTCTAAGATGGCGCACTTCTCCATAGCTCTTTATTGTGCATGGTCTAAGATGGTGCACTTCTCCATAGTCCTTTATTGTGCATGGTCTAAGATGGTGCACTTCTCCATAGCCCTTTATTGTGCATGGTCTAAGATGGCGCACTTCTCCATAGTCCTTTATTGTGCATGGTCTAAGATGGTGCACTTCTCCATGGCCCTTTATTGTGCATGGTCTAAGATGGCGCACATCTCCATAGTCCTTTATTGTGCATGGTCTAAGATGGCACACTTCTCCATAGCCCTTTATTGTGCATGGTCTAATATGGCGCACATCACCATAGTCCTTCATTGTGCATGGTCTAAGATGGTGCACTTCTCCATAGCCCTTTATTGTGCATGGTCTAAGATGGCGCACTTCTCCATAGCCCTTTATTGTGCATGATCTAATATGGCGCACATCTCCATAGTCCTTCATTGTGAATGGTCTAAGATGGTGCACTTCTCCATAGCCCTTTATTGTGCATGGTCTAATATGGCGCACTTCTCCATAGCTCTTTATTGTGCATTGTCTAAGAGGGCGCATGTCTCGATAGCCCTTTATTGTGCATGGTCTAAGATGGCGCACTTCTCCGTAGCCCTTTATTGTGCATGGTCTAAGATGGTGCACTTCTCCATAGTCCTTTATTGTGCATGGTTTAAGATGGTGCACTTCTCCATAGTCCTTCATTGTGCGTAGTCTAAGATGGCGCACTTCTCCATAGCCCTTTATTGTGCATGGTTTAAGATGGTGCACTTCTCCATAGTCCTTTATTGTGCATGGTCTAAGATGATGCACTTCCCTATAGTCTTTTATTGTGCATGGTCTAAGATGGCGCACTTCTCCATAGCTCTTTATTGTGCATGGTCTAAGATGATGCACTTCTCCATAGCCCTTTATTTTGCATGGTTTAAGGTGGTGCACTTCTCCATAGTCCTTTATTGTGCATGGTCTAAGATGGTGCACTTCTCCATAGCCCTTCATTGTGCATTGTCTAAGAGGGCGCACGTCTCGATAGCCCTTTATTGTGCATGGTCTAAGATGGCGCACTTCTCCGTAGCCCTTTATTGTGCAATGTCTAAGATGGCGCACTTCTCCATATCCCTTTATTGTGCATTGTCTAATATGGCGCACTTCTCCATAGTCCTTTATTGTGCATGGTCTAAGATGGTGCACTTCTCCATAGTCCTTTATTGTGCGTAGTCTAAGATGGCGCACTTCTCTATAGCTCTTTATTGTGCATGGTCTAAGATGGTGCCCTTTTCCATAGTCCTTTATTGTGCATGGTCTAAGATGGTGCACTTCTCCATAGTCCTTTATTGTGCATGGTCTAAGATGGCGCACTTTTCCATAGCCCTTCATTGTGCATGGTCTAAGATGGTGCACTTCTCTATAGCCCTTTATTGTGCATGGTCTAATATGGCACACTTCTCCATAGCTCTTTATTGTGCATTGTCTAAGAGGGCGCATGTCTCGATAGCCCTTTATTGTGCATGGTCTAAGATGGCGCACTTCTCCGTAGCCCTTTATTGTGCATTGTCTAAGATGGCGCACTTCTCCATAGCCCTTTATTGTGCATGGTCTAAGATGGTGCACTTCTCCATAGTCCTTTATTGTGCATGGTTTAAGATGGTGCACTTCTCCATAGTCCTTCATTGTGCGTAGTCTAAGATGGCGCACTTCTCCATAGCCCTTTATTGTGCATGGTTTAAGATGGCGCACTTCTCCATAGCTCTTTATTGTGCATGGTCTAAGATGATGCACTTCTCCATAGCCCTTTATTTTGCATGGTTTAAGGTGGTGCACTTCTCCATAGTCCTTTATTGTGCATGGTCTAAGATGGTGCACTTCTCCATAGCCCTTCATTGTGCATTGTCTAAGAGGGCGCACGTCTCGATAGCCCTTTATTGTGCATGGTCTAAGATGGCGCACTTCTCCGTAGCCCTTTATTGTGCAATGTCTAAGATGGCGCACTTCTCCATATCCCTTTATTGTGCATTGCCTAATATGGTGCACTTCTCCATAGTCTTTTATTGTGCATGGTTTAAGATGGTGCACTTCTCCATAGTCCTTTATTGTGCGTAGTCTAAGATGGCGCACTTCTCTATAGCTCTTTATTGTGCATGGTCTAAGATGGTGCACTTTTCCATAGTCCTTTATTGTGCATGGTCTAAGATGGTGCACTTCTCCATAGTCCTTTATTGTGCATGGTCTAAGATGGCGCACTTTTCCATAGCCCTTCATTGTGCATGGTCTAAGATGGTGCACTTCTCCATAGTCCTTTATTGTGAATGGTCTAAGATGGCGCACTTCTCCATTGCTCTTTATTGTGCATGGTCTAAGATGGTGCACTTTTCCATAGTCCTTTATTGTGCATGGACTAAGATGGCGCACTTCTAAATAGGCCTTTATTGTGCATTGTCTAAGATGGCGAACTTCTCCATAGCCCTTTATTGTGCATGGTCTAAGATGGCGCACTTCTCCATAGCTCTTTATTGTGCATGGTCTAAGATGGTGCACTTCTCCATAGTCCATTATTGTGCATGGTCTAAGATGGTGCACTTCTCCATAGCCCTTTATTGTGCATGGTCTAAGATGGCGCACTTCTCCATAGTCCTTTATTGTGCATGGTCTAAGATGGTGCACTTCTCCATGGCCCTTTATTGTGCATGGTCTAAGATGGCGCACATCTCTAAAGTCCTTTATTGTGCATGGTCTAAGATGGTGCACTTCTCCATAGCCCTTTATTGTGCATGATCTAAGATGGCGCTCTTCTCCATAGCCCTTTATTGTGCATGGTCTAAGATGGCGCACTTCTCCATAGCTCTTTATTGTGCATGGTCTAAGATGGTGCACTTCTCCATTATCCTTTATTGTGCATGGTCTAAGATGGCGCACTTCTCCATGGCCCTTCATTGTGCAATGTCTAAGATGGTGCACTTCTCCATAGCCCTTTATTGTGCATGGTCTAAGATGGCGCACGTCTCCATAGCCCTTTATTGTGCATGGTATAAGATGGCGCACTTCTCCATAGCCCTTTTATTGTGCATTGTCTAAGAGGGCGCTCGTCTCGATAGCCCTTTATTGTGCATGGTCTAAGATGGCGCACATCTCCATAGTCCTTCATTATGCATGGTCTAAGATGGTGCACTATTCCATAGGCCTTTATTGTGCATGGTCTAAGATGGTGCACTTCTCCATAGTCCTTTATTGTGCATGGTCTAAGATGGTGCACTTCTCCATAGCCCTTTATTGTGCATGGTCTAAGATGGCTCACTTCTCCATAGTCCTTTATTGTGCATGGTCTAAGATGGTGCACTTCTCCATGGCCCTTTATTGTGCTTGGTCTAAGATGGCGCACATCTCCATAGCCCTTTACTGTGCATGGTCTAATATGGCGCACATCTCCAGAGTCCTTCATTGTGCATGGTCAAAGATGGTGCACTTCTCCATAGCCCTTTATTGTGCATGGTCTAAGATGGCACACTTCTCCATAGGCCTTCATTGTGCATAGTCTAAGATGGCGCACTTCTCCATAGCCCTTTATTGTGCATGATCTAATATGGCTCACTTCTCCATAGCCCTTTATTGTGCATGGTCTTAGATGGCGCACTTCTAAATAGGCCTTTATTGTGCATGGTCTAAGATGGCGCACTTCTCCATAGTCCTTTATTGTGCATGGTCTAAGATGGCGCACTTCTCCATAGCCCTTCATTGTGCATGGTCTAAGATGGTGCACTTCTCCATTGTCCTTTATTGTGAATGGTCTAAGATGGCGTACTTCTAAATAGGCCTTTATTGTGCATTGTCTAAGATGGCGAACTTCTCCATAGCCCTTTATTGTGCATGGTCTAAGATGGCGCATTTCTCCATAGTCCTTTATTGTGCATGGTCTAAGATGGTGCACTTCTCCATAGCCCTTTATTGTGCATGGTCTAAGATGGCGCACTTCTCCGTAGCCCTTTATTGTGCATGGTCTAAGATGGCGCACTTCTCCATAGCCCTTCATTGTGCATGGTCTAAGATGGTGCACTTCTCGATAGTCCTTTATTGTGAATGGTCTAAGATGGCGCACTTCTCCATAGCTCTTTATTGTGCATGGTCTAAGATGGTGCACTTTTCCATAGTCCTTTATTGTGCATGGTCTAAGATGGTGCACTTCTCCATAGTCCTTTATTGTGCATGGTCTAAGACGGAGCATGACTCCATAGCCCTTTATTGTGCATGGTCTAAGATGGCGCACTTCTAAATAGGCCTTTATTGTGCATTGTCTAAGATGGCGAACTTCTCCATAGCCCTTTATTGTGCATGGTCTAAGATGGCGCACTTCTCCATAGCTCTTTATTGTGCATGGTCTAAGATGGTGCACTTCTCCATAGTCCTTTATTGTGCATGGTCTAAGATGGTGCACTTCTCCATAGCCCTTTATTGTGCATGGTCTAGTATGGCGCACATCTCCATAGTCCTTCATTGTGCATGGTCTAAGATGGTGCACGTCTCCATAGCCCTTTATTGTGCATGGTCTAAGATGGTGCACTTCTCCATACTCCTTTATTGTGCATGGTTTAAGATGGTGCACTTCTCCATAGTCCTTTATTGTGCGTGGTCTAAGATGGCGCACTTCTCCATAGCCCTTTATTGTGCATGGTTTAAGATGGTGCACTTCTCCATAGTCCTTTATTGTGCGTGGTCTAAGATGGCGCACTTCTCCATAGCCCTTTATTGTGCATGGTTTAAGATGGTGCACATCTCCATAGTCCTTTATTGTGCATGGTCTAAGGTGGCGCACTTCTCCATAGCCCTTTTTTGTGAATGGTCTAAGATGGCGCACTTCTCCATAGTCCTTTATTGTGCATGGTCTAAGATGGCGCACGTCTCCATAGCCCTTTATTGTGCATGGTCTAAGATGGCGCACTTCTTCATAGCCCTTTATTGTGCATGGTCTAAGATGGCGCACTTCTCTATTGCCCTTCATTGTGTATGGTCTAAGATGGTGCACTTCTCCATAGCCCTTTATTGTGTATGGTCTAAGATGGTGCACGTCTCCATAGCCCTTTATTGTGCATGGTCTAAGATAGCGCACTTCTCCATAGCCCTTTATTGTGCATTGTCTAAGACGGCGCACATCTCCATAGCCCTTTATTGTGCATGGTCTAAGATGGCGCACTTCTCCATAGTCCTTTATTGTGCATGGTCTAAGATGGTGCTATTCTCCATAGCCCTTTATTGTGCATGGTCTAAGATGGTGCACTTCTCCATAGCCCTTTATTGTGCATGGTCCAAGATGGCGCACTTCTCCATAGCCCTTTATTGTGCATGGTCTAAGATGGCGTACTTCTCCATAGCCCTTTATTGTGCATGGTCTAATAAGGCGCACATCTCCATAGTCCTTTATTGTGCATGGTCTAAGATGGCACACTTCTCCATAGCCCTTTATTGTGCATGGTATAATATGGCGCACATCTCCATAGTCCTTCATTGTGCATGGTCTAAGATGGTGAACTTCTCCATAGCCCTTTATTGTGCATGGTCTAAGATGGTGCACTTCTCCATAGGCCTTTATTGTGCATGGTCTAAGATGGCGCACTTCTCCATAGCCCTTTATTGTGCATGGTCTAAGATGGCGCACTTCTCCATAGCTCTTTATTGTGCATGGTCTAAGATGGTGCACTATTCCATAGTCCTTTATTGTGCATGGTCTAAGATGGTGCACTTCTCCATAGCCCTTTAGTGTGCATGGTCTAAGATGGCGCACTTCTCCATAGCTCTTTATTGTGCATGGTCTAAGATGGTGCACTTTTCCATAGTCCTTTATTGTGCATGGTCTAAGATGGTGCACTTCTCCATAGTCCTTTATTGTGCATGGTCTAAGATGGTGCACGTCTCCATAGCCCTTTATTGTGCATGGTCTAAGATGGCTCACTTCTCCATAGCCCTTTATTGTGCATGGTCTAAGATGGCGCACATCTCCATAGCCCTTTATTCTGCATGGTCTATGATGGAGCACGTCTCCATAGCCCTTTATTGTGCATGGTCTAAGATGGCTCACTTCTAAATAGGCCTTTATTGTGCATGGTCTAAGATAGCGAACTTCTCCATAGCCCTTTATTCTGCATGGTCTATGATGGCGCACTTCTCCATAGCTCTTTATTGTGCATGGTCTAAGATGGTGCACTTCTCCATAGTCCTTTATTGTGCATGGTCTAAGATGGTGCACTTCTCCATAGCCCTTTATTGTGCATGGTCTAATATGGCGCACATCACCATAGTCCTTCATTGTGCATGGTCTAAGATGGTGCACTTCTCCATAGCCCTTTATTGTGCATGGTCTAAGATGGCGCACTTCTCCATAGCCCTTTATTGTGCATGATCTAATATGGCGCACATCTCCATAGTCCTTCATTGTGAATGGTCTAAGATGGTGCACTTCTCCGTAGCCCTTTATTGTGCAATGTCTAAGATGGCGCACTTCTCCATATCCCTTTATTGTGCATTGTCTAATATGGCGCACTTCTCCATAGTCCTTTATTGTGCATGGTCTAAGATGGTGCACTTCTCCATAGTCTTTTATTGTGCGTAGTCTAAGATGGCGCACTTCTCCATAGCTCTTTATTGTGCATGGTCTAAGATGGTGCACTTTTCCATAGTCCTTTATTGTGCATGGTCTAAGATGGTGCACTTCTCCATAGTCCTTTATTGTGCATGGTCTAAGATGGCGCACTTCTCCATAGCCCTTCATTGTGCATGGTCTAAGATGGTGCACTTCTCCATAGTCCTTTATTGTGAATGGTCTAAGATGGCGCACTTCTCCATTGCTCTGTATTGTGCATGGTCTAAGATGGTGCACTTTTCCATAGTCCTTTATTGTGCATGGTCTAAGATGGCGCACTTCTAAATAGGCCTTTATTGTGCATTGTCTAAGATGGCGAACTTCTCCATAGCCCTTTATTGTGCATGGTCTAAGATGGCGCACTTCTCCATAGCTCTTTATTGTGCATGGTCTAAGATGGTGCACTTCTCCATAGTCCTTTATTGTGCATGGTGTCATGATCTCTGCAGGCAGAGATCATAGCAAGCCTATAGAGGGACAAGCTCTCGGAAGATGGAACTATACTGACCATGAACTAAGCCTGCCGCGCAACTAGAAATAGCCAGGTAGCATTTCCTATTTATCGCTAGATGCCCAGCTCTGGCCTAAGACCTAAATAGCTAGCAGAGGGAAATATAAGACCTGGCTCACCTCTAGAGAAATATTCCAAAGAAGACAGTAGCCCCCCACATATAATGACGGTGAGTTCAGATGAAACAACAAACGCAGCAGGAAAATAGTCTTAGCAAATTTGAGGTCCGCTTACTAGATAGCAGAAGACAGATAGTATACTTTCATGGTTAGCAGAAAAACACTAACAAAACACCATCCAGAGATTACCTTAAACTCTGGCATTAACTCATAACGCCAGAGTAGCAATCCCTGATCAACGAGAGCTTTCCAGACACAGTAACAAAACTTCAGCTGTGAACTGGAACAAATAGGCAAAACGAAACATGGACAAAAGTCCAACTTATCTAGTAGTTGTCTAGAAGCAGGAACAAGCACTGAGAGGCATCAGATAACATTGTTGACCGGCAAGAAACCACCAGAGAAATGAGCTTAAATAGCGACACCCACTACTGATGGAACCAGGTGAAACAGGAAAGAGGATGACAAGTCCAATTCCACAAGCGGCCACCGGGGGAGCCCAGAATCCAAATTCACAACAGTACCCCCCCCTCAAGGAGGGGGCACCGAACCCTCACCAGATCCACCAGGGCGACCAGGATGAGCCCTATGGAAGGCACGAACAAGATCAGAAGCATGAACATCAGATGCATTGACCCAAGAATTATCCTCCTGGCCGTAACCCTTCCAGTTGACCAGATACTGGAGTCTCCGTCTGGAAACACGAGAGTCCAAAATTTTCTCCACAACGTACTCCAACTCACCCTCAACCAACACCGGAGCAGGAGGCTCAACTGAAGGTACAACAGGTACCTCATACCTGCGCAATAACGACCGATGAAAAACGTTATGAATGGAAAAGGACGCAGGGAGGTCCAAACGGAAAGAAACAGGATTAAGAATCTCCAATATTCTATAAGGGCCGATGAACCGAGGTTTAAACTTAGGAGAAGAGACCCTCATAGGGACAAAACGAGAAGACAACCACACCAAATCTCCAACACAAAGCCGAGAACCAACACGACGATGACGGTTGGCAAAACGCTGAGTCTTCTCCTGGGACAACTTCAAATTGTCCATAACCTGCCCCCAGATGTGATGCAATCTCTCCACCACCGCATCCACTCCAGGACAATCCGAGGATTCCACCTGACCGGAGGAAAATCGAGGGTGAAACCCCGAATTACAGAAAAACGGGGACACCAAGGTGGAAGAGCTGGCCCGATTATTGAGGGCGAACTCTGCCAATGGCAAAAAAGCAACCCAATCATCCTGGTCAGCAGAGACAAAACACCTCAGATATGTCTCCAGGGTCTGATTAGTCCGCTCGGTCTGGCCATTAGTCTGAGGGTGAAAAGCAGATGAAAAAGACAAATCTATGCCCATCCTAGCACAGAATGCCCGCCAAAATCTAGACACAAATTGGGTACCTCTGTCAGAAACAATATTCTCAGGAATACCGTGCAATCGGACAACATTCTGAAAAAACAGAGGAACCAACTCAGAAGAAGAAGGCAACTTGGGCAGAGGAACCAAATGGACCATTTTAGAGAAACGGTCACAGACCACCCAGATGACAGACATCTTCTGGGAAACAGGCAGATCTGAAATAAAATCCATCGAGATGTGTGTCCAAGGCCTCTTAGGAATAGGCAAGGGCAACAGCAGTCCGCTAGCCCGAGAACTACAAGACTTGGCCCGAGCACAAATGTCACATGACTGCACAAAGACTCGCACATCTCGTGACAGGGAAGGCCACCAGAAGGATCTTGCCACCAAATCCCTGGTACCAAAAATTCCGGGATGACCTGCCAATGCAGAAGAATGTACCTCAGAGATGACTCTACTGGTCCAATCATCCGGAACAAACAGTCTATCAGGCGGACAACGATCCGGTCTATCCGCCTGAAACTCTTGCAAGGACCGCCGCAGATCAGGAGAAACGGCCGACAAAATTACTCCCTCCCTAAGGATACCTGTGGGTTCAGAATTACCAGGAGAGTCCGGGTCAAAACTCCTAGAAAGGGCATCTGCCTTAACATTCTTAGAACCCGGTAGGTATGACACCACAAAATTAAAGCGAGAAAAAAATAAAGACCAGCGCGCCTGTCTAGGATTCAGGCGCCTGGCAGTCTCAAGATAAATCAAATTTTTGTGGTCAGTCAATACCACCACCTGATGCTTAGCCCCCTCTAGCCAATGGCGCCACTCCTCAAACGCCCACTTCATGGCCAAAAGCTCCCGATTCCCAACATCATAATTCCGCTCTGCGGGCGAAAATTTGCGAGAAAAGAAGGCACAAGGCCTAATGACGGAGCAGTCGGAACCTTTCTGCGACAACACTGCCCCAGCTCCGATCTCCGAAGCGTCAACCTCAACCTGAAAAGGCAGATTCACATCAGGCTGACGCAACACAGGGGCAGAGGCAAAACGGTGCTTAAGCTCCTGAAAGGCCTCTACAGCATGAGGGGACCAATTAGCAACATCAGCGCCTTGTCTGGTCAAATCAGTCAGTGGTTTAACGACATCCGAAAAACCAGCAATAAATCGGCGGTAAAAGTTGGCAAAGCCCAAAAATCTCTGAAGACCCTTAAGAGAGGAGGGCTGAGTCCAGTCACAAATAGCTTGCACCTTGACGGGATCCATCTCAATGGAAGAGGGAGAAAAAATATACCCCAAAAAGGAAATTTTCTGGACCCCAAAAACGCACTTAGACCCCTTCACACATAAAGAATTAGACCGCAGAACCTGAAAAACTCTCCTGACCTGCTGGACATGAGAGTCCCAGTCATCAGAAAAAATCAGAATATCATCCAGATATATTATCATAAATTTATCCAGAAAATCGCGGAAAATATCATGCATAAAAGACTGGAAAACTGAAGGGGCATTAGAAAGACCAAAAGGCATGACCAAATACTCAAAGTGGCCCTCGGGCGTATTAAATGCGGTCTTCCACTCATCCCCCTGCCTGATCCGCACCAAATTATACGCCCCACGAAGATCAATTTTAGAGAACCACTTAGCACCCTCTATACGAGCAAACAAATCAGTAAGCAATGGCAATGGGTATTGATACCTAACAGTGATCTTATTCAGAAGCCGATAATCAATACATGGTCTCAAAGAGCCGTCCTTTTTTGAGACAAAGAAAAACCCAGCTCCCAAGGGAGAAGAAGATGGACGAATATGTCCCTTTTCCAAAGACTCCTTTATATATTCCCGCATAGCAGCATGTTCCGGCACAGACAGATTAAACAAACGACCCTTTGGATATTTGCAACCCGGTATCAAATCTATGGCACAATCGCACTCACGGTGCGGAGGTAACGACCCAAGCTTGGGTTCGTCAAAGACGTCTTGATAATCAGAGAGGAACTCAGGGACTTCAGAGGGAATGGACGACGAAATAGAAACCAAAGGTAAGTCCCCATGAATACCCTTACATCCCCAGCTCAACACAGACATTGCTCTCCAGTCCAAGACTGGATTGTGAGACTGCAACCATGGCAATCCCAGTACCAAATCGTCATGTAAATTATACAGCACCAGGAAACGAATAATCTCCTGGTGATCCGGATTGATACGCATGGTTACTTGTGTCCAGTATTGTGGTTTATTATTAGCCAATGGGGTGGAGTCAATCCCCTTCAGAGGAATAAGAGTCTCCAAAGGCTCTAAATCAAAACCACAACGATTGGCAAAGGACCAATCCATAAGACTCAGAGCGGCGCCAGAGTCAACATAGGCGTCCGTGGCAATGGATGACAAAGAGCAAATCAGGGTTACAGACAAAATAAACTTAGACTGAATGGTGCCAATGGAAACAGACTTATCAAGCTTCTTTGTACGCCTAGAGCATGCTGATATAACATGAGTAGAATCCCCACAATAGAAGCACAATCCATTCTTCCGTCTAAAATTCTGTCGCTCGCTCCTGGACAGAATTCTATCACACTGCATACTTTCTGGCGTCTTTTCCATAGACACCGCCAGATGGTGCACCGGTTTGCGCTCCCGCAGACGCCTATCAATCTGAATAGCCATTGTCATGGACTCATTCAGACCTGCAGGCACAGGGAACCCCACCATAACATCCTTAACGGCATCAGAGAGACCTTCTCTGAAAGTTGCCGCCAAGGCGCACTCATTCCACTGAGTAAGCACAGACCATTTACGGAATTTTTGGCAGTAAACTTCAGCTTCGTCTTGCCCCTGAGATAGTGCCATCAAAGTTTTTTCTGCCTGAAGTTCCAAATGAGGTTCCTCATAAAGCAAGCCCAAGGCCAGAAAAAACGCATCCACATCGCGCAACGCAGGATCCCCTGCTGGCAATGAGAAGGCCCAATCTTGAGGGTCACCCCTGAGCAAGGAAATCACAATCCTAACCTGCTGAGCAGGGTCTCCAGCTGAACGAGACTTCAGGGACAAATAAAGCTTACAATTATTTCGGAAATTCTGGAAGCTAGCTCTATTCCCTGTGAAGAACTCCGGCAAAGGAATTCTCGGCTCAGATACCGGAGCATGTACCACAAAATCTTGTAAATTTTGTACTTTCGTGATGAGATTATTCAAACCCGCAGTTACACTCTGAAGATCCATTATTGTCAGGTGCACACAGAGTCATACAGAGATTAGGAGGAGAGAGAGAAAAAAGACTGCAGCAAGGCAAACTGGAAAAAAAAAAAAAAAATTCCAGCAGACTTCTTATAACTCTCCTTTCTCAACCTGGGTCTTTAACACTTTACTGGCCGGTCAAACTGTCATGATCTCTGCAGGCAGAGATCATAGCAAGCCTATAGAGGGACAAGCTCTCGGAAGATGGAACTATACTGACCATGAACTAAGCCTGCCGCGCAACTAGAAATAGCCAGGTAGCATTTCCTATTTATCGCTAGATGCCCAGCTCTGGCCTAAGACCTAAATAGCTAGCAGAGGGAAATATAAGACCTGGCTCACCTCTAGAGAAATATTCCAAAGAAGACAGTAGCCCCCCACATATAATGACGGTGAGTTCAGATGAAACAACAAACGCAGCAGGAAAATAGTCTTAGCAAATTTGAGGTCCGCTTACTAGATAGCAGAAGACAGATAGTATACTTTCATGGTCAGCAGAAAAACACTAACAAAACACCATCCAGAGATTACCTTAAACTCTGGCATTAACTCATAACGCCAGAGTAGCAATCCCTGATCAACGAGAGCTTTCCAGACACAGTAACAAAACTTCAGCTGTGAACTGGAACAAATAGGCAAAACGAAACATGGACAAAAGTCCAACTTATCTAGTAGTTGTCTAGAAGCAGGAACAAGCACTGAGAGGCATCAGATAACATTGTTGACCGGCAAGAAACCACCAGAGAAATGAGCTTAAATAGCGACACCCACTACTGATGGAACCAGGTGAAACAGGAAAGAGGATGACAAGTCCAATTCCACAAGCGGCCACCGGGGGAGCCCAGAATCCAAATTCACAACAGCATGGTCTAAGATGGTGCACTTCTCCATAGCCCTTTATTGTGCATGGTCTAAGATGGCGCACTTCTCCATAGCTCTTTATTGTGCATGGTCTAAGATGGTGCACTTCTCCATAGTCCTTTATTGTGCATGGTCTAAGATGGTGCACTTCTCCATAGCCCTTTATTGTGCATGGTCTAAGATGGCGCACTTCTCCATAGTCCTTTATTGTGCATGGTCTAAGATGGTGCACTTCTCCATGGCCCTTTATTGTGCATGGTCTAAGATGGCGCACATCTCCATAGTCCTTTATTGTGCATGGTCTAAGATGGCACACTTCTCCATAGCCCTTTATTGTGCATGGTCTAATATGGCGCACATCACCATAGTCCTTCATTGTGCATGGTCTAAGATGGTGCACTTCTCCATAGCCCTTTATTGTGCATGGTCTAAGATGGCGCACTTCTCCATAGCCCTTTATTGTGCATGATCTAATATGGCGCACATCTCCATAGTCCTTCATTGTGAATGGTCTAAGATGGTGCACTTCTCCATAGCCCTTTATTGTGCATGGTCTAATATGGCGCACTTCTCCATAGCTCTTTATTGTGCATTGTCTAAGAGGGCGCATGTCTCGATAGCCCTTTATTGTGCATGGTCTAAGATGGCGCACTTCTCCGTAGCCCTTTATTGTGCATTGTCTAAGATGGCGCACTTCTCCATAGCCCTTTATTGTGCATGGTCTAAGATGGTGCACTTCTCCATAGTCCTTTATTGTGCATGGTTTAAGATGGTGCACTTCTCCATAGTCCTTCATTGTGCGTAGTCTAAGATGGCGCACTTCTCCATAGCCCTTTATTGTGCATGGTTTAAGATGGTGCACTTCTCCATAGTCCTTTATTGTGCATGGTCTAAGATGATGCACTTCCCTATAGTCTGTTATTGTGCATGGTCTAAGATGGCGCACTTCTCCATAGCTCTTTATTGTGCATGGTCTAAGATGATGCACTTCTCCATAGCCCTTTATTTTGCATGGTTTAAGGTGGTGCACTTCTCCATAGTCCTTTATTGTGCATGGTCTAAGATGGTGCACTTCTCCATAGCCCTTCATTGTGCATTGTCTAAGAGGGCGCACGTCTCGATAGCCCTTTATTGTGCATGGTCTAAGATGGCGCACTTCTCCGTAGCCCTTTATTGTGCAATGTCTAAGATGGCGCACTTCTCCATATCCCTTTATTGTGCATTGTCTAATATGGCGCACTTCTCCATAGTCCTTTATTGTGCATGGTCTAAGATGGTGCACTTCTCCATAGTCCTTTATTGTGCGTAGTCTAAGATGGCGCACTTCTCTATAGCTCTTTATTGTGCATGGTCTAAGATGGTGCCCTTTTCCATAGTCCTTTATTGTGCATGGTCTAAGATGGTGCACTTCTCCATAGTCCTTTATTGTGCATGGTCTAAGATGGCGCACTTTTCCATAGCCCTTCATTGTGCATGGTCTAAGATGGTGCACTTCTCTATAGCCCTTTATTGTGCATGGTCTAATATGGCACACTTCTCCATAGCTCTTTATTGTGCATTGTCTAAGAGGGCGCATGTCTCGATAGCCCTTTATTGTGCATGGTCTAAGATGGCGCACTTCTCCGTAGCCCTTTATTGTGCATTGTCTAAGATGGCGCACTTCTCCATAGCCCTTTATTGTGCATGGTCTAAGATGGTGCACTTCTCCATAGTCCTTTATTGTGCATGGTTTAAGATGGTGCACTTCTCCATAGTCCTTCATTGTGCGTAGTCTAAGATGGCGCACTTCTCCATAGCCCTTTATTGTGCATGGTTTAAGATGGCGCACTTCTCCATAGCTCTTTATTGTGCATGGTCTAAGATGATGCACTTCTCCATAGCCCTTTATTTTGCATGGTTTAAGGTGGTGCACTTCTCCATAGTCCTTTATTGTGCATGGTCTAAGATGGTGCACTTCTCCATAGCCCTTCATTGTGCATTGTCTAAGAGGGCGCACGTCTCGATAGCCCTTTATTGTGCATGGTCTAAGATGGCGCACTTCTCCGTAGCCCTTTATTGTGCAATGTCTAAGATGGCGCACTTCTCCATATCCCTTTATTGTGCATTGCCTAATATGGTGCACTTCTCCATAGTCTTTTATTGTGCATGGTTTAAGATGGTGCACTTCTCCATAGTCCTTTATTGTGCGTAGTCTAAGATGGCGCACTTCTCTATAGCTCTTTATTGTGCATGGTCTAAGATGGTGCACTTTTCCATAGTCCTTTATTGTGCATGGTCTAAGATGGTGCACTTCTCCATAGTCCTTTATTGTGCATGGTCTAAGATGGCGCACTTTTCCATAGCCCTTCATTGTGCATGGTCTAAGATGGTGCACTTCTCCATAGTCCTTTATTGTGAATGGTCTAAGATGGCGCACTTCTCCATTGCTCTTTATTGTGCATGGTCTAAGATGGTGCACTTTTCCATAGTCCTTTATTGTGCATGGACTAAGATGGCGCACTTCTAAATAGGCCTTTATTGTGCATTGTCTAAGATGGCGAACTTCTCCATAGCCCTTTATTGTGCATGGTCTAAGATGGCGCACTTCTCCATAGCTCTTTATTGTGCATGGTCTAAGATGGTGCACTTCTCCATAGTCCATTATTGTGCATGGTCTAAGATGGTGCACTTCTCCATAGCCCTTTATTGTGCATGGTCTAAGATGGCGCACTTCTCCATAGTCCTTTATTGTGCATGGTCTAAGATGGTGCACTTCTCCATGGCCCTTTATTGTGCATGGTCTAAGATGGCGCACATCTCTAAAGTCCTTTATTGTGCATGGTCTAAGATGGTGCACTTCTCCATAGCCCTTTATTGTGCATGATCTAAGATGGCGCTCTTCTCCATAGCCCTTTATTGTGCATGGTCTAAGATGGCGCACTTCTCCATAGCTCTTTATTGTGCATGGTCTAAGATGGTGCACTTCTCCAAAGTCCTTTATTGTGCATGGTCTAAGATGGTGCACTTCTCCATAGCCCTTTATTGTGCATGGTCTAAGATGGCGCACTTCTCCATAGTCCTTTATTGTGCATGGTCTAAGATGGTGCACTTCTCCATGGCCCTTTATTGTGCATGGTCTAAGATGGCGCACATCTCTAAAGTCCTTTATTGTGCATGGTCTAAGATGGTGCACTTCTCCATAGCCCTTTATTGTGCATGATCTAAGATGGCGCTCTTCTCCCTAGGCCTTTATTGTGCATGGTCCAAGATGGCGCACTTCTCCATAGCCCTTTGTTGTGCATGATCTAATATGGCGCACATCTCCATAGTCCTTCATTGTGCATGGTCTAAGATGGTGCACTTCTCCATAGCCCTTTATTGTGCATGGTATAAGATGGCGCACTTCTCCATAGCTCTTTATTGTGCATTGTCTAAGAGGGCGCATGTCTCGATAGCCCTTTATTGTGCATGGTCTAAGATGGCGCATTTCTCTGTAGCCCTTTATTGTGCATTGTCTAAGATGGCGCACTTCTCCAATGCCCTTTATTGTGAATTGTCTAAGATGGCGCACTTATCCATAGTCCTTTATTGTGCATGGTCTAAGATGGTGCACTTCTGCATAGTCCTTTATTGTGCATGGGTTAATATGGTGCACTTCTCCATAGTCCTTTATTGTGCGTAGTCTAAGATGGCGCACTTCTCCATAGCCCTTTATTGTGCATAGTTTAAGATGGTGCACTTCTCCATAGCCCTTTATTTTGCATGGTTTAAGGTGGTGCACTTCTCCATAGTCCTTTATTGTCCATGGTCTAAGATGGTGCACTTCTCCATAGCCCTTCATTGTGCATTGTCTAAGAGGGCGCACGTCTCGATAGCCCTTTATTGTGCATGGTCTAAGATGGCGCACTTCTCCGTAGCCCTTTATTGTGCAATGTCTAAGATGGCGCACTTCTCCATATCCCTTTATTTTGCATTGTCTAATATGGCGCACTTCTCCATAGTCCTTTATTGTGCATGGTCTAAGATGGTGCACTTCTCCATAGTCTTTTATTGTGCATGGTTTAAGATGGTGCACTTCTCCATAGTCCTTTATTGTGCGTAGTCTAAGATGGCGCACTTCTCCATAGCTCTTTATTGTGCATGGTCTAAGATGGTGCACTTTTCCATAGTCCTTTATTGTGCATGGTCTAAGATGGTGCACTTCTCCATAGTCCTTTATTGTGCATGGTCTAAGATGGCGCACTTCTCCATAGCCCTTCATTGTGCATGGTCTAAGATGGTGCACTTCTCCATAGTCCTTTATTGTGAATGGTCTAAGATGGCGCACTTCTCCATTGCTCTTTATTGTGCATGGTCTAAGATGGTGCACTTTTCCATAGTCCTTTATTGTGCATGGTCTAAGATGGCGCACTTCTAAATAGGCCTTTATTGTGCATTGTCTAAGATGGCGAACTTCTCCATAGCCCTTTATTGTGCATGGTCTAAGATGGCGCACTTCTCCATAGCTCTTTATTGTGCATGGTCTAAGATGGTGCACTTCTCCATAGTCCTTTATTGTGCATGGTCTAAGATGGTGCACTTCTCCATAGCCCTTTATTGTGCATGGTGTATGATGGCGCACTTCTCCATAGTCCTTTATTGTGCATGGTCTAAGATGGTGCACTTCTCCATGGCCCTTTATTGTGCATGGTCTAAGATGGCGCACATCTCTAAAGTCCTTTATTGTCCATGGTCTAAGATGGTGCACTTCTCCATAGCCCTTTATTGTGCATGATCTAAGATGGCGCTCTTCTCCATAGCCCTTTATTGTGCATGGTCTAAGATGGCGCACTTCTCCATAGCTCTTTATTGTGCATGGTCTAAGATGGTGCACTTCTCCATAGTCCTTTATTGTGCATGGTCTAAGATGGTGCACTTCTCCATAGCCCTTTATTGTGCATGGTCTAAGATGGCGCACTTCTCCATAGTCCTTTATTGTGCATGGTCTAAGATGGTGCACTTCTCCATGGCCCTTTATAGTGCATGGTCTAAGATGGCGCACATCTCTAAAGTCCTTTATTGTGCATGGTCTAAGATGGTGCACTTCTCCATAGCCCTTTATTGTGCATGATCTAAGATGGCGCTCTTCTCCCTAGGCCTTTATTGTGCATGGTCCAAGATGGCGCACTTCTCCATAGCCCTTTGTTGTGCATGATCTAATATGGCGCACATCTCCATAGTCCTTCATTGTGCATGGTCTAAGATGGTGCACTTCTCCATAGCCCTTTATTGTGCATGGTATAAGACGGCGCACTTCTCCATAGCTCTTTATTGTGCATTGTCTAAGAGGGCGCATGTCTCGATAGCCCTTTATTGTGCATGGTCTAAGATGGCGCATTTCTCTGTAGCCCTTTATTGTGCATTGTCTAAGATGGCGCACTTCTCCAATGCCCTTTATTGTGAATTGTCTAAGATGGCGCACTTCTCCATAGTCCTTTATTGTGCATGGTCTAAGATGGTGCACTTCTGCATAGTCCTTTATTGTGCATGGGTTAATATGGTGCACTTCTCCATAGCCCTTTATTGTGCATGGTCTAAGATGGCGCACTTCTCCATAGCCCTTTATTGTGCATAGTCTAAGATGGCGCACTTCTCCATAGCTCTTTATTGTGCATGGTCTAAGATGATGCACTTCTCCATAGTCCTTTATTGTGCATGGTCTAAGATGGTGCACTTCTCCATAGTCCTTTATTGTGCATGGTCTAACATGATGCACTTCTCCATTGCCCTTTATTGTGCATGATCTAATATGGCGCACATCTCCATAGTCCTTCATTGTGCATGGTCTAAGATGGTGCACGTCTCCATAGCCCTTTATTGTGCATGGTCTAAGATGGCGCAATTCTCCATAGCTCTTTATTGTGCATTGTGTAAGAGGGCGCATGTCTCGATAGCCTTTTATTGTGCATGGTCTAAGATGGTGCACTTCTCCGTAGCCCTTTATTGTGCATTGTCTGAGATGGCGCACTTCTCCATAGCCCTTTATTGTGCATTGTCTAAGATGGCGCACTTCTCCATAGTCCTTTATTGTGCATGGTCTAAGATGGTGCACTTCTCCATAGTCCTTTATTCTGCATGGTCTAAGATGATGCACTTCTCCATAGTCCTTTATTGTGCATGGTCTAAGATGGCGCACTTCTCCATAGTACTTTATTGTGCATGGTCTAAGATGGTGCACTTCTCCATAGCCCTTCATTGTCCATGGTCTAAGATGGCGCACTTCTCCATAGTCCTTTATTGTGCATGGTCTAAGATGGTGCACTTCTCCATAGTCCTTTATTGTGCGTGGTCTAAGATGGCACACTTCTCCATAGCCCTTTATTGTGCATGGTTTAAGATGGTGCACTTCTCCATAGTCCTTTATTGTGCATGGTCTAAGATGGTGCACGTCTCCATAGCCCTTTATTGTGCATGGTCTAAGATGGCGCAATTCTCCATAGTTCTTTCTTGTGCATTGTCTAAGAGGGCGCACGTCTCGATAGCCCTTTATTGTGCATGGTCTAAGATGGCGCAGTTCTCCATACTCCTTTATTATGCATGGTCTAAGATGGTGCACTTCTCCATAGTCCTTTATTGTGCATGGTTTAAGATGGTGCACTTCTCCATAGTACTTTATTGTGCATGGTCTAAGATGGTGCACTTCTCCATAGCCCTTCATTGTCCATGGTCTAAGATGGCGCACTTCTCCATAGTCCTTTATTGTGCATGGTCTAAGATGGTGCACTTCTCCATAGTCCTTTATTGTGCGTGGTCTAAGATGGCACACTTCTCCATAGCCCTTTATTGTGCATGGTTTAAGATGGTGCACTTCTCCATAGTCCGTTATTGTGCATGGTCTAAGATGGTGCACGTCTCCATAGCCCTTTATTGTGCATGGTCTAAGATGGCGCAATTCTCCATAGTTCTTTCTTGTGCATTGTCTAAGAGGGCGCACGTCTCGATAGCCCTTTATTGTGCATGGTCTAAGATGGCGCAGTTCTCCATACTCCTTTATTGTGCATGGTCTAAGATGGTGCACTTCTCCATAGTCCTTTATTGTGCATGGTTTAAGATGGTGCACTTCTCCATAGTCCTTTACTGTGCGTAGTCTAAGATGGCGCACGTCTCCATAGCCCTTTATTGTGCATGGTTTAAGATGGTGCACTTCTCCATAGTCCTTTATTGTGCATGGTCTAAGATGATGCACTTCTCCATAGTCCTTTATTGTGCATGGTCTAAGATGGCGCACTTCTCCATAGCTCTTTATTGTGCATGGTCTAAGATGATGCACTTCTCCATAGTCCTTTATTGTGCATGGTCTAAGATGGTGCACTTCTCCATAGTCCTTTATTGTGCATGGTCTAACATGATGCACTTCTCCATTGCCCTTTATTGTGCATGGTCTAAGATGGCGCACTTCTCCATTGCCCTTTATTGTGCATGATCTAATATGGCGCACATCTCCATAGTCCTTCATTGTGCATGGTGTAAGATGGTGCACGTCTCCATAGCCCTTTATTGTGCATGGTCTAAGATGGCGCAATTCTCCATAGCTCTTTATTGTGCATTGTCTAAGAGGGCGCACGTCTCGATAGCCTTTTATTGTGCATGGTCTAAGATGGTGCACTTCTCCGTAGCCCTTTATTGTGCATTGTCTGAGATGGCGCACTTCTCCATAGCCCTTTATTGTGCATTGTCTAAGATGGTGCACTTCTCCATAGTCCTTTATTGTGCATGGTCTAAGATGGTGCACTTCTCCATAGTCCTTTATTGTGCATGGTCTAAGATGATGCACTTCTCCATAGTCCTTTATTGTGCATGGTCTAAGATGGCGCACTTCTTCATAGCTCTTTATTGTGCATGGTCTAAGATGATGCACTTCTCCATAGTCCTTTATTGTGCATGGTCTAAGATGGTGCACTTCTCCATAGCCCTTCATTGTCCATGGTCTAAGATGGCGCACTTCTCCATAGTCCTTTATTGTGCATGGTCTAAGATGGTGCACTTCTCCATAGTCCTTTATTGTGCGTGGTCTAAGATGGCGCACTTCTCCATAGCCCTTTATTGTGCATGTTTTAAGATGGTGCACTTCTCCATAGTCCTTTATTGTGCATGGTCTAAGATGATGCACTTCTCCATAGTCCTTTATTGTGCATGGTCTAAGATGGCGCACTTCTCCATAGCTCTTTATTGTGCATGGTCTAAGATGATGCACTTCTCCATAGTCCTTTATTGTGCATGGTCTATGGTGCACTTCTCCATAGCCCTTCATTGTCCATGGTCTAAGATGGCGCACTTCTCCATAGTCCTTTATTGTGCATGGTCTAAGATGATGCACTTCTCCATAGTTCTTTATTGTGCATGGTCTAAGATGGTGCACTTCTCCATAGCCCTTTATTACGCAAGGTCTAAGATGGTGCACTTCTCCATAGCCCTTTATTGTGCATGGTCTAAGATGGTGCACGTCTCCATAGCCCTTTATTGTCCATGATCTAAGATGGCGCACTTCTCCATAGCCCTTTATTGTGCATTTTCTAAGATGGCGCACGTCTCCATAGCCCTTTATTGTGCATGGTCTAAGATGGCGCACTTCTCCATAGCCCTTTATTGTGCAAGGTCTAAGATGGTGCACTTCTCCATAGCCTTTATTGTGCATGGTCTAAGATGGTGCACGTCTCCATAGCCCTTTATTGTGCATGGTCTAAGATGGCGCACGTCTCCATAGCCCTTTATTGTGCACGGTCTAAGATAGCGCACTTCTCCTTAGTCCTTTATTGTGCATGGTTTAAGATGGCGCACTTCTCCATAGCCCTTTATTGTGCATTTTCTAAGATTGCGCACGTCTCTATAGCCCTATATTGTGCACGGTCTAAGATGTTACACTTCTCCATAGCCCTTTATTGTGCAAGGTCTAAGATGGTGCACTTCTCCTTAGTCCTTTATTGTGCATGGTCTATGATGGCGCACGTCTCCATAGACCTTTATTGTGCATGGTCTAAGATGGCGCTCATCTCCATAGCCCTTTATTTTGCATGGTCTAATATGGCGCACATCTCCATAGTCCTTCATTGTGCATGGTCTAAGATGGTACACTTCTCCATAACCCTTTATTGTGCATGGTCTAAGATGGCGCACGTCTCCATAGCCCTTTATTGTGCATGGTCTAAGATGGCGCACTTCTCCATAGCCCTTTGTTGTGCATTGTCTAAGAGGGAGCACGTCTCGATAGCCCTTTATTGTGCATGGTCTAAGATGGCGCACGTCTCCGTAGCCCTTTATTGTGCATTGTCTAAGATGGCGCACTTCTCCATAGCCCTTTATTGTGCATTGTCTAAGATGGCGCACTTCTCCTTAGTCCTTTATTGTGCAAGGTCTAAGATGGTGCACTTCTCCATAGTCCTTTATTGTGCGTGGTCTATGATGGCGCACTTCTCCATAGCCCTTTATTGTGCATGGTTTAAGATGGCGCACGTCTCCATAGCCCTTTATTGTGCATGGTCTAAGATGGCGCACTTCTTCATAGCCCTTTATTGTGCATGGTCTAAGATGGCGCACTTCTAAATAGGCCTTTATTGTGCATTGTCTAAGATGGCGCACTTCTCCATAGCCCTTTATTGTGCATGGTCTAAGATGGCGCACTTCTCCATAGCTCTTTATTGTGCATGGTCTAAGATGGTGCACTTCTCCATAGTCCTTTATTGTGCATGGTCTAAGATGGTGCACTTCTCCATAGCCCTTTATTGTGCATGGTCTAAGATGGCGCACATCTCCATGGCCCTTCATTATGCATGGTCTAAGATAGTGCACCTCTCCATAGCCCTTTATTGTGAATGGTCTAAGATGGTGCACTTCTCCATAGCCCTTTATTGTGCATGGTCTAAGATGGCACACTTCTCCATAGTCCTTTATTGTGCATGGTCTAAGATGGTGCACTTCTCTATGGCCCTTTATTGTGCATGGTCTAAGATGGCACACTTCTCCATGGCCCTTCATTGTGCATGGTCTAAGATGGTGCACGTCTTCATAGCCCTTTATTGTGCACGGTCTAAGATGGCGCACTTCTCCTTAGTCCTTTATTGTGCATGGTTTAACATGGCGCACTTCTCCATAGCCCTTTATTGTGCATTTTCTAAGATGGCGCACATCTCCATAGCCCTTTATTGTGCATGGTCTAAGATGGCGCACTTCTCCATAGCCCTTTATTGTGCAAGGTCTAAGATGGTGCACTTCTCCTTAGTCCTTTATTGTGCATGGTCTAAGATAGCGCACGTCTCCATAGACCTTTATTGTGCATGGTCTAAGATGGCGCTCATCTCCATAGCCCTTTATTTTGCATGGTCTAATATGGTACACTTCTCCATAGCCCTTTATTGTGCATGGTGTAAGATGGCGCACGTCTCCATAGCCCTTTATTGTGCATGGTCTAAGATGGTGCACTTCTCCATAGTCCTTTATTGTGCATGGTCTAATATGGCGCACATCTCCATAGTCCTTCATTGTGCATGGTCTAAGATGGTACACTTCTCCATAGCCCTTTATTGTGCATGGTCTAAGATGGCGCACATCTCCATAGCCCTTTATTGTGCATGGTCTAATATGGCGCACTTCTCCTTAGTCCTTTATTGTGCATGGTCTAAGATGGTGCACTTCTCCATAGTCCTTTATTGTGCATGGTTTAAGATGGTGCACTTCTCCATAGTCCTTTATTGTGCGTGGTCTAAGATGGCGCACTTCTCCATAGCCCTTTATTGTGCATGGTTTAAGATGGCGCACGTCTCCATAGCCCTTTATTGTGCATGGTCTAAGATGGCGCACTTCTTCATAGCCCTTTATTGTGCATGGTCTAAGATGGCGCACTTCTCCATAGCTCTTTATTGTGCATGGTCTAAGATGGTGCACTTCTCCATAGTCCTTCATTGTGCATGGTCTAAGATGGTGCACTTCTCCATAGCCCTTTATTGTGCATGGTCTAAGATGGCGCGCTTCTCCATAGTCCTTTATTGTGCATGGTCTAAGATGGTGCACTTCTCCATGGCCCTTTATTGTGCATGGGCTAAGATGGCACACTTCTCCATGGCCCTTCATTGTGCATGGTCTAAGATAGTGCACTTCTCCATAGCCCTTTATTGTGCATGGTCTAAGATGGCACACTTCTCCATAGCCCTTTATTGTGCATGGTCTAATATGGTGCACATCTCCATAGTCCTTCATTGTGCATGGTCTAAGATGGTTCACTTCTCCATAGCCCTTTATTGTGTATGGTCTAACATGGCGCTCTTCTCCATAGCCCTTTATTGTGCATGGTCTAAGATGGCGCACTTCTCCATAGCTCTTTATTGTGCATGGTCTAAGATGGTGCACTTCTCCATTATCCTTTATTGTGCATGGTCTAAGATGGCGCATTTCCCATAGTCCTTTATTGTGCATGGTCTAAGATGGCGCACTTCTCCATGGCCCTTTATTGTGCATGGTGTCATGATTCCCCAATGGCATGGGAACATCAGAAACACAAAAATAACAGACTAGCTCTCGGGTGATGGAAACTCAAGCTGACCGTGACCTAAATCTACCACACAACTAACAGTAGCCAGGAAGCATTCCTACGGCTGCCTAGATGCCATGCGCCAGCCGGAGAACTAACTACGCCTGGAAGAGGAAGGAACAGACCTGGCTTACCTCTAGAGAAATTCCCCAAAGATGATAGTAGCCCCCACGTATATTAACGGTGAGTTCAGAGGAATAGACATACACAGTATGAAGGTAGATTTAGCAAAGCGAGGTCCACTTACTAGATAGAGGAAGGATACAAAAGAGGACTTCACGGTCAGCTGAAAAACCCTTTCAAAAAACCCATCCTGAAATTACTTTAAGACTCCTGTGTCAACTCATGACACAGGAGTGGCAATTTCAGTCCACAAGAGCTTCCAGTAACAGGAAATAACAAAACTGTAAACTGGACAAGAAAAACAAAACAATAAGGACAAGAGTCCACTTAGCTGATCAGCAGACAAGTAGCAGGAACATGCAACTGAATGACTCAGGTTACAATGATGACCGGCAAGGAAGTGGCTGGAGAGCAAGGCTAAATAGGGAACTCCCAAAACTGATGGAAGCAGGTGAGCTGAGGCAGAAAAGCACACACAAGTCTCCAGTACCACCAGCCACCACCAGGGGAGCCAAAAAGCGGATCACAACAGTACCCCCCCCCTTAAGGAGGGGGCACTGAACCCTCACAAGAACCGCCAGGGCGACCTGGATGAGCCCTATGAAAGGCATGAACCAAATCCGAGGCATGAACATCAGAGGCAGTTACCCAAGAATTATCTTCCTGACCATAGCCCTTCCATTTAACCAGGTACTGGAGTCTCCGCCTGGAAATACGGGAGTCCAAGATCTTCTCTATAACGTACTCCAATTCACCCTCAACCAGCACAGGAGCAGGAGGCCCAGCAGAAGGAACCACCGGCACCTCGTATCTCCGCAACAACGACCGATGGAACACATTATGGATAGCGAAAGATGCCGGAAGGTCCAAACGAAAGGAAACAGGGTTAATAATCTCCAAAATCCTATAGGGACCGATGAACCGAGGCTTAAATTTAGGAGAAGAAACCCTCATTGGGACAAAACGGGAAGACAACCACACCAAGTCCCCAACACGAAGGCGAGGACCAACACGACGCTGGCGGTTAGCAAACCGCTGAGTCCTCTCCTGGGACAAATTCAAATTGTCCACCACTTGTTCCCAAATCCGATACAACCGATCCACCACAGCATCTACTCCAGGACAATCCGAAGACTCCACCTGACCAGAAGAAAAACGGGGATGAAACCCCGAATTGCAAAAGAAAGGGGAAAGCAAAGTGGCAGAACTGGCCCGATTATTAAGAGCAAACTCCGCCAACGGCAAAAAGGCAACCCAATCATCCTGATCCGCAGACACAAAACACCTCAAATACGTCTCCAAAGTTTGATTAGTTCGCTCCGTCTGGCCATTAGTCTGAGGATGGAAGGCAGACGAAAAAGACAAACCAATGCCCAACCTGGCACAGAATGCCCGCCAAAATCTAGAAACGAACTGGGTACCCCTATCAGAAACGATATTTTCAGGAATACCATGCAAGCGAACCACATTTTGAAAAAACAAAGGAACCAACTCAGACGAGGAAGGCAACTTCGGCAATGGCACCAAATGAACCATCTTAGAAAAACGGTCACACACCACCCAGATAACAGACATCCTCTGAGAGACAGGAAGATCAGAAATAAAGTCCATCGAGATGTGCGTCCAAGGCCTCTTCGGAATAGGCAAGGGCAACAACAACCCGCTAGCCCTAGAACAACAAGGCTTGGCCCGAGCACACACATCACAAGACTGCACAAAAACACGCACATCACGAGACAGAGATGGCCACCAGAAGGATCTAGCCACCAAATCCCTGGTACCAAAAATTCCAGGATGACCCGCCAGCGTAGAAGAATGAACCTCCGAGATGACTCTACTGGTCCAATCATCAGGAACAAACAGTCTACCAGGTGGACAGCGATCAGGTCTATCCGCCTGAAACTCTTGCAAAGCACGTCGCAGATCTGGGGAAATAGCGGATAATATCACCCCATCCTTAAGGATACCTGTAGGTTCCGAATCACCAGGGGAATCAGGCTCAAAACTCCTAGAAAGGGCATCCGCCTTCACATTCTTAGAACCTGGTAGATATGAGACCACAAAATTAAACCGAGAGAAAAACAACGACCAGCGCGCCTGTCTAGGATTCAGGCGCCTGGCAGACTCAAGATAAATCAGATTCTTGTGATCAGTCAAAACCACCACCTGATGTCTAGCACCCTCAAGCCAATGACGCCACTCCTCAAATGCCCACTTCATGGCCAAAAGCTCCCGATTACCGACATCATAATTTCTTTCGGCGGCAGAAAATTTTCGAGAAAAGAACGCACAAGGTCTCATCACTGAGCAATCGGAACTTTTCTGCGACAAAACCGCCCCCGCTCCGATCTCGGAAGCATCGACCTCAACCTGAAAGGGAAGAGAGACATCGGGCTGGCGCAACACAGGGGCAGACGAAAAGCGGCGCTTAAGTTCCCGAAAGGCCTCCACAGCGGCAGAGGACCAATTGGCAACATCAGCACCCTTCTTAGTCAAATCCGTAAGAGGCTTAGCAACACCAGAAAAACCAGTTATAAATCGACGATAAAAATTAGCAAAGCCCAAGAACTTCTGAAGACCCTTTAGAGAAGTAGGCTGCGTCCAGTCACAAATAGCCCGAACCTTGACAGGGTCCATCTCAACAGAAGAAGGGGAAAAAATGTACCCCAAAAAGGAAATCTTTTGAACCCCAAAAACACACTTAGAACCCTTTACACACAGAGAATTCTCCCGCAAAACCTGAAAAACCCTCCTGACCTGCTGAACATGAGACTCCCAGTCCTCAGAAAAAATCAAAATATCGTCCAAATACACAATCATAAATTTATCCAGATATTCACGGAAAATATCATGCATAAAGGACTGAAAAACTGAAGGCGCATTAGAAAGGCCGAAAGGCATTACTAAATACTCAAAGTGGCCCTCAGGCGTATTAAATGCGGTTTTCCACTCATCCCCTTGCTTAATTCGCACCAAATTATACGCCCCACGGAGATCAATCTTGGAGAACCACTTAGCCCCCCTTATGCGAGCAAACAAATCAGTAAGCAGCGGCAACGGATACTGATATTTGACAGTAATTTTATTCAGGAGTCGATAATCAACACAAGGCCTCAGCGAGCCATCCTTTTTAGAGACAAAGAAAAACCCAGCTCCTAAAGGTGATGAAGAAGGACGAATATGTCCCTTTTCCAGGGACTCCTTAACATATTCTCGCATGGCAGGTACAGATAGGTTAAACAAACGACCCTTTGGAAATTTACTGCCTGGAATCAGATCTATGGCGCAATCACACTCTCTGTGGGGAGGGAGAGAACCAATTTGAGGCTCTTCAAAAATATCCCCAAAATCCGACAAAAATGCAGGAATCTCAGAGGGAATAGATGACGAGATAGGAACCAAAGGTATGTCCCCATGAGCCCCCCGACATCCCCAGCTTAACACAGACATAGTTTTCCAGTCCAGTACTGGGTTATGAGATTGTAACCATGGTAATCCAAGCACTAAAACATCATGTAAATTATACAACACGAGGAAGCGAATCATCTCCTGATGGTCTGGAGTCATACGCATAGTCACTTGCGTCCAGAACTGTGGTCTATTACAAGCCAGAGGTGTAGAATCAATACCCTTCAGAGGTATAGGAACTTCCAGAGGCTCCAAATCAAACCCACAGCGCCTGGCGAAGGACCAATCCATGAGACTCAGAGCGGCGCCAGAGTCCACATAGGCATCCACGGTAATAACTGATAATGAACAAATCAGAGTTACAGACAGAAGAAATTTAGACTGTAAAGTGCCAATAGAAACAGACTTGTCAACCTTCCTAGTACGTTTAGAGCATGCTGATATAACATGCGCGGAATCACCACAGTAGAAGCACAAGCCATTTTTGCGCCTATAATTCTGCCACTCGCTTCTTGACAGAATTCTGTCACATTGCATTTTCTCTGGCGTCCCTTCAGAAGATACCGCCAAATGGTGCACGGGTTTGCGCTCCCGCAAACGCCGATCAATCTGAATCGCCATTGTCATGGACTCATTCAGACCTGTGGGCGTAGGAAACCCCACCATGACATCCTTAACGGCATCAGAAAGGCCCTCTCTGAAATTTGCCGCTAGGGCACACTCATTCCACTGAGTAAGCACAGACCATTTACGAAATTTTTGGCAGTATATCTCAGCTTCATCTTGCCCTTGAGACAGGGCTGTTAAAGCTTTTTCAGCTTGAATCTCCAAATTAGGTTCCTCATACAGCAACCCTAAAGCCAGAAAAAACGCATCCACATTGAGCAACGCAGGATCCCCTGGTGTCAATGAAAATGCCCAATTTTGAGGGTCACCTCGCAGCAAAGAAATCACAATCTTAACCTGCTGAACAGGATCTCCAGAGGAGTGAGGTCTGAGAGAAAGGAATAATTTACAATTACATTTGAAATTCAGAAACCGAGATCTATCTCCGGAAAATACCTCTGGTGTAGGAATCTTAGGTTCAGAAATAGGAGTACGTATAACATAATCTTGTAAATTCTGAACCTTCGTAGCAAGATTATTTAAACCTGCAGCCAAACTCTGAGGGTCCATCCTTAAACCGGAGAGATCAGAGCCATTCAAGGATTAGAAGGAGAGAAAGGCAAGGCTGTAAATAGAGCAGAAATACAACTGAGCCAACTAAGTAGCAAACATGAGAGGAAAAAAAAAAAATCTACAGACTTCTTTCACTCTCCTTTCTTCTGCCAATTACTTTAACAGTGGCCGGTCATACTGTCATGATTCCCCAATGGCATGGGAACATCAGAAACACAAAAATAACAGACTAGCTCTCGGGTGATGGAAACTCAAGCTGACCGTGACCTAAATCTACCACACAACTAACAGTAGCCAGGAAGCATTCCTACGGCTGCCTAGATGCCATGCACCAGCCGGAGAACTAACTACGCCTGGAAGAGGAAGGAACAGACCTGGCTTACCTCTAGAGAAATTCCCCAAAGATGATAGTAGCCCCCACGTATATTAACGGTGAGTTCAGAGGAAAAGACATACACAGTATGAAGGTAGATTTAGCAAAGCGAGGTCCACTTACTAGATAGAGGAAGGATACAAAAGAGGACTTCACGGTCAGCTGAAAAACCCTTTCAAAAACCCATCCTGAAATTACTTTAAGACTCCTGTGTCAACTCATGACACAGGAGTGGCAATTTCAGTCCACAAGAGCTTCCAGTAACAGGAAAGGACAAAACTGTAAACTGGACAAGAAAAACAAAACAATAAGGACAAGAGTCCACTTAGCTGATCAGCAGACTAGTAGCAGGAACATGCAACTGAATGACTCAGGTTACAATGATGACCGGCAAGGAAGTGGCTGGAGAGCAAGGCTAAATAGGGAACTCCCAAAACTGATGGAAGCAGGTGAGCTGAGGCAGAAAAGCACACACAAGTCTCCAGTACCACCAGCCACCACCAGGGGAGCCAAAAAGCGGATCACAACAGCATGGTCTAAGATGGCGCACTTCTCCATGGCCCTTCATTGTGCAATGTCTAAGATGGTGCACTTCTCCATAGCCCTTTATTGTGCATGGTCTAAGATGGCGCACTTCTTCATAGCCCTTTATTGTGCATGGTCTAAGATGGCGCACTTCTATATAGGCCTTTATTGTGCATTGTCTAAGATGGCGCACTTCTCCATAGCCCTTTATTGTGCATGGTCTAAGATGGCGCACTTCTCCATAGCTCTTTATTGTGCATGGTCTAAGATGGTGCACTTCTCCATAGTCCTTCATTGTGCATGGTCTAAGATGGTGTACTTCTCCATAGCCCTTTATTGTGCATGGTCTAGGATGGTGCACTTCTCCATAGTCCTTCATTGTGCATGGTCTAAGATGGTGCACTTCTCCATAGCCCTTTATTGTGCATGGTCTAGGATGGCGCGCTTGTCCATAGTCCTTTATTGTACATGGTCTAAGATGGTTCACTTCTCCATAGCCCTTTATTGTGTATGGTCTAAGATGGCGCACTTCTCCATAGCCCTTTATTGTGCATGGTCTAAGATGGCGCACTTCTCCATAGCTCTTTATTGTGCATGGTCTAAGATGGCGCACTTCTCCATGGCCCTTCATTGTGCAATGTCTAAGATAGTGCACTTCTCCATTATCCTTTATTGTGCATGGTCTAAGATGGCGCATTTCCCATAGTCCTTTATTGTGCATGGTCTAAGATGGCGCACTTCTCCATGGCCCTTTATTGTGCATGGTCTAAGATGGCGCACTTCTCCATGGCCCTTCATTGTGCAATGTCTAAGATGGTGCACTTCTCCATAGCCCTTTATTGTGCATGGTCTAAGATGGCGCACATCTCCATAGTCCTTCATTATGCATGGTCTAAGATGGTGCACTATTCCATAGGCCTTTATTGTGCATAGTCTAAGATGGTGCACTTCTCCATAGTCCTTTATTGTGCATGGTCTAAGATGGTGCACTTCTCCATAGCCCTTCATTGTGCATGGTCTAAGATAGTGCACTTCTCCATAGCCCTTTATTGTGCATGGTCTAAGATGGCACATTTCTCCATAGCCCTTTATTGTGCATGGTCTAATATCGTGCACATCTCCATAGTCCTTCATTGTGCATGGTCTAAGATGGTTCACTTCTCCATAGCCCTTTATTGTGTATGGTCTAAGATGGCGCACTTCTCCATAGCCCTTTATTGTGCATGGTCTAAGATGGCGCACTTCTCCATAGCTCTTTATTGTGCATGGTCTAAGATGGCGCACTTCTCCATGGCCCTTCATTGTGCAATGTCTAAGATGGTGCACTTCTCCATTATCCTTTATTGTGCATGGTCTAAGATGGCGCATTTCCCATAGTCCTTTATTGTGCATGGTCTAAGATGGCGCACTTCTCCATGGCCCTTTATTGTGCATGGTCTAAGATGGCGCACTTCTCCATGGCCCTTCATTGTGCAATGTCTAAGATGGTGCACTTCTCCATAGCCCTATATTGTGCATGGTCTAAGATGGCTCACGTCTCCATAGCCCTTTATTGTGCATGGTCTAAGATGGCGCACTTCTCCATAGCCCTTTATTGTGCATTGTCTAAGAGGGCGCACGTCTCGATAGCCCTTTATTGTGCATTGTCTAAGATGGCGCACTTCTCCATAGTCCTTTATTGTGAATGGTTTAAGATGATGCACTTCTCCATAGTCCTTTATTGTGCGTTGTCTAAGATGGTTCACTTCTCCATAGCCCTTTATTGTGCATGGTCTAAGATGGCACACTTCTCCATAGCCCTTTATTGTGTATGGTCTAAGATGGTGCACTTCTCCATAGCCCTTTATTGTGCATGGTCTAAGATGGCGCACGTCTCCATAGCCCTTTATTGTGCATGGTATAAGATGGCGCACTTCTCCATAGCCCTTTTATTGTGCATTGTCTAAGAGGGCGCTCGTCTCGATAGCCCTTTATTGTGCATGGTCTAAGATGGCGCACATCTCCATAGTCCTTCATTATGCATGGTCTAAGATGGTGCACTATTCCATAGGCCTTTATTGTGCATGGTCTAAGATGGTGCACTTCTCCATAGTCCTTTATTGTGCATGGTCTAAGATGGTGCACTTCTCCATAGCCCTTTATTGTGCATGGTCTAAGATGGCTCACTTCTCCATAGTCCTTTATTGTGCATGGTCTAAGATGGTGCACTTCTCCATGGCCCTTTATTGTGCTTGGTCTAAGATGGCGCACAT
This sequence comes from Ranitomeya variabilis, assembly GCF_051348905.1. Lineage (NCBI taxonomy): Eukaryota > Metazoa > Chordata > Amphibia > Anura > Dendrobatidae > Ranitomeya > Ranitomeya variabilis. Next base: position 618,247,737 of record NC_135233.1, read on the forward strand.
CTCCATAGCCCTTTACTGTGCATGGTCTAATATGGCGCACATCTCCAGAGTCCTTCATTGTGCATGGTCAAAGATGGTGCACTTCTCCATAGCCCTTTATTGTGCATGGTCTAAGATGGCACACTTCTCCATAGGCCTTCATTGTGCATAGTCTAAGATGGCGCACTTCTCCATAGCCCTTTATTGTGCATGATCTAATATGGCTCACTTCTCCATAGCCCTTTATTGTGCATGGTCTTAGATGGCGCACTTCTAAATAGGCCTTTATTGTGCATGGTCTAAGATGGCGCACTTCTCCATAGTCCTTTATTGTGCATGGTCTAAGATGGCGCACTTCTCCATAGCCCTTCATTGTGCATGGTCTAAGATGGTGCACTTCTCCATTGTCCTTTATTGTGAATGGTCTAAGATGGCGTACTTCTAAATAGGCCTTTATTGTGCATTGTCTAAGATGGCGAACTTCTCCATAGCCCTTTATTGTGCATGGTCTAAGATGGCGCATTTCTCCATAGTCCTTTATTGTGCATGGTCTAAGATGGTGCACTTCTCCATAGCCCTTTATTGTGCATGGTCTAAGATGGCGCACTTCTCCGTAGCCCTTTATTGTGCATGGTCTAAGATGGCGCACTTCTCCATAGCCCTTTATTGTGCATGGTCTAATATGGCGCACATCTCTGTAGTCCTTTATTGTGCATGGTCTAAGATGGCGCACTTCTCCATAGTCCTTTATTGTGCATGGTCTAATATGGCGCACATCTCCATAGTCCTTCATTGTGCATGGACTAAGATGGCGCACTTCTCCATAGGCCTTAATTTTGCATGGTCTAAGATTGCGCACTTCTCCATAGCCCTTTATTGTGCATGGTCTAAGATGGCGCACTTCTCCATAGCTCTTTATTGTGCATGGTCTAAGATGGTGCACTTCTCCATAGCCCTTTATTGTGCATGGTCTAAGATGGCGCACGTCTCCATAGCCCTTTATTGTGCATGGTCTAAGATGGCTCACTTCTCCATAGCCCTTTATTGTGCATGGTCTAAGATGGCGCACGTCTCCATAGCCCTTTATTCTGCATGGTCTAAGATGGCGCACGTCTCCAAAGCCCTTTATTGTGCATGGTCTAAGATGGCGCACTTCTAAGTAGGCCTCTATTGTGCATTGTCTAAGATGACGAACTTCTCCATAGCCCTTTATTGTGCATGGTCTAAGATGGCGCACATCTCCATAGTCCTTCATTATGCATGGTCTAAGATGGTGCACTATTCCATAGTCCTTTATTGTGCATGGTCTAAGATGGTGCACTTCTCCATAGCCCTTTATTGTGCATAGTCTAAGATGGCGCACATCTCCATAGCCCTTCATTGTGCATGGTCTAAGATGGTGCACTTCTCCATAGCCCTTTATTGTGTATGGTCTAAGATGGTGCACTTCTCCATAGCCTTTTATTGTGCATGGTCTAAGATGGCGCACATCTCCATAGCCCTTTATTGTGCATGGTCTAAGATGGCGCACTTCTCCATAGCCCTTTATTGTGCATGGTCTAAGATGGCGCACATCTCCATAGTCGTTCATTATGCATGGTCTAAGATGGTGCACTATTCCATAGTCCTTTATTGTGCATGGTCTAAGATGGTGCACTTCTCCATAGCCCTTTATTGTGCATGGTCTAAGATGGCGCACGTCTCCATAGCCCTTTATTGTGCATGGTTTAAGATGGCTCACTTCTCCATAGCCCTTTATTGTGCATGGTATAAGATGGCGCACGTCTCCATAGCCCTTTATTCTGCATGGTCTAAGATGGCGCACGTCTCCAAAGCCCATTATTGTGCATGGTCTAAGATGGCGCACTTCTAAATAGGCCTTTATTGTGCATTGTCTAAGATGGCGAACTTCTCCATAGCCCTTTATTGTGCATGGTCTAAGATGGCGCACTTCTCCATAGTCCTTTATTGTGCATGGTCTAAGATGGCGCACTTCTCCATAGCCCTTCATTGTGCATGGTCTAAGATGGTGCACTTCTCCATAGTCCTTTATTGTGCATGGTCTAAGATGGCGCACTTCTAAATAGGCCTTTATTGTGCATTGTCTAAGATGGTGCACTTCTCCATAGTCCTTTATTGTGAATGGTCTAAGATGGCGAACTTCTCCATAGCCCTTTTTTGTGCATGGTTTAAGATGGTGCACTTCCCCATAGTCCTTTATTGTGCATGGTCTAAGATGGTGCAGTACTCTATAGTCCTTTGTTGTGCATGGTCTAAGATGGCGCACTTCTCCATAGCTCTTTATTGTGCATGGTCTAAGATGATGCACTTCTCCATAGTCCTTTATTGTGCATGGTCTAAGATGGTGCACTTCTCCATAGCCCTTCATTGTGCATTGTCTAAGAGGGCGCACGTCTCGATAGCCCTTTATTGTGCATGGTCTAAGATGGCGCACTTCTCCGTAGCCCTTTATTGTGCATTGTCTAAGATGGCGCACTTCTCCATAGCCCTTTATTGTGCATTGACTAAGATTGCGCACTTCTCCAAAGTCCTTTATTGTGCATGGTCTAAGATGACGCACTTCTCCATAGCCCTTTATTGTGCATGATCTAATATGGCGGACATCTCCATAGTCCTTCATTGTGCATGGTCTAAGATGGCGCACTTCTCCATAGTCCTCTATTGTGCATTGTCTAAGATGTTACACTTCTCCATAGTCCTTTATTGTGCATGGTCTAAGATGGTGCACTTCTCCATAGCCCTTTATTGTGCATGGTCTAAGATGGCGCACGTCTCCATAGCCCTTTATTGTGCATGGTCTAAGATGGCGCACATCTCCATAGTCCTTCATTGTGCATGGTCTAAGATGGCGCACGTCTCCATAGCCCTTTATTGTGCATGGTCTAAGATGGCACACTTCTCTATAGGCCTTTATTGTGCATGGTCTAAGATGGCGCACTTCTCCATACCCTTTTATTGTGCATGGTCTAAGATGGCATACTTCTCCATAGCCCTTTATTGTGTATGGTCTAAGATGGCGCACTTCACCATAGCCCTTTATTGTGCATGGTCTAATTTGACGCACATCTCCATAGTCCTTTATTGTGCATGGTCTAAGATGGCACACTTCTCCATAGCTCTTTATTGTGCATGGTCTAAGATGGTGCTCTTCTCCATAGCCCTTTATTGTGCATGGTCTAAGATGGCACACTTCTCCATAGCTCTTTATTGTGCATGGTCTAAGATGGTGCTCTTCTCCATAGCCCTTCATTGTCCATGGTCTAAGATGGTGCACTTCTCCATAGTCCTTTATTGTGCATTGTCTAAGAGGGCGCACTTCTCCATAGCCCTTTATTGTGCATGGTCTAAGATGGCACACGTCTCCATAGCCCTTTATTGTGCATGGTCTAAGATGGCGCACTTCTCCATAGCCCTTTTTTGTGAATGGTCTAAGATGGCGCACTTCTCCATAGTCCTGTATTGTGCATGGTCTATGATGGCGCACGTCTCCATAGCCCTTTATTGTGCATGGTCTAAGATGGCGCACTTCTTCATAGCCCTTTTTTGTGAATGGTCTAAGATGGTGCACTTCTCCATAGCCCTTTATCGTGTATGGTCTAAGACGGTGCACGTCTCCATAGCCCTTTATTGTGCATGGTCTAAGATGACGCACTTCTCCATAGCCCTTTTGTCATGATTCCCCAATGGCATGGGAACATCAGAAACACAAAAATAACAGACTAGCTCTCGGGTGATGGAAACTCAAGCTGACCGTGACCTAAATCTACCACACAACTAACAGTAGCCAGGAAGCATTCCTACGGCTGCCTAGATGCCATGCACCAGCCGGAGAACTAACTACGCCTGGAAGAGGAAGGAACAGACCTGGCTTACCTCTAGAGAAATTCCCCAAAGATGATAGTAGCCCCCACGTATATTAACAGTGAGTTCAGAGGAAAAGACATACACAGTATGAAGGTAGATTTAGCAAAGCGAGGTCCACTTACTAGATAGAGGAAGGATACAAAAGAGGACTTCACGGTCAGCTGAAAAACCCTTTCAAAAACCCATCCTGAAATTACTTTAAGACTCCTGTGTCAACTCATGACACAGGAGTGGCAATTTTAGTCCACAAGAGCTTCCAGTAACAGGAAAGGACAAAACTGTAAACTGGACAAGAAAAACAAAACAATAAGGACAAGAGTCCACTTAGCTGATCAGCAGACTAGTAGCAGGAACATGCAACTGAATGACTCAGGTTACAATGATGACCGGCAAGGAAGTGACTGGAGAGCAAGGCTAAATAGGGAACTCCCAAAACTGATGGAAGCAGGTGAGCTGAGGCAGAAAAGCACACACAAGTCTCCAGTACCACCAGCCACCACCAGGGGAGCCAAAAAGCGGATCACAACAGTACCCCCCCCTTAAGGAGGGGGCACCGAACCCTCACAAGAACCGCCAGGGCGACCTGGATGAGCCCTATGAAAGGCACGAACCAAATCCGAGGCATGAACATCAGAGGCAGTTACCCAAGAATTATCTTCCTGACCATAGCCCTTCCTTTTAACCAGGTACTGGAGTCTCCGCCTGGAAATACGGGAGTCCAAGATCTTCTCTATAACGTACTCCAATTCACCCTCAACCAGCACAGGAGCAGGAGGCCCAGCAGAAGGAACCACCGGCACCTCGTATCTCCGCAACAACGACCGATGGAACACATTATGGATAGCGAAAGATGCCGGAAGGTCCAAACGAAAGGAAACAGGGTTAATAATCTCCAAAATCCTATGGGGACCGATGAACCGAGGCTTAAATTTAGGAGAAGAAACCCTCATTGGGACAAAACGGGAAGACAACCACACCAAGTCCCCAACACGAAGGCGAGGACCAACCCGACGCTGGCGGTTAGCAAACCGCTGAGTCCTCTCCTGGGACAAATTCAAATTGTCCACCACTTGTTCCCAAATCCGATACAACCGATCCACCACAGCATCTACTCCAGGACAATCCGAAGACTCCACCTGACCAGTAGAAAAACGGGGATGAAACCCCGAATTGCAAAAGAAAGGGGAAACCAAAGTGGCAGAACTGGCCCGATTATTAAGAGCAAACTCCGCCAACGGCAAAAAGGCAACCCAATCATCCTGATCCGCAGACACAAAACACCTCAAATACGTCTCCAAAGTTTGATTAGTTCGCTCCGTCTGGCCATTAGTCTGAGGATGGAAGGCAGACGAAAAAGACAAATCAATGCCCAACCTGGCACAGAATGCCCGCCAAAATCTAGAAACGAACTGGGTACCCCTATCAGAAACGATATTTTCAGGAATACCATGCAAGCGAACCACATTTTGAAAAAACAAAGGAACCAACTCAGACGAGGAAGGCAACTTCGGCAATGGCACCAAATGAACCATCTTAGAAAAACGGTCACACACCACCCAGATAACAGACATCCTCTGAGAGACAGGAAGATCAGAAATAAAGTCCATCGAGATGTGCGTCCAAGGCCTCTTCGGAATAGGCAAGGGCAACAACAACCCGCTAGCCCTAGAACAACAAGGCTTGGCCCGAGCACACACATCACAAGACTGCACAAAAACACGCACATCACGAGACAGAGATGGCCACCAGAAGGATCTAGCCACCAAATCCCTGGTACCAAAAATTCCAGGATGACCCGCCAGCGTAGAAGAATGAACCTCCGAGATGACTCTACTGGTCCAATCATCAGGAACAAACAGTCTACCAGGTGGACAGCGATCAGGTCTATCCGCCTGAAACTCTTGCAAAGCACGTCGCAGATCTGGGGAAATAGCGGATAATATCACCCCATCCTTAAGGATACCTGTAGGTTCCGAATCACCAGGGGAATCAGGCTCAAAACTCCTAGAAAGGGCATCCGCCTTCACATTCTTAGAACCTGGTAGATATGAGACCACAAAATTAAACCGAGAGAAAAACAACGACCAGCGCGCCTGTCTAGGATTCAGGCGCCTGGCAGACTCAAGATAAATCAGATTCTTGTGATCAGTCAAAACCACCACCTGATGTCTAGCACCCTCAAGCCAATGACGCCACTCCTCAAATGCCCACTTCATGGCCAAAAGCTCCCGATTACCGACATCATAATTTCTTTCGGCGGCAGAAAATTTTCGAGAAAAGAACGCACAAAGTCTCATCACTGAGCAATCGGAACTTTTCTGCGACAAAACCGCCCCCGCTCCGATCTCGGAAGCATCGACCTCAACCTGAAAGGGGAGAGAGACATCGGGCTGTCGCAACACAGGGGCAGACGAAAAGCGGCGCTTAAGTTCCCGAAAGGCCTCCACAGCGGCAGAGGACCAATTGGCAACATCAGCACCGTTCTTAGTCAAATCCGTAAGAGGCTTAGCAACACCAGAAAAACCAGTTATAAATCGACGATAAAAATTAGCAAAGCCCAAGAACTTCTGAAGACCCTTTAGAGAAGTAGGCTGCGTCCAGTCACAAATAGCCCGAACCTTGACAGGGTCCATCTCAACAGAAGAAGGGGAAAAAATGTACCCCAAAAAGGAAATCTTTTGAACCCCAAAAACACACTTAGAACCCTTTACACACAGAGAATTCTCCCGCAAGACCTGAAAAACCCTCCTGACCTGCTGAACATGAGACTCCCAGTCCTCAGAAAAAATCAAAATATCGTCCAAATACACAATCATAAATTTATCCAGATATTCACGGAAAATATCATGCATAAAGGACTGAAAAACTGAAGGCGCATTAGAAAGGCCGAAAGGCATTACTAAATACTCAAAGTGGCCCTCAGGCGTATTAAATGCGGTTTTCCACTCATCCCCTTGCTTAATTCGCACCAAATTATACGCCCCACGGAGATCAATCTTGGAGAACCACTTAGCCCCCCTTATGCGAGCAAACAAATCAGTAAGCAGCGGCAACGGGTACTGATATTTGACAGTAATTTTATTCAGGAGTTGATAATCAATACAAGGCCTCAGCGAGCCATCCTTTTTAGAGACAAAGAAAAACCCAGCTCCTAAAGGTGATGAAGAAGGACGAATATGTCCCTTTTCCAGGGACTCCTTAACATATTCTCGCATGGCAGCATGCTCAGGTACAGATAGGTTAAACAAACGACCCTTTGGAAATTTACTGCCTGGAATCAGATCTATGGCGCAATCACACTCTCTGTGGGGAGGGAGAGAACCAATTTTAGACTCTTCAAAAATATCCCCAAAATCCGACAAAAATGCAGGAATCTCAGAGGGAATAGATGACGAGATAGGAACCAAAGGTATGTCCCCATGAGCCCCCCGACATCCCCAGCTTAACACAGACATAGTTTTCCAGTCCAGTACTGGGTTATGAGATTGTAACCATGGTAATCCAAGCACTAAAACATCATGTAAATTATACAACACGAGGAAGCGAATCATCTCCTGATGGTCTGGAGTCATACGCATAGTCACTTGCGTCCAGAACTGTGGTCTATTACAAGCCAGAGGTGTAGAATCAATACCCTTCAGAGGTATAGGAACTTCCAGAGGCTCCAAATCAAACCCACAGCGCCTGGCGAAGGACCAATCCATGAGACTCAGAGCGGCGCCAGAGTCCACATAGGCATCCACGGTAATAACTGATAATGAACAAATCAGAGTTACAGACAGAAGAAATTTAGACTGTAAAGTGCCAATAGAAACAGACTTGTCAACCTTCCTAGTACGTTTAGAGCATGCTGATATAACATGCGCGGAATCACCACAGTAGAAGCACAAGCCATTTTTGCGCCTATAATTCTGCCGCTCGCTTCTTGACAGAATTCTGTCACATTGCATTTTCTCTGGCGTCCCTTCAGAAGATACCGCCAAATGGTGCACGGGTTTGCGCTCCCGCAAACGCCGATCAATCTGAATCGCCATTGTCATGGACTCATTCAGACCTGTGGGCGTAGGAAACCCCACCATGACATCCTTAACGGCATCAGAAAGGCCCTCTCTGAAATTTGCCGCTAGGGCACACTCATTCCACTGAGTAAGCACAGACCATTTACGAAATTTTTGGCAGTATATCTCAGCTTCATCTTGCCCTTGAGACAGGGCTATTAAAGCTTTTTCAGCTTGAATCTCCAAATTAGGTTCCTCATACAGCAACCCTAAAGCCAGAAAAAACGCATCCACATTGAGCAACGCAGGATCCCCTGGTGTCAATGAAAATGCCCAATTTTGAGGGTCACCTCGCAGCAAAGAAATCACAATCTTAACCTGCTGAACAGGATCTCCAGAGGAGTGAGGTCTGAGAGAAAGGAATAATTTACAATTACATTTGAAATTCAGAAACCGAGATCTATCTCCGGAAAATACCTCTGGTGTAGGAATCTTAGGTTCAGAAATAGGAGTACGTATAACATAATCTTGTAAATTCTGAACCTTCGTAGCAAGATTATTTAAACCTGCAGCCAAACTCTGAGGGTCCATCCTTAAACCGGAGAGATCAGAGCCATTCAAGGATTAGAAGGAGAGAAAGGCAAGGCTGTAAATAGAGCAGAAATACAACTGAGCCAACTAAGTAGCAAACATGAGAGGAAAAAAAAAAAATCTACAGACTTCTTTCACTCTCCTTTCTTCTGCCAATTACTTTAACAGTGGCCGGTCATACTGTCATGATTCCCCAATGGCATGGGAACATCAGAAACACAAAAATAACAGACTAGCTCTCGGGTGATGGAAACTCAAGCTGACCGTGACCTAAATCTACCACACAACTAACAGTAGCCAGGAAGCATTCCTACGGCTGCCTAGATGCCATGCACCAGCCGGAGAACTAACTACGCCTGGAAGAGGAAGGAACAGACCTGGCTTACCTCTAGAGAAATTCCCCAAAGATGATAGTAGCCCCCACGTATATTAACGGTGAGTTCAGAGGAAAAGACATACACAGTATGAAGGTAGATTTAGCAAAGCGAGGTCCACTTACTAGATAGAGGAAGGATACAAAAGAGGACTTCACGGTCAGCTGAAAAACCCTTTCAAAAACCCATCCTGAAATTACTTTAAGACTCCTGTGTCAACTCATGACACAGGAGTGGCAATTTCAGTCCACAAGAGCTTCCAGTAACAGGAAAGGACAAAACTGTAAACTGGACAAGAAAAACAAAACAATAAGGACAAGAGTCCACTTAGCTGATCAGCAGACTAGTAGCAGGAACATGCTACTGAATGACTCAGGTTACAATGATGACCGCCAAGGAAGTGACTGGAGAGCAAGGCTAAATAGGGAACTCCCAAAACTGATGGAAGCAGGTGAGCTGAGGCAGAAAAGCACACACAAGTCTCCAGTACCACCAGCCACCACCAGGGGAGCCAAAAAGCGGATCACAACACCCTTTATTGTGCATTGTCTAAGAGGGCGCACGTCTCGATAGCCCTTTATTGTGCATGGTCTAAGATGGCGCACGTCTCCGTAGCCCTTTATTGTGCATTGTCTAAGATGGCGCACTTCTCCATAGCCCTTAATTGTGCATTGTCTAAGATGGCGCCCTTCTCTTTAGCCCTTTTTTGTGCACGGTCTAAGATGGTGCACTTCTCCATGGCCCTTTTTTGTGCATGGTCTAAGATGGCGCACGTCTCGATAGCCCTTTATTGTGCATGGTCTAACATGGCGCACTTCTTCATAGCTCTTTATTGTGCATGGTCTAAGATGGCGCACTTCTCTATTGCCCTTCATTGTGCATGGTCTAAGATGCTGCACTTCTCCATAGCCCTTTATTGTGTATGGTCTAAGATGGTACACTTCTCCATAGCCCTTTATTGTGCATGGTCTAAGATGGCGCACGTCTCCATAGCCCTTTTTTGTGCATGGTCTAAGATGGCGCACTTCTCCATAGCCCTTTATTGTGCATTGTCTAAGAGGGCGCACGTCTCGATAGCCCTTTATTGTGCATGGTATAAGATGGTGCACGTCTCCGTAGCCCCTTATTGTGCATTGTCTAAGATGGTGCACTTCTCCATAGCCCTTTATTGTGCATTGTCTAAGATGGCGCACTTCTCCATAGTCCTTTATCGTGTATGGTCTAAGATGGTGCACTTCTCCATAGTCCTTTATTGTGCATGGTTTAAGATGGTGCACTTCTCCATAGTCCTTTATTGTGCGTGGTCTCAGATGGCGCACTTCTCCATAGCCCTTTATTGTGCATGGTTTAAGATGGTGCACTTCTCCATAGTCCTTTATTGTGCATGGCATAAGATGGCACACTTCTCCATAGCCCTTTTTTGTGAATGGTCTAAGATGGCGCACTTCTCCATAGTCCTTTATTGTGCATGGTCTAAGATGGCGCACGTCTCTATAGCCCTTTATTGTGCATGGTCTAAGATGGCGCACTTCTTCATAGCCCTTTATTGTGCATCGTCTAAGATGGCGCACTTCTCTATTGCCCTTCATTGTGCATGGTCTAAGATGGTGCACTTCTCCATAGCCCTTTATTGTGTATGGTCTAAGATGGTGAACGTCTCCATAGCCCTTTATTGTGCATGGTCTAAGATGGCGCACTTCTCCATAGGCCTTTATTGTGCATGGTCTAATATGGCGAACATCTCCATAGTCCTTCATTGTGCATGGTCTAAGATGGCGCACTTCTCCATAGCCATTTATTGTGCATGGTCTAAGATGGCACACTTCTCTATAGTCCTTTATTGTGCATGGTCTAAGATGGCGCACTTCTCCATAGGCCTTTATTGTGCATGGTCTAAGATGGCGCACTTCTCCATAGCCCTTTATTGTGCATGGTCTAAGATGGCACACTTCTCCATAGCTCTTTATTGTGCATGGTCTAAGATGGTGCACTTCTCCATAGTCCTTTATTGTGCATGGTTTAAGATGGTGCACTTCTCCATGGCCCTTTATTGTGCATGGTCTAAGATGGCGAACTTCTCCATGGCCCTTCATTGTGCATGGTCTAAGATGGCGCACTTCCCCATAGCTCTTTATTGTGCATTGTCTAAGAGGGCGCACGTCTCGATAGCCCTTTATTGTGCATGGTCTAAGATGGCGCACGTCTCCGTAGCCCTTTATTGTGCATTGTCTAAGATGGCGCACTTCTCCATAGCCCTTTATTGTGCATTGTCTAAGATGGCGCACTTCTCCATAGTCCTTTATTGTGCATGTTCTAAGATTGTGCACCTCTCCATAGTCCTTTATTGTGCGTGGTCTAAGATGGCGCACTTCTCCATAGCCCTTTATTGTGCATGGTTTAAGATGGTGCACTTCTCCATAGTCCTTTATTGTGCATGGTCTAAGATGATGCACTTCTCCATAGTCCTTTATTGTGCATGGTCTAAGATGGCGCACTTCTCCATAGCTCTTTATTGTGCATGGTCTAAGATGGTGCACTTCTCCATAGCCCTTTATTGTGCATGGTCTAAGATTGCGCACATCTCGATAGTCCTTTATTTTCCATGGTCTAAGATGGCGCACGTCTCCATAGCCCTTTATTGTGCATGGTCTAAGATGGCGCACTTCTCCATAGTCCTTTATTGTGCATGGTTTAAGATAGCGCACGTCTCCATAGTACTTTATTGTGCATGGTCTAAGATGGCGCACTTCTCTATAGCCCTTTATTGTGCATGGTCTAAGATGGCGCACTTCTCCATAGTCCTTTATTGTGCATGGTTTAAGATGGCGCACGTCTCCATAGCCCTTTATTGTGCATGGTCTAAGATTGCGCACTTCTCCATAGCTCTTTATTGTGCATGGTCTAAGATGGCGCACGTCTCCATAGCCCTTTATTGTGCATGGTCTAAGATGGCGCACTTCTCCATAGCCCTTCATTGTGCATGGTCTAAGATGGCGCACTTCTCCATATTCCTTTATTGTGCATGGTTTAAGATGGCGCACTTCTCCAAAGTACTTTATTGTGCATGGTCGAAGATGGCGCACTTCTCTATAGCCCTTTATTGTGCATGGTCTAAGATGGCGCACTTCTCCATAGTCCTTTATTGTGCATGGTTTAAGATGGCGCACTTCTCCATAGTACTTTATTGTGCATGGTCTAAGATGGGGCACTTCTCTATAGCCCTTTATTGTGCATGGTCTAAGATGGCGCACTTCTCCATAGTCCTTTATTGAGCATGGTCTAAGATGGCGCTCGTCTCCATAGCCCTTTATTGTGCATGGTCTAAGATTCCGCACTTCTCCATAGCTCTTTATTGTGCATGGTCTAAGATGGCGCACGTCTCCATAGCCCTTTATTGTGCATGGTCTAAGATGGCGCACTTCTCCATAGTCCTTTATTGTGCATGGTTTAAGATGGCGCACTTCTCCATAGTACTTTATTGTGCATGGTCTAAGATGGCGCACTTCTCTATAGCCCTTTATTGTGCATGGTCTAAGATGGCGCACTTCTCCATAGTCCTTTATTGTGCATGGTCTAAGATGGCGCACTTCTCCATAGTCCTTTATTGTGCATGGTCTAAGATGGTACACTTCTCCATAGTCCTTTATTGTGCATGGTTTAACATGGCGCACTTCTCCATAGTCCTGTATTGTGCATGGTCTAAGATGGCGCACTTCTCCATAGACCTTTATTGTGCATGGTCTAAGATGGCGCACCTCTCCATAGCCCTTTATTGTGCATTGTCTAAGATGGCGCACTTCTCCATAGTCCTTTATTGTGCATGGTCTAAGATGGCAAACTTCTCCATAGCCCTTTATTGTGCATGGTCTAATATGGCGCACATCTCCATTGTCCTTTATTGTGCATGGTCTAAGTTGGCACACTTCTCCATAGCCCTTTATTATGCATGGTCTAATATGGCACACTTCTCCATAGCCCTTTATTGTGCATGGTCTAAGATGGTGCACTTCTCCATAGCCCTTTATTGTGCATGGTCTAAGATGGCGCACGTCTCCATAGCCCTTTATTGTGCATGGTCTAAGATGGCGCACTTCTCCATAGGCCTTTATTGTGCATGGTCTAAGATGGCGCACTTCTCCATAGCCCTTTATTGTGCATGGTCTAAGATGGCACACTTCTCCATATCCCTTTATTGTGCATGGTCTAATATGGTGCACATCTCCATAGTCCTTCATTGTGCAAGGTCTAAGATGGTGCACTTCTCCATAGCCCTTTATTGTGCATGGTCTAAGATGGCGCACGTCTCCATAGCCCTTTTTTTGTGCATGGTCTAAGATGGCGCTCTTCTCCATAGCCCTTTATTGTGCATGGTCTAATATGGCGCACATCTCCATAGTCCTTTATTGTGCATGGTCTAAGTTGGCACACTTCTCCATAGCCCTTTATTATGCATGGTCTAATATGGCGCACTTCTCCATAGCCCTTTATTGTGCATGGTCTAAGATGGTGCACTTCTCCATAGCCCTTTATTGTGCATGGTCTAAGATGGCGCACGTCTCCATAGCCCTTTATTGTGCATGGTCTAAGATGGCGCACTTCTCCATAGGCCTTTATTGTGCATGGTCTAATATGGCGCACGTCTCCATAGCCCTTTATTGTGCATGGTCTAAAATGGCACACTTCTCTATAGTCCTTTATTGTGCATGGTCTAAGATGTCGCACGTCTCTATAGCCCTTTATTGTGCATGGTATAAGATAGCGCACTTCTCCATAGCCCTTTTTTTGTGCATGGTCTAAGATGGCGCACTTCTCCATAGTCCTTTATTGTGCATGGTCTAATATGGTGCACATCTCCATTGTCCTTCATTGTGCATAGTCTAAGATGGTGCACTTCTCCATAGCCCTTTATTGTGCATGGTCTAAGATGGCGCATGTCTCCATAGCCCTTTATTGTGCATGGTCAAAGATGGCGCACTTCTCCATAGCCCTTTATTGTGCATGGTCTAAGATGGAGCACTTCTCCATAGCCCTTCATTGTGCATGGTCTAAGATGGCGCACGTCTCCATAGCCCTTTATTGTGCATGGTCTAAGATGGCCTACTTCTCCATAGCCCTTTATTGTGCATGGTCTAAGATGGCCTACTTCTCCATTGTCCTTTATTGTGCATGGTCTAAGATGGCACACTTCTCCATAGCCCTTTATTATGCATGGTCTAATATGGCGCACTTCTCCATAGCCCTTTATTGTGCATGGTCTAAGATGGTGCACTTCTCCATAGCCCTTTATTGTGCATGGTCTAAGATGGCGCACGTCTCCATAGCCCTTTATTGTGCATGGTCTAAGATGGCGCACTTCTCCATAGCTCTTTATTGTGCATGGTCTAAGATGGTGCACTTCTCCATAGCCCTTTATTGTGCATGGTCTAAGATGGCGCACGTCTCCATAGCCCTTTAGTGTGCATGGTCTAAGATGGCGCACTTCTCCATAGCCCTTTATTGTGCATGGTGTAAGATGGTGCACTTCTCCATAGTACTTTATTGTGCAAGGTTTAAGATGGCACACTTCTCCATAGTCCTTTATTGTGCATGGTCTAAGATGGCGCACTTCTCCATAGCCCTTTATTGTGCATTGTCTAAGATGGTGCACGTCTCCATAGCCCTTTATTGTGCATGGTCTAAGATGGCGCACGTCTCCATAGCCCTTTATTGTGCATGGTCTAAGATGGCGCACTTCTCCATAGTCCTTTATTGTGCAAGGTTTAAGATGGCACACTTCTCCATAGTCCTTTATTGTGCATGGTCTAAGATGGCGCACTTCTCTATAGCCCTTTATTGTGCATGGTCTAAGATGGCGCACTTCTCCATAGTCCTTTATTGTGCATGGTCTAAGATGGTACACTTCTCCATAGTCCTTTATTGTGCATGGTCTAAGATGGTGCACTTCTCCATAGCCCTTTATTGTGCATGGTCTAAGATGGCGCACGTCTCTATAGCCCTTTATTGTGCATGGTCTAAGATGGTGCACATCTCCATAGTCCTTCATTGTGCATGGTCTAAGATGGGGCACGTCTCCATAGTCCTTTATTGTGCATGGTCTAAGATGGCACACTTCTCTATAGGCCTTTATTGTGCATGGTCTAAGATGGCGCCCTTCTCCATAGCCTTTTATTGTGCATGGTCTAAGATGGCATACTTCTCCATAGCCCTTTTTTGTGTATGGTCTAAGATGGCGCACTTCACCATAGCCCTTTATTGTGCATGGTCTAATTTGGCGCACATCTCCATAGTCCTTTATTGTGCATGGTCTAAGATGGCACACTTCTCCATAGCTCTTTATTGTGCATGGTCTAAGATGGTGCTCTTCTCCATAGCCCTTTATTGTGCATGGTCTAAGATGGCGCACGTCTCCATAGCCCTTTATTGTGCATTTTCTAAGATGGCGCACTTCTCCATAGGCCTTTATTGTGCATGGTCTAATATGGCGCACATCTCCATAGTCCTTCATTGTGCATGGTCTAAGATGGCGCACGTCTCCATAGCTCTTTATTGTGCATGGTCTAAGATGGCACACTTCTCTATAGTCCTTTATTGTGCATGGTCTAAGATGGCGCACTTCTCCATAGCCCTTTATTGTGCATGGTCTAATATGGCGCACATCTCCATAGTCCTTCATTGTGCAAGGTCCAAGATGGTGCACTTCTCCATAGCCCTTTATTGTGCATGGTCTAAGATGGCGCACGTCTCCATAGCCCTTTATTGTGCATGGTCTAAGGTGGCACACTTCTCCATAGGCCTTTATTGTGCATGGTCTAATATGGCGCACGTCTCCATAGCCCTTTATTGTGCATGGTCTAAGATGGCGCACGTCTCCATAGCCCTTTATTGTGCATGGTCTAAGATGGCACACTTCTCTATAGTCCTTTATTGTGCATGGTCTAAGATGGCGCACTTCTCCATAGCTCTTTATTGTGCATGGTCTAATATGGTGCACTTCTCCATAGTCCTTTATTGTGCATGGTCTAAGATGGTGCACTTCTCCATAGTCCTTTATTGTGCATGGTCTAAGATGGTGCACTTCTCTATAGCCCTTTATTGTGCATGGTCTAAGATGGTGCACTTCTCCATGGCCCTTTATTGTGCGTGTTCTAAGATAGCGCACTTCTCCATAGCCCTTTATTGTTGTGCATAGTCTAAGATGGTGCACTTCTCCATAGCCCTTTATTGTGCATGGTCTAAGATGGCGCACTTCTCCATAGCCCTTTATTGTGCATAGTCTAAGATGGCGCACTTCTCCATAGCTCTTTATTGTGCATGGTCTAAGATGGTGCACTTCTCCATAGTCCTTTATTGTGCATGGTCTAAGATGGTGCACTTCTCCATAGTCCTTTATTGTGCATGGTCTAAGATGGCGCACTTCTCCATAGCCCCTTATTGTGCATGGTCTAAGATGGCGCACTTCTCCATAGCCCTTTATTGTTGTGCATAGTCTAAGATGGTGCACTTCTCCATAGCTCTTTATTGTGCATGGTCTAAGATGGCGCACTTCTCCATAGCCCTTTATTGCTACTGAATTGGGCCTCGGCTTGGAGGGCTGTCATCTTTTACCTGCAGACATGTGGCATACCAAGTACTTTTCCCGGCTCGTGAATTATCGTCTCCTTTAACATTTCCATACCAACCATTAAAAGTAACACTGCAGATCTATACCTTTCATGTCCCTGTTCTGAATTTCCCAGACCACTAAATGTGTTGCAAATTTATGGAAATGCATAATGCAAATTTATGGAGCCGCTGAAACACGTGATTGCCGGGACATAAACATGGAATTGACGCAGTTATATATGATGTAAACTGTAGATTCGTCTGCCGAGCTTGGATCCCTCAGCTGCAGCGGGTTTCTATGGTGCACCGAGATCTGCGGGCATTGTTTCACTTAGCCGCCGCACAGATTTCTCTCATTCTGAGACCCTTCATTAGGAATTGGTTTTGACTACACGCCTGTACGTACTGAGTATACATAGCACCATTAGGGGATGTCTTTTCTCCTGTCCTAGTTCAGCATACGGCACAGGAGAGCAGAACACAACAGTTTAGATTTTGTTGTTTCTTGTCTCATTTTCGAGCATACATGGCTATACACATATGAGGTTTTCTACCATGTGCCGATGATGAAGAAAGATTTTGCCCCAATATTTGATGCATATGTTATCATTGTGTATGCAGTTATTGCTGCAGAAACCCGATAAAGGAGAGCAGTAAACCCAGGATTACCATCTGAACGCTCCTTAGATCCAGCAGGTTAGACGACCCGAGTGCTCCAGATGCAGAGAAACATTATCTTATATCCCACCTCAGCCCGTGTGTCTTTTGGCCTGAGCCAAACCATCTTAGGTATAGACCGAAATTAAAGAGGAGATGTTATGAACCCAGATACAGTGTTTCCTTTATAATTTGCTTGCGAGAAGTATGCGGGACTGACCAAGATGAAATTATTTCCAGTGATTTTTATTCTCTGCTACATCTGGGATAAATCAAGTGTAGAAAAAAGTTAATCACGTCTTAAAGAAGTATTTAAATATCCCGCGCGTTTAGCTACAGTGTATGGCGGCATTACAATCCTCTTATTGATCACTTATGAACGGCAAACACATGCCCAGGAAGAGGTGTCTGAGTCTGACCACGTTCACACGGTCAGTATTTGGTCAGTATTTGACATCTAAATATAAATACAAGCAGGGTGTGACTATAACTAAAATATAACTTTTAATAATTAGGTTTAAAAATGGTATGTACCCATATAAATGCACAAAGACGGACTCACAAGAAAATCACATTAATTAGAATATAAAACTGCAGTAATCCCCGAGATTTGACACCTCTATTTCACTATATAAATCTCATAGGGGGGAAAAAATATAAGAATCACCATACAAAAGCCATCAACCATCATATATCTAATATCCCCAATATCTTTTTAAGGGATAGAGACACAGTAGTGGTGATAAACATATATAAGTGGAACGATCTCACCTCCAAGTTCTCTTTGATATGGAAAAGACCGCTTAATATTGGCACTGCATCCGGGAGGGGGGGCACACACCGGCCACACAGTCATCCGCCCACGCTGCCAAAAGGATTTATGCTTAGCCCCAGAATAAGGAAACCATTTCCCTACGCGTTTCGTTATCCTAACTCATCAGGGGAAATTTTTCAAGGTATCCCTCCAAAAGCGTGGTGGGCACTCAAAGCGGGGGTATAGAGCAATGACTTGACTTTGACATCAGTAAATGTAAGCCAAAACCAGGAGTGGAACAATCAAAGGAAACATATGATAGAAACACGTCACCATTTGTGCATTGTCACCCACTCCTGGTTTTGGCTTACAAATACTGATATAAAATACTGACCAAATACTGAACGTGTGAACGTGGCCTTATAGAAATAACTATTTTGACATCATTTTTGGGACTGATGCCCAGAACGCTAATAAAAGTCTATTTCATATAAAATACATCTTGTAGATAAAATATTTGGGGAACTTTCATTCTCACTTTAAAGGATATTGGCTTATTTTTTAGTAATTGATGGAGTACGCGCTCTTGGCAAGCTTCAGCCAAACTAGTCCGTTAACGCTGTGGGGAATTGGCTGGTGTCTGCTATGGATCTTACGTTAGGAATTGATATTTTAGGAACTAGGGACACAGACTTGCTGAAATAAATGTGATTTACAACTGTCATTAGTAATTTACAGATCCTTAAAACACAAAAAATATAGTAGCATTCAGCAATTGCTAAGAAATATGCAATATATACACCATGTACAGCTGCGGTCAAATTATTTTTTCCCTCTCCTCCATTGCAAATTAGGTTTATTAGCAAAATGTTCTGCTGTTTGCAGTAAAGCAAGAATAATTTGATAATGTGCATAACTGAACACAATTGACTACTATAGTCTCAGTATTAGATACCCTTCATCTCCAGTGTCTTTATGAGTCTTGCTGCAGATGTGATTCATAGACGGACACTAGTTGTGCCTACCTTTGTGATATGCCCTTGCATAGTGCAGGCCTGCCTGCCTGACATAATAGTATGGACAATAATTGAGTGTGACAACAATAATGACAAAAAACAAAGCTGGATAGAGCCAGCATGGGTGATTGTCAGAAAATAGTCAAGTCACACATAAAACCACAATAGTTATTCTTATTTGGTAATAATTTTTACATTGACAACAAGGGTATGGCTATGGGGTCGTATGTGACCCCATTTTACGCAAACTGTTTTATGTCCAACTTGGAGAAATGAAATGTCCATTGCCATCCATTTTTTACACATGCTTTCTTTCAGCTTTTTTTTTATTCTCATGTAATTGCCATTTCTGATTTATTTCTGCCCATATGCATATACACTCACCGGCCACTTTATTAGGTACACCTGTCCAACTTCTTGTTAACACTTAATTTCTAATTAGCCAATCACATGGCGGCAACTCAGTGCATTTAGGCATGTAGACATGGTCAAGACAATCTCCTGCAGTTCAAACCGAGCATCAGTATGGGGAAGAAAGGTGATTTGAGTGCCTTTGAACTTGGCATGGTTGTTGGTGCCAGAAGGGCTGGTCTGAGTATTTCAGAAACTGCTGATCTACTGGGATTTTCACGCACAACCATCTCTAGGGTTTACAGAGAATGGTCCGAAAAAGAAAAAAAATCCAGTGAGCGGCAGTTCTGTGGGCGGAAATGCCTTGTTGATGCCAGAGGTCAGAGGAGAATGGGCAGACTGGTTCGAGCTGATAGAAAGGCAACAGTGACTCAAATCACCACCCGTTACAACCAAGGTAGGCCTAAGAGCATCTCTGAACGCACAGTGCGTCGAACTTTGAGGCAGATGGGCTACAGCAGCAGAAGACCACACCGGGTACCACTCCTTTCAGCTAAGAACAGGAAACTGAGGCTACAATTTGTACAAGCTCATCGAAATTGGACAGTAGAAGATTGGAAAAACGTTGCTTGGTCTGATGAGTCTCGATTTCTGCTGCGACATTCGGATGGTAGGGTCAGAATTTGGGGTAAACAACATGAAAGCATGGATCCATCCTGCCTTGTATGGAGCATCTTTGGGATGTGCAGCCGACAAATCTGCGGCAACTGTGTGATGCCATCATGTCAATATGGACCAAAATCTCTGAGGAATGCTTCCAGCACCTTGTTGAATCTATGCCACGAAGAATTGAGGCAGTTCTGAAGGCAAAAGGGGGTCCAACCCGTTACTAGCATGGTGTACCTAATAAAGTGACCGGTGAGTGTACATTTTTTGTAGGCGGTGAACAATGTGACCGAAATGTGGGTCCTTTTTCACTGTACAGACCTATTGCTGTATATTAAATAAATATTTTTCTTATTTGAATTTGGATGTGCTGTGGTAACTTCTATGATAATTGGACTCTCTCTACCATTGAGCAACAAATCCACATAACACTGCAGAGTGCCTTCCATATATTTCTACTAACAGTATGGATGTCAGCCATTGGCTGTAAGCTGGGATGGTGCATTACAAGTATCTTTGTGACTGGCACCTTATACAAGTCTTATCTGTACGTGTCTTAAGTAATGTTGCAACCTGCTGCAAATGTGATGAATAGCCAGACACCAACTTCAGGACACTAATGTTCTTGGGTTTGCCGCTGCCTTCTTCATATCCATCAAAGATTGTCCAGGTTTCTATTCAGGGAACTGTAATGTCCCTTCCAGAATCTTTCTCGATCTGTTCTAGAACCAAGCCTTGATGGACCTTGAGATATACTGGGAATTATTGTTTAGTTGAATCAATCTTGCCCTCCACACAATGTAGGTTTCCAGTGCTAGTGGAAGCAAAGCATCCCCTAAGCATCTTCCAACCACCACTGTGCTACACTGTAGGCATCACCAAGCCTCCGCTATGCTTTGTAGGCATCTCCAAGACCCTGCCATGCTTCACTGTCGCTATCACCAATTGACTGCCATGTTTCACTATAGTCTTGTACGGCAAATAAGCCTCCTTACCTTGACAAGCCAGCTGGTATGTCACTCTCCATAAGGAGAAACGTTACCCCTTAGACCCCAGTCCAGAGCCTCTCACCTAGCCAAATCAGTTCTCATGCTTCGCACTGACGAGGGCCAACAGCCCGAAACACCATGTCTGCGAATTGAGATACTGATTTGGTTTTTATCCTAAGTCATATTGCACGACTCGTTAGAGGGTTGATTGTGACTTGTAGGATCGCTACTTCCAACAGGTGGCGCTATAGAGTTAAGTCCTCTTTTTCTCAGAAGAGGCAATTTGCATGTTTCACTATAGGCATCTTTGAGCCCCCACCATGCTTCACTGCAGATATCAACAAGCTTCCATCTTTCTTCATTGTAGTCATCACTGAGTCTCTGCTATCTTTCCCTTTGGTCATCACCAAGCCACCACCATTCTTCACTATCCGCAGCACTGAGCCTCCTCCATGCCTCACTATAGGCATCACCAAGTTGCTGATATGCTTCACTGTAAAGTGTTCATTTTAGGATATGCTTTATTTCTCCACGTCTAGACATACCACTGAGCCACAGTCCACAGCACAGAATCCTGAAACTTCCATGGTTATTTGCATGGCTCTGAGCATATTTGAGGCAACTTTTCTTGTGCTTTTGGGTCAGTGGAGGTGACATTTTGGAGTTCAGAAAGGGAAACTTTCAGCTCTTATTATGTGCCTTACTGTACGAAACCTCAGTGTCCGCTGCCATCAAATCTTGCTCCAGGTTTTTTGCAGACTTTCAAGGTTTTGTATCCACCTGTCACCTCAGGAACCTGGTGGCAGCCTGTGTCCTCTTCCTCTTGCTGCCACATCCAGGTAATGTATCCAGCAAGCTCTCTTTCCAGCTGTATCTTTAGGAATAGTCATTGCCGCATTGTTTTTGTATCTTCACTTCTTGACATTTTCTCTGGACAACCCAAGAATTTTAGTTATCTGGAGGCCATTGCCCACGAGAAATAGGCCAAGATCTGTAAGGAACATGGCAGAAGCTGGTATCTGGCTATATATCACATCTGCAGCAGGTTATAACAGCCAGACAGGCTCTACTAAGAACTAAAGATCCTTGGATGAAGGATCTTTGCTTACCTGGGTTTCCAAAATAACCTCAGCAAGCAACATGCAGACACTGAAAGTATGAATTGTGAATTGCATTACTGCTACCGGCCGCCTTATTGTGGTTGATGGGCTCACACATGAGCACTAAGAACTCTCACATGGATGTACATACAGCAGGAAAGCATTCAGGATCCATGTATTTCCGCAGGTTTTCTATTCTTTAGCGCTTGCAGATTGTTGATATTTTTTTGTGTGCACTTTCTTCTTTTGCATTGCAACCTTAACATTTATTTTAGCTGCAATTGATATTTTATGAACGTATCTCTTAGGCTTCTTTCACACTTCAGTTGTTTGGCGTCAGTCAGGTCCGACATCGTGATGGATCGACGGATCCGTCACAATTATTAAAAAAACGGTACCAACGGATCCGTTTTTGTGACGGATCAGTTACACTGATCCGCCACAAAAACGGATCCGTTGGAACCGTTGCGACCGTTTTTGCATCCGTTGGATCCGTTTTTTGACGGATCCGTTTTTTAAAAAGGGATGATCTCAATGTGATTAACTACTGGAAAACTATATATACTGTGTATTTAGACCACATCTTTGAAAGGTTGTAGAGAAAGTGGCAAAGATGGAAGGAGTACATGCGAACATTATGAAGATCTGTGCTGATTTTAGTTTTGAGGCAAATTGGTTGGCAGTCGTCGTTCGAGACAAGGAGGAAGAAAGAATGCGCATCCTGCGGCAGCGGCGGAGGAGAAGGCTGTGGATCCATCCTATCACAGCCCAACGCATGACCCGTGGTGTTTTTTCCACACTTTACATTGAACTGAGGGAAAACCCTCAGAAGTTCTTCAATTATGTGAGGATGAAAGCTGAAAACTTCGAAATTTTATTGGGCCATGTGGAAGACTCTATACGGAGACGAGACACCCAGATGCGCTTCTCCATATCACCAGCAGAGCGTCTCATGGTGACTATTTGGTAAGTTTTTTCTTTTTAATGATTCTCATTCATCAGACTTATAACTGTAATGTTGTTTTTTTGAAGTTTTTATTCATTATTGTCTTATCCTTTTGTTAACAGATTCCTTGCAACTGGAGAGTTGTTCTCATCCCTACATTTTCAGTTTAGGCTTGGGATATCCACCATCTCAGGGATCATCAGAGATACCTGCCGGGCATTGTGGGAGTGCCTACAAGCAGAATACATTCCGGAGCCATCACAGGAGAGGTGGCTGGAGATTGCACAAAATTTTCAACAAATATGCCAGTTCCCAAATTGTGTCGGAGCAGTCGATGGGAAGCATATAAGGATCGTCAAACCTTCTGGCTCTGGATCAGAATTTTTCAACTATAAGAAGTACTTCTCTATTGTATTGATGGCCATAGCCGACGCACACTGCAAGTTCATTGCTGTGGATATCGGTGCGTATGGACGCGCAAATGACTCACAGATCTTTAAAACCTCACCAATGGGGCGTCGTTTGTATGGAGAGACATTTGACTTTCCGCCCCCTAGACCTCTCCCTGGAACCACCGGTCCACCATTACCATTTGTTTGCGTTGGAGATGATGCCTTCCAGCTTTCCCCACATTTGCTGAAACCCTTTGGAAGTAGTGGACTGACCCAGAGGAAGAAAATTTTTAATTACCGCTTAACCAGAGCACGAAGAGTAGTGGAATGTGCTTTTGGCATATTAACTGCTAAATGGAGAATACTACTAACTGCAATTAAACTGAAACTGTCGATGATGTGGTGAAGGCTTGCGTGGTACTTCACAATTTTGTTATATCAAAAGAACATGTTTCCCTGGAGGATAATGTGTCAGAAAGCACCTTGCGGGATTACCACAACACTACTTTCCGCAGTCCAGTAGCAGTCTCCAGAATGCGGGACAAGTTTGCAGACTACTTCATTTCTCCTCCAGGATCTGTTGACAGGCAGTATGAAATGGTGTAAAAAAAAATTTGTTTTCACACTTGTAAAATACCATTTTTTTGTTTGGTTACAAAGCCTTTGTACTTTAAAATTGCATAACCTATACCATAACCTTGGTGGTTTTAATACAGTTTTTTTTTTTAAAAAAAGAGAGACAATAAAATTGTTTTTAAACCACAAAAAGTTTTATTTATTTACAATTTTTTAAAGGTTTTCATAATTTGGGGTGGAGATAGTAGCGGAGGGGCTGTCAGGGCGGGCCACGTCGATAGGGGGGACATGACATCACGGGGAGGAACAGAAGTAGAATGGGTGGTGAAAACATGAGGTTGGGCAGGGAGTTGAGGTACAGATGTGGTTTGTGGGAGGTATGGTGAAGGTGTTTGTGGGATTGGGAAAGGTGACGTTAAAGGGGAAGAATGGAAAGGGGAAGGTAGGAACTGGGAAATACTGAGGGGGGAAGGAAGGTATGGCGAAGGAGTAGAAGTAGGATGGACGGGAGGAGGACGGACAGGAGGATAGACGGCGACTTGAGAGGGGAAAGGTGTTGAAACATGAAGGGTAGGTGGAGGGGCTTGGGACATCGCCTGCACTAGAGCAGTGTGGCAGCCTTGCATCACATGCATCTGCAGGTCAGGAGTTAGATTCTCCATGTGCCTGAGGACCGACTGAAAAAAACAGTGTCTTGGTGACTGGTTTGCATCTGATTGCATCCTATCCAGACGACTGCTGAGTTCCAGTATGCTTTTGTTAAGCATACTGTACCCAGCAGATGTTTGCTCACCCAAAAGTTTGATGGCATTCTGGAAGGCTGCATTCAGATGCAAAAACTCAGGCGCATAGCTCCTTTCCTGAGCTCTCTGGCGCTGCCGTCCTGACCCCAAAGGTGGTCTAGATGTTGCGGCAGTGTCAGAGGGGTGGGGTAAAGGGAACTCTAACTCATCACCTGCAGCTTCAAGTGACGAAGTCCGCCCTGCTGCTCCAGCGCTGGTGGATGGGGCCGAGGGATCACACAAAAGGGAAGGTACAGATACAGAGGGGTCGACGTGGTCCCCGGTGGCGGACCCCTGAGAGATCGCTCCAGAGGGGTGCAACTCTGATGCAGGCTCCCGAGTGCTGCAGACAGTACTGTTAAAGAAGAAAAAAAAAAACAATTATTATCTTGATATCACAATTGCCCTTGCTGCCAAGAAAAATTGAAGGTTACACATTTTAGCAATTTGACTGAAAACATGTGGTGTTGAATATTTACCTTCTGCTCAGCAGCGTCGCCCGGAGGAACGACAGGGCTCTGGCATATTTATACCTGCTCCTGCGTCCTCTAGATCCACTCGGGGCCTGCATCTCCTTGTTGAACTCCCTCTTGAAGCGATCCCTGAGTGACCGCCACCACACGATAACCCTGTTACCTGGAAAGATAAAACAAAAATTGGTTACTATACAACACATTAAATCATGATAACATAAGGTAATGAAGTGTGAATACTTACGCGCTAGATCCTGGGCCCCAGCGTCGAGTTCCTCCCAGTTATCAACAACAACACTGCACACTTCCTCCCATAGCCGTCGGGTGACGAACTGGTCAGCATGGCGGCGGTCCGACATGCTCCATAACGGCTCCCGACTTTGGACTGCTTGGATGAGGGTGTCAACATCTATCCCCTCCTCTTCCTCATCCTGTTCGGGAGCACGCTGTGAAGCAACAAAAAGAATGAATAAAAAGGGAAAGATTATACCACATAAATTTTACAGTTTGCTAAACACCAAACCAAAAAAGGAACTTACTCTTCGGTGACCGCCACGACTAGCATTCCGACGACTATGGGAGGTGCTCTGAGGAACTCTACGTCGTGCCCCGGATTGTGAAGACTAATAAAAAAAATAAATAAAAATAAATAAATTATGTGCTTGGATGGAGGCATATGTACTGTGTGTGGGCTGTGCTGAATGTTTGTGTTGGGTGTAGAGTGTTTTATGTGAGGATCTGTCTGTGCAAAACTTACACTATGCGCTCCCGCTCCTCTCATTTCTCCACCCTGCCCGTCTCCTTCTGGAAGCCCCTCTGCTTCAGCTTCCTGTGGAAACAGAATAAATAATTTATAAATAATTGTAATAATTATTAAATAAATTATAAATAAATAAATTATCAAGAAAAAAAAAAAACCTCAGGTGGTTGACGATGTGAGGGGGGGCTCTCAGAAGAAGACATTATGGTATCTGTTTTCTGCCTGCGTCTGTCTTGGGTGCCTCTTGGTCCCTAGAATCTGCAAGTATAAAGAGAGTTCTAAGCTACTATACAAAAGGATAGACGCAGCTCTTCGGGACTTTATACTTACATCTGTTTTCAAAACTTTGGGGCCTGCTTGCGTCTGTCTTGGGTGCCTCTTGGTCCCTAGAATCTGCAAGTATAAAGAGAGTTCTAGGCTACTATACTATACTATACTATACCATACGCCTGCCTGCGTGTATCTTGGGTTCCTTGCTTGGTACCACTAAAATCTTCCAAATTAAAGACAGTTTTAATTAGAATGATTATGCATTGGTATGCCAAATTACATTTCCCCCCCCCCCACCAACAAAAAAAAAAAAAAAAAATTGTAACCACACTTAAAAAAAAAAAAAATTAACTTGATATGCTTGAAGTACAAGCTGCAAAACCCTCCACCTCCTGTTTCCCCCTAAAATTCCTTGAAAGCAACACCAAAACTACTTCAATCTTGATATGCGCCATGCGCATGTTGGTAAACCTACCCCACCCCATCCTCCAGACAGTTTCGACCTTATAAAAAAATTCCCTCATTCAAAGTTAAAATACCAATACCCAAAAATGAAAATTATGGTTACCCTAGTTACTATTTTCTATAACCAGATAACATTTTGTATACCAAAGGTTTGCATTCTGCATTTATATACCGTTTATACTCGAGTATAAGCCGAGATTTTCAGCCCAAATTTTTGGGCTGAAAGTGCCCCTCTCGGCTTATACTCGAGTCATGATCGGTGGTGGGGTCGGCGGGTGAGGTCTGTCATATACTTACCTAGTCCCGGCGTTCCTGTCGCTCCCCCTGCCCGTCCCAGGTCTCCGGGTGCCGCAGCCTCTTCCCCTGAGCAGTCACGTGGGACCGCTCATTAGAGAAATGAATAGGCTGCTCCACCTCCCATAGGGGCGGAGCCGCATAATTCATTTCTCTAATCAGCGGTGTCGGTGACCGCTGATAGAGGAAGAGGCTGCGGCACCGAAGACCAGCTGTCCGGGGGAAGGAGCGGGACGCCGGGAGCAGGTATGTATTACATAGTCACCTGTCCTCGTTCCACATGCCGGGCGTCGCGCCATCTTCCCGGCGTCTCTCTGCACTGACTGTGCAGGTCAGAGGGCGCGATGACGCATATAGTGTGCGCGCCGCCCTCTGCCTGATCAGTCAGTGCGGAGAGAAGCCGGGAAGATGGCGCCGAGGAGCTGCAAGCAAGAGAGGTGAGTATGTGTTTTATTATTTTATTGCAGCAGCACAGCTATGGGGCAATAATGGACGGTGCAGAGCACTATATGGCACAGCTATGGGGCAATAACGGTGCAGAGCACTATATGGCACAGCTATGGGGCAATGGTGCAGAGCACTATATGGCACAGCTATGGGGCAATAACGGTGCAGAGCACTATATGGCACAGCTATGGGGCAACGGTGCAGAGCACTATATGGCACAGCTATGGGGCAACGGTGCAGAGCACTATATGGCACAGCTATGGGGCATTGGTGCAGAGCACTATATGGCACAGCTATGGGGCAATAACGGTGCAGAGCACTATATGGCACAGCTATGGGGCAACGGTGCAGAGCACTATATGGCACAGCTAGGGGGCAATAACAGTGCAGAGCACTATATGGCACAGCTATGGGGCAATAACGGTGCAGAGCACTGTATGGCACAGCTATGGGGCAATGGTGCAGAGCACTATATGGCACAGCTATGGGGCAATAACGGTGCAGAGCACTATATGGCACAGCTATGGGGCAACGGTGCAGAGCACTATATGGCACAGCTATGGGGCAACGGTGCAGAGCACTATATGGCACAGCTATGGGGCAACGGTGCAGAGCACTATATATATGGCACAGCTATGGGGCAATGGTGCAGAGCATTGTATATATGGCACAGCTTTATGTGGAGTATCTATGGGGCAACGGTGCAGAGCATTGTATATATGGCACAGCTTTATGTGGAGCATCTATGGGGCCATAATGAACGGTGCAGAGCATTATATGTGGCACAGCTTTATGTCGAGCATCTATGGGGCCATAATGAACGGTGCAGAGCATTATATGTGGCACAGCTTTATGTCGAGCATCTATGGGGCCATAATGAACGGTGCAGAGCATTATATGTGGCACAGCTTTATGTGGAGCATCTATGGGGCCATAATGAACGGTATGGAGTATCTATTTTTAATTTTGAAATTCACCGGTACCTGCTGCATTTTCCACCCTAGGCTTATACTCGAGTCAATAAGTTTTCCCAGTTTTTTGTGGCAAAATTAGGGGGGTCGGCTTATACTCGGGTCGGCTTATACTCGAGTATATACGGTATATAGAACCTCAAACACCTTTATTGAATGTAGACCAGTTATAAATTTATCTTGAAATCATACTACGGACAGTTTTGTGTAATTTTTATTACAATTTTTTTTTTTCTTTTTTTTGGTTGGAAAGTAGGAGCTACACTGCTCTTTATTTGAAATAGCAGTACAGTATGTTAATGTATGAAAAATAAAAAAAAAGGCAGAACACATCACACAGCATTTATACACACACACACACACACACACACACACACACACACACACACACACACACACACACACGTCACAGCACAGCCATTAAAAATACGAGCACAGTATGAAAAATAAAAAACATGCAAGGCGGACACACAGACACGCTGGATGGCAGTACTCACATAGCAGTCTCTGGCAGTGTCTTGATGGCTGCAAGCAGGGTATGTCTTGCTGGCAGGATCTGTCTCTCTTGCTAGCAGGGTATGTCTCACTGGCAGGGTCTGTCTCTTGCTGGCACGGTCTCTCTTGCTGGCACGGTCTCTCTCTTGCTGGCAGGTCTCTCTTGCTGGCAGGTCTCTCTCTCTTGCTGGCACAGTCTCTCTCTTGCTGGCAGGTCTCTCTCTCTTGCTGGCACGGTCTCTCTTGCTGGCACGGTCTCTCTCTTGCTGGCAGGTCTCTCTTGCTGGCAGGTCTCTCTTGCTGGCACGGTCTCTCTCTTGCTGGCAGGTCTCTCTCTCTTGCTGGCACGGTCTCTCTCTTGCTGGCAGGTCTCTCTCTTGCTGGCATGGTCTCTCTCTCTTGCTGGCACGGTCTCTTTCTTGCTGGAACGGTCTGTGTTCTCTCTTGATGACACATTGAGAAATGAGGCCCACCTGTCCTGTTTATATAGTTTTGGGGTTGTCTGGGAAAAGTATCTACTTTTTGGAGCATGCTCAGTTGGAAAAAACGGATTGGGGCGACGGATCCGCCAAATGACGGATCGCGACGGATCCGTCGCCCATAGGCGCCCATTCTATGAAATGGCGGACTCGACGGATCCGTCGCGGACCGCCAATTAGGCGTAGACAAAAAAACGTTACAAAGTCCGTCAATGTCTAGACAACGTCCGCCAAATTTCGACGGATCCGTCGTATGGCGGATGTAACGGACGACCATCCGCCACAATCCGTCGCTAATGCAAGTCTATTGGGAAAATAACGGATCCGTCAAAAAAAATGACGGATCCGTTATTTGATGAAAATGGCGGTTTTAGACTGACGCCAAACAACTGAAGTGTGAAAGAGGCCTTAGTTGTTCTTGTGGTTGGTTTTACATTCATATTTATTCTGTATTTTTTTTTATCTTTGAAGGAACGTGGTGAAATCTCTAATGTTGGAGCTGAAGCTAAGTAGATCCTTCACATGGATATTACGGCGACCCGGCAGGCAGGTAAGTCCTACACATGAGTGCAGTGTCCCGCGGGTGAGTACCCTCCACAGAAGGCTTAGTGCACCTCACTGACCTATGTGACTGTAGATAGCAGCTTATTCTGTACATGTGTCAGGTGTCTCAGTAAGGACCCGTAAAGTGCACTCATACATATTACATGCACATAAGGCCACCATCAAAGACGCAGCTCTTAGAATAGAAAGATTGGAAGCTTTTGAAGAGACATCTGGGCTCCATATGAAAGACTTTGTGGAATCTGTTGAATATTCTTTAGCAAAAGACACGGAGCAGCGACTGATCTTTATATCGCCGTCATCTTGTGCTTGATACATAGATAAACCTGAGAGATGATCAGCGGCTACAAATCAGTCCATATCCGGCTCAGCACTGTGTGTCGGGAGGATCTAATGCTTCTGAAAAGACCTGACAGAGTGATGGCAGCAGGAAGCTTTCAGCCATCAGGATGATGAATCCGTCATTAAAATGGGACGGCCTATAAACAATATCTATCTCCAGCATGGGGGATAAATGTGGGATCTGCAAATCACAAGAACGGGGGTCTCAGAATTCTGTGTGAAAGCAGTGGTACTGTGCATGTGCGATCACTGCTTTATTCACTGTCTATAGGAGCGGTGGTCAGTGATGTCAGCAGCCGGACCCCTGCAATCACACGCTTTCTATGATATTGGGGTTCTCTGCATGTATGGAGGTATCTCCATCTCAGTCTGATCTGTGGACGGGATAGGTGAGACACGTAAGGGGGTGATATACCTAATCCTCTTCATGGTGCCGCCCTCGGACTCCGGTATGGTCTCATATTCGTGCAGGGCCTGTGTAACTGCGTGGTATCAGCGGTGGATAATACCCCATATCATCCTTGTCTGGGTAGGTTTTGTGTTTTAGTCCTTAGGTCCATCATTGGGTGCAATGAAATAAATCATTTGGAGAAATACAATTTGTCATTGAGATAAGGCGACATTCTGACCTGATTGTTCCCGTATTTCACATTTCCCCTGTCATTATGAATAATAGTCTGACAAAACTGCGGGTTCATGTCGTGGCTTCCTGCTGATGCTGTGTAGACCCAGGGTTTGTTATTTTTATCATTTTCCACCATTTCAGTGTCTGCATTCCACAGCCGATAGCACCAATATGTAGGTGTGAATTGGGAGATGAGAGTCCTGCTGTCTGGATCTGCCGCACAGGAGGGATCAAAGCTGGGGCAGGGATAGGACTGTCCTTATAAAAGATACCAAAATGTAGGGACGACTGCAGACCCCAATCATGTCAGTGTAGAATAACCTCTATTTTATTAATGGTTGGTGCAGAAAACAGCAGCAGTCATGTCTCACCAACCTCTCGCATACAAACCTAATTAAAAGGGTTGGAAATTGATAACATTTACTAAAGTATGAAATGTACAGAGACGGCCTGATTGCAGACTGACCCTCACAATTTAGGAAGCTCCACATTGTTCTGACACAGACCAAGAGCGTCTTCCACCTCTCTGTGTCAGCTACAAGATAAAAGAGGCTGGCTATGCGTCCCAGATCAATAGCTAAGCCAGCCCCCACGTCCCAGATCAATAGCTAAGCCAGCACCCGCATCCCAGATCAATAGCTAAGCCAGCACCCGCGTCCCAGATCAATAGCTAAGCCAGCCCCCGTGTCCCAGATCAATAGCTAAGCCAGCACCCGCATCCCAGATCAATAGCTAAGCCAGCCTTCGCGTCCCAGATCAATAGCTAAGCCAGCAACCGCGTCCCAGATCGATAGCTAAGCCAGCACCCGTGTCCCAGATCAATAGCTAAGCCAGCACCCGCATCCCAGATCAATAGCTAAGTCAGCTCCCGCGTCCCAGATCAATAGCTAAGCCAGCCCCCGCGTCCCCCAATAGGTGATGAACATTGTGCATATTTTGCTGATTTTCCTTTTTCCTGTGGAAAACCACCGATAAGATAGTGCGTGTGTGTATATATACACATCAGTCATTAGTTTAGGGTCACCCAGACAATTTTGTGTTTTCCATGAAAACTCCTTGTCACGATATGGTATGAAATATCATATAGGTTTAGTTTCTCTTGTCAGCCCAGGATGTGGGCTAAGAAACCCCCCCTTCTCTGTTACTTCAGAGTTGAGCTGCCTTTCCACTGTGCATGGGGGAAGAGAGTTTTATTGACGAAAGGCATTTACGACCGGCATTTCCTGTAGTAGAAAGTGCTCAGCTTTAACTGTTAGAGAAGATTCTACAATCATGAAAGTCCTTTGTTCTGTTTTTGTAAGATATTAGGCAAACAATTTAAAATACAAACACAAAAATATATCGTCATAATCACACTCGGAGGATCTACCCAGCCCTCGAAACACAGGTTTCTAGCTCCATCTGGTACAGAGGTAGGGATTTCTCTGTCAGTGTGCGTGACAGGTGGGACATGTTTGGTCTCACTGGAATGCCGGCGATGATACGAGATGAATGAGGGGTATGGTGCGATTATGATATGTTCAGCAGCGGAATTACAAGTCTTAGAAAGATTTAGCTTATACTTAGTCAGAATGCAGAGAGAGGAGGGACTGGGATAGCCAGCCTTTTTGGTGATGTCACCAGGTTAAGCTATAACTGTTTTGGCCGGACTCCAGCAGTGAGTCTGTTGCTGGAAGAACATGTGGGTCTGACCTGAAGAGCTGTACCTCATGCATTGGGATTTTTGGGAGCCCCTCCCCCTAGCATGGTGTTTGCCTGAACTGATATGAACTAAGAACATGTGAGTTATCTTTTCTTCCTTTAATCCTTTTATTTTCATAATTACCTTGTACATATTTGCAATTGTCTCATTTGTAACATCTTTGTAAAATATTTTGATAAACACTGCATAAACTTTATGGGTATATTATTTCATGCCAGTTATTTCTCCATGCTCTAAAAACGTACCCTGTCTTTGAAGGGAAAGTACGCTACTATTTTGGGGTTAGCTCCGGACCCGTTTAATCGGAGCTGGTGGCGACACTACCGTGTGCAGGCCTTTGGGTGACATTGCAGCGACTGCAGCTTGATAATTATTGTTCCTGCCTGAGCGGGAGTAGTTATCGCGTCGCTGCAGCGCGCCCAATGGCCAGTACACAGCAGGCAGCCTTTCTGGCGACTAATTACCCTAGGTGCAGTACCTAATCTGACCTGAGAGTAAGGGGGGCGCCAGAGAGCTGCAAGTGTTGAGTGAAACTGTAAGCGGGATACACAACTCCCTGCAGTTCATGGTATACTGAAGAGCAGTGGGATACCTAAAATAAGCCCCTGCTGTAAACTAAGAGGTCAATAGCATTCTGTGTGTTCTTTTCATCACATTGTGGCAGTGGAGGAATAACTAGGATAAGCCCCCTGCACATGTGATAGCCGTCTGCTGGTCTAAAGTCACCCCAATCCGTGACACATTGTGGGCAGCGGCTAAGGGATCCTGACAGTCACGGTGTGAATCGTGACATATTGGTGGCAAGGCGGTGGGATATTAGAGCATTAGTGATTTGGTTTGAGCAATCATTCCTCTCACTAAAAACTTGCAGAAAGTTCTTGCGAGAACTCTGCGCAAATAAGTTTGGAGAACGAATTCAGTGTTTATTAGTCTTGAGACAATTGTGTGTACTGGTGATTATCCCCTCCCTTTTTCTTCGTTTTTCTATCCTATCTTTTATTTGGCAACCATGGCAACGAAAGGAGAAGCCTGGTACACCCAGCAGAAGAAAGACACTCTTGCTGGGATATGCACGTATCATGGCCTGAACCCCCAGAGCATGACCAAGACTCAAATGGTCGCTGAACTGGTGCAATGGGAAGCCGCTCTAGACCACTCACAGAGCCCAGAGGCCGCAGATGCCAGCACCTGCTGCAGCAGAGGTTCAACCACTAAATACGGGCCCTACTGGCAACCAGGGGGGTGCAGACCACCTCCTGCAGCTGGCTCTGCAACAATGCTCTGCAGATGACCTGGACCGACGTCTGCAGCTGATCCAGCAATACCAGGAGCGAGCCGAGCGAGAGGCCCAGCGAGCCGAGCGAGAGGCCCAGCGAGCCGAGCGAGAGGCCCGAGCCGAGCGAGAGGCCCAGCGAGCCGAGCGAGAGGCCCAAGCGGAGAGGGAGTACCAGCTGCAGATGGCCCAACTACAAATGCAGGGGTCGTCCCAGTCCAGTCGTGAGCCCAGCAGCGCTCAGATACCGAAGCCCCGGCCCGACCACTTTCCTGTTATGGAAAAGGATGGGGACTTGGACACTTTTCTGCGGGCCTTTGAGAAAGCCTGCAGACAGTACCAGCTGCCTACACAAGAATGGTCACGATACCTGACACCAGGGCTGAGAGGCAAAGCTCTGGAGGCATTTGCTGCACTCCCTCAAGAACAAGATGGTGACTATGAGGCCATCAAGCAGGCTCTCATAGCCAAGTACCAGCTTACACCCGAGGTGTACCGT
This sequence comes from Ranitomeya variabilis, assembly GCF_051348905.1. Taxonomy (NCBI): domain Eukaryota; kingdom Metazoa; phylum Chordata; class Amphibia; order Anura; family Dendrobatidae; genus Ranitomeya; species Ranitomeya variabilis. The sequence goes on from NC_135233.1 coordinate 618,282,054, forward strand.
AAAAAGTTTCGGACCCTCCAACGTGGCCCACACGACAGTTACAGTGATGTGGTGCATGGACTGGGGACCCACTTTGACCAGTGGACCCAAGGACTGTCAGTAACCACTTTTGCCCAGCTGCGAGACCTGATGATCAAAGACCAGTTCTTCCATCTATGCCCAACTGAGGTGCGACAGTTCGTGATGGACAGAGAACCCAAAGACGTGACGAAAGCAGCGCAGATTGCCGATGCCTATGAGGCCAACTGTAGATCGGAAGTGCGGAAGCCAGTCACCTCCAGCTGGAGAGGGGGTAAGCCTGCATCCAACGCCGGTACCCCTGCCAGCCAACATACCAGAGGTCCTGTCCCCGTGGCCAACAGCACCAGACCTACCACCGAACTTCGCCAGTGTTACCACTGCAGGCAGACTGGACACCTCAGTCACCGATGTCCAGCAAAGCAGAAGAACCCCTCATCCCAGGCCCCAGGGCCTAAGGCAGCAGTTCTTTTGGTGGGTGGTGTGGCTGGGAGGGGGTGTGATAACGTACAGCATGTCATTGTGGGAGGTCGTGTTGCTACAGGCCTCAAGGACACCGGGGCTGAACGAACCCTCATCCGACCCGAACTGGCGGCCCCTGAAGAAATCATTCCGGGGAAAACCCTAACTGTCACTGGGATTGGGGGCATCAGCTGTCCCTTACCGATGGCCCGAGTTTATATTGATTGGGGTGCCGGGAGCGGGGTGAAGGAAGTGGGGCTGTCTGATAATTTGCCCACTGATGTTTTGTTGGGGACTGATTTGGGGAGGTTGTTTGCATACTACGTCATTGACACCCCTCCCCAATCTACTAACGAGGGTAAAGTTAACCCTGATGATGATGATGATGATGGGAAATCGCATGTGTTACCTGACCATGCTTTATCTTGTAGTGATGCATCTGCTAACCATTTTTTCCCTAGGATTGATGGTGAAAATGTTGTACCTGTGCCAACTGTATCTGATAATGATGTTTCTGTGAAAGTTGATGTGTCCATAGGTACAGGAGTGCTCAGCCACGTCGCTCTGCGGAGTGAGACGGCTGAGGAACCCCTAGCAGGGGCAAGTGTCGGTGCTACAAGAAATGGGGAGATACATGGGAACCGTGAGACAGGTGACGCCATGAAATTGACCAGTGCCACCGAGGAAGGTAACTGGCCCATAAGTAGCAATGCTCCTGAGGTAATGGGGGTGGATGGGGAGGTAGAGCTCATAGCAGCGTCGGCTGATGGGTCTGTAGAAACCCCCGGGGAGACAGCCTACGTAGCTGCTGTCACCCGCAGTCAGAGTGCCCGGAACGCAGATAACTGTTTGCCTCCCGGACCCTCCTCAGTCATCAGTATGACTGAACCAGAGGTGGACCCAGTGCAGGTCCCAGAGGGCTCCTGTGGGGAAGGGACCCTGACGTCGCTTCTGGCTTCCCCTAGCCAGGAGTTTCAGGCCGCTCTGCACACAGATGCGAGCCTAGAGAGTTTGAGACAACTCGCCGGGACGTCATTCTCCGAGACTGATAAGGAGAAGGTGTTCTGGGAAGGAGGAAGGTTGTACCGGGAGACAGTACCCGGAGAATCACAAAAGGAGTGGTTGAGGGAAAGACAGCTGGTCGTCCCACAGCAATTCCGGGGTGAGTTGTTGCAGATTGCCCATGAGATCCCGCTAGCTGGACACTTGGGGATCAGCAAAACTAAGGCCCGGCTGTCTCAACACTTCTATTGGCCTAAGATGGGGACAGATGTGTCAAACTACTGCCGCTCCTGTGTCACCTGTCAAAGAGTGGGGAAGGCGGGGGCTGCTCTTAAGGCTCCCCTGATCCCTTTGCCAGTGATAGAGGAGCCTTTCCAGAGGATTGCGGTGGACATTGTGGGCCCGCTGGCCGTCCCCAGCAGCTCTGGAAAGCAATATAATCTTACTGTGGTAGACTACGCTACCCAGTACCCAGAGGCAGTAGCTCTGTCGTCAACTAGGGCAGATAAGGTGGCGGATGCCCTGTTGGCCATCTTTTCCCGGGTAGGATTTCCCAGGGAAATGCTTACTGATCGAGGGACCCAATTTATGTCTCACCTAATGGAGGCTCTCTGTAAGAAAATGCAGGTGAAGCACCTGGTATCGAGTGCGTATCACCCACAGACCAATGGCTTGTGTGAACGCTTCAATGGTACCCTCAAACAGATGCTACGCATGCTGGTTGAGACTCAAGGGCGCGACTGGGAGCGGTACCTCCCACACCTGCTATTCGCTTACAGAGAGGTTCCGCAGGCCTCGACGGGGTTCTCCCCCTTCGAGCTCCTGTACGGCAGGCGAGTCCGGGGACCCCTTGGGTTGGTAAGAGAATCCTGGGAAGAGGAGCCGAACCCTTCTGAAGTGTCCATAGTGGAGTATGTCATGCGCTTCCCTGACAAGATGCAGACCTTGACACATTTGGTGCATGACAACATGACGCAGGCTCAGGCTGATCAGAAGCACTGGTACGACCAGAACGCCCGGGAGCGGACCTACCACGTGGGTCAAAAGGTGTGGGTGCTGGTTCCCGTACCAACGGATAAGCTTCAGGCAGCCTGGGAGGGCCCGTACGTCGTCCACCAACAGCTCAACCCGGTCACCTATGTGGTCACGCTTGACCACACTCGGGGTAGGCGAAAGGCCTTTCACGTCAACATGATGAAGGCTCATCACGAACGTGAACCTTTCATCCTACCGGTCTGCAGCGCACCCGAAGACAGGGAGGAAGACGCCCTCCTGGACATGCTGGCCCAAGCCAAGGCCCGTGGGTCCATTGAGGACGTGGAGGTAAGCGCCTCGCTAGAAGAACCACAGCGGTTGCAGTTGCAAACCACACTGGAACCCTTCCGGGTCGTGTTCTCCAACCGGCCTGGAAGGACTGAGTTAGCCGTCCACGAGGTGGACACCGGGAACCACGCCCCACTACGGCGAACACCCTATCGAATCTCTGACCAGGTGCAGCAGATTATGCGCCAGGAGATCGATGAGATGTTACAGCTGGGGGTGATTCGACGGTCAAAGAGCGCATGGGCCTCACCTGTAGTTCTCGTGCCAAAGAAGGACCGGACCACCCGGTTCTGCGTGGACTACAGGGGGCTCAACGCCATTACAGCCTCTGACGCGCACCCAATGCCGCGCATCGAGGAGCTGCTTGAGAAGTTAGCTGGCGCAAAATACCTGACAATAATGGATCTGAGTCGCGGATACTGGCAGATTCCCCTGAGCCCCGAGGCGCAGGAGAAGTCCGCCTTTATCACACCCTTTGGACTGTACGAGTCCACGGTCATGCCCTTCGGCATGAAGAATGCCCCTGCCACTTTCCAGCGGATGGTCAATCTCCTGCTTCAGGGACTGGAGAAGTACGCTGTGGCGTACTTAGATGACATTGCCATCTTCAGTCCCTCCTGGGATGAACACCTGCAGCATCTCGAGGAGGTGCTCGGGCGAATTCACCGAGCAGGACTGACTATCAAGCCGGGAAAGTGCCAGATGGGCATGAGGGAGGTTCACTACCTGGGGCACCGGGTAGGTGGAAACACCCTAAAGCCAGAGCCTGACAAAGTGGGCGTGATCGTGAACTGGCCCACTCCCAGGAACAAGAAACAGGTGATGTCCTTCCTGGGCACTGCAGGGTACTATAGGCGCTTCGTGCAGCACTATAGTAGCCTGGCAAAACCTTTGACGGACCTCACCAGGAAGAAGCTACCCCACATCGTCAACTGGACAGATGGCTGTGAGGGGGCCTTCCAGGCGTTGAAAACAGCACTGTGCAACGCCCCGGTGTTGAAAGCAGTCGACAGCAGTCGACCGTTCTTGGTACAGACCGACGCCAGCGAGTTTGGCCTTGGTGCTGTGCTCAGCCAGGTTGACTCGGAGGACCAAGAGCACCCCGTGTTGTACCTGAGCCGGAATCTTTTGCCGAGGGAAGTGGCCTACTCCACCATTGAGAAGGAGTGCCTGGCCATAGTCTGGGCCCTGCAACGCGTGCAGCCCTACTTGTACGGTCGCACCTTCACGGTGGTGACCGACCACAACCCTCTGCGCTGGCTAAGCACCATGTGTGGAACCAATGGCAGGTTGCTACGCTGGAGCCTTGCCCTTCAGCAATTTGACTTCACCATTAAACACAAAGCGGGCAAAGAGCATGGGAATGCAGATGGACTCTCCCGCCAGGGTGAACCCACGGAGGTGCGCATGGAGGCATACCGAGAGGTTCTGCCACCGTAGCGCACGCTAAAAGGGGGAGGTGTCACGATATGGTATGAAATATCATATAGGTTTAGTTTCTCTTGTCAGCCCAGGATGTGGGCTAAGAAACCCCCCTTTCTCTGTTACTTCAGAGTTGAGCTGCCTTTCCACTGTGCATGGGGGAAGAGAGTTTTATTGATGAAAGGCATTTACGACCGGCATTTCCTGTAGTAGAAAGTGCTCAGCTTTAACTGTTAGAGAAGATTCTAGAATCATGAAAGTCCTTTGTTCTGTTTTTGTAAGATATTAGGCAAACAATTTAAAATACAAACACAAAAATATATCGTCATAATCACACTCGGAGGATCTACCCAGCCCTCGAAACACAGGTTTCTAGCTCCATCTGGTACAGAGGTAGGGATTTCTCTGTCAGTGTGCGTGACAGGTGGGACATGTTTGGTCTCACTGGAATGCCGACGATGATACGAGATGAATGAGGGGTATGGTGCGATTATGATATGTTCAGCAGCGGAATTACAAGTCTTAGAAAGATTTAGCTTATACTTAGTCAGAATGCAGAGAGAGGAGGGACTGGGATAGCCAGCCTTTTTGGTGATGTCACCAGGTTAAGCTATAACTGTTTTGGCCGGACTCCAGCAGTGAGTCTGTTGCTGGAAGAACATGTGGGTCTGACCTGAAGAGCTGTACCTCATGCATTGGGATTTTTGGGAGCCTGTTATGACCCCAGTGGACAGGGTCTCAGAGGAACGTGTAAGTCTGCAAGATACAAAAATCCAGCTCATAGGGCTGTGGTAACTGGGTTGACCAAATAGCTACTCCTAACGCCAACACTAGAAGTAGCCGGGGATCATGCCTACGGTGATCGCTAGATGACTCGCGCCAGCCGGAGAATCTAACTACCCCTAGGAGAAGAAAACAAAGACCTCTCTTGCCTCCAGAGAAAGGGACCCCAAAGCAAGATACAAGCCCCCCACAAATAATAACGGTGAGGTAAGAGGAAATGACAAACACAGAAATGAACCAGGTTCAGCAAATAGAGGCCAGCTTACTAATAGCAGAATATAGCAAGATAACTTATCTGGTCAACAAAAACCCTATAAAAATCCACGCTGGAGATTCAAGAACCCCCGAACCGTCTAACGGTCCGGGGGGAGAACACCAGCCCCCTAGAGCTTCCAGCAAAGGTCAGGATACAGATAGGAACAAGCTGGACAAAAATACCAAACAAAACAAAAGCAAAAAGCAAAGAAGCAGACTTAGCTTGAAAAACAGGAACCAGGATCAGAGGACAAGAGCACAACAGATTAGCTCTGATTTCAACGATGCCAGGCATTGAACTGAAGGTCCAGGGAGCTTATATAGCAACGCCCCTGAACTAACGGCCCAGGTGAGGATATAGGAAAAGACAGACGCTCCAGAGTCAAATCACTAATGACCACTAGAGGGAGCAAAAAGCAAAATCACAACAGTACCCCCCCCTTAGTGAGGGGTCACCGAACCCTCACCACGACCACCAGGGCGATCAGGATGAGCGGCGTGAAAGGCACGAACTAAATCGGCCGCATGAACATCAGAGGCGACCACCCAGGAATTATCTTCCTGACCATAGCCCTTCCACTTGACCAGGTACTGAAGCCTCCGCCTGGAGAGACGAGAATCCAAGATCTTCTCCACCACGTACTCCAACTCGCCCTCAACCAACACCGGAGCAGGAGGCTCAGCAGAAGGAACCACAGGCACAACGTACCGCCGCAACAAGGACCTATGAAACACGTTGTGGATAGCAAACGACACAGGTAGATCCAGGCGAAAGGATACAGGATTAAGAATTTCCAATATCTTGTAAGGACCAATAAAACGAGGTTTAAATTTGGGAGAGGAAACCTTCATAGGAACAAAGCGGGAAGAAAGCCACACCAAATCCCCAACACGTAGTCGGGGACCCACACCGCGGCGGCGGTTGGCAAAGCGCTGAGCCCTCTCCTGTGATAACTTCAAGTTGTCCACCACAAGATTCCAGATCCGCTGCAACCTATCCACCACAGAATCCACCCCAGGGCAGTCAGAAGGTTCCACATGACCCGAAGAAAAACGAGGGTGGAAACCAGAGTTGCAGAAAAACGGCGAAACCAAGGTGGCGGAACTAGCCCGATTATTAAGGGCAAACTCAGCTAACGGCAAGAAGGTCACCCAATCGTCCTGATCAGCAGAGACAAAACACCTCAAATAAGCCTCCAAAGTCTGATTAGTTCGCTCCGTCTGTCCATTAGTCTGAGGATGGAAAGCAGACGAAAACGACAAGTCAATGCCCATCCTACTACAAAAGGATCGCCAGAATCTGGAAACGAACTGGGATCCTCTGTCTGACACAATATTCTCAGGGATGCCGTGCAAACGAACCACGTTCTGGAAAAACACAGGAACCAGATCGGAAGAGGAAGGCAGTTTAGGCAAAGGAACCAAATGGACCATCTTGGAGAAGCGATCACATATCACCCAGATAACAGACATGCCCTGAGACACCGGAAGATCAGAAATGAAATCCATGGAGATATGTGTCCAAGGTCTCTTAGGGACAGGCAAGGGCAAGAGCAACCCGCTGGCACGAGAACAGCAAGGCTTAGCTCGAGCACAAGTCCCACAGGACTGTACAAATGACCGCACATCCCTAGACAAGGAAGGCCACCAAAAGGATCTGGCCACCAGATCTCTGGTGCCAAAAATTCCTGGGTGACCTGCCAACACCGAGGAATGAACCTCGGAAATGACTCTGCTGGTCCACTTATCAGGCACAAACAGTCTGTCAGGTGGACAAGAATCAGGCCTATCAGCCTGAAATCTCTGCAACACACGTCGCAGATCAGGAGAAATAGCTGACAAGATAATACCATCCTTAAGAATACCAACAGGTTCAGCGACTCCAGGAGCATCAGGCACAAAGCTCCTGGAAAGAGCATCGGCCTTCACATTCTTTGAACCTGGTAAATACGAGACAACAAAGTCAAAACGGGAGAAAAACAATGACCAGCGGGCCTGTCTAGGATTCAGGCGTTTAGCAGACTCGAGATACATCAGATTTTTGTGATCAGTCAAGACCACCACACGATGCTTAGCACCCTCGAGCCAATGACGCCACTCCTCAAATGCCCATTTCATGGCCAACAACTCCCGATTGCCCACATCATAATTTCGCTCCGCAGGCGAAAACTTCCTAGAGAAAAAGGCGCAAGGTCTCATAACAGAGCAACCAGGGCCTCTCTGCGACAAAACGGCCCCTGCTCCAATCTCTGAAGCATCCACCTCAACTTGAAAGGGAAGCGAGACATCAGGCTGGCACAAAACAGGCGCCGAAGTAAACCGACGTTTCAACTCCTGGAAAGCCTCCACGGCAGCAGGAGCCCAATTAACCACATCGGAGCCCTTCTTGGTCATATCCGTCAAAGGTTTCACAATGCTAGAAAAGTTAGCGATAAAACGACGGTAGAAGTTAGCGAAACCCAAGAACTTCTGAAGACTCTTAACTGACGAGGGCTGAGTCCAATCAAGAATAGCTCGGACCTTGACTGGGTCCATCTCCACAGCAGAAGGGGAAAAAATGAACCCCAAAAAGGGAACCTTCTGTACACCAAAAAGACACTTTGAGCCCTTGACAAACAAAGAATTTTCACGCAAAATTTTAAAGACCATCCTGACCTGCTCCACATGCGAGTCCCAATTATCAGAAAAAAACAGAATATCATCCAGATAAACGATCAGAAATTTATCCAGATAGTTCCGGAAAATGTCATGCATAAAGGACTGAAAAACTGAAGGGGCATTAGAGAGCCCAAAAGGCATCACCAAGTACTCAAAATGACCTTCGGGCGTATTGAATGCGGTTTTCCATTCATCTCCTTGCTTAATGCGCACAAGGTTGTACGCACCACGAAGGTCTATCTTGGTAAACCACTTGGCACCTTTAATCCGGGCAAACAAGTCAGACAACAGCGGCAAAGGATACTGAAATTTGACAGTGATCTTATTTAAAAGCCGATAGTCAATACAAGGCCTCAAAGATCCGTCCTTTTTAGCCACAAAAAAGAATCCCGCACCAAGAGGGGAAGAAGACGGACGGATGTGTCCTTTCTCCAGAGACTCCTTGATATATGAACGCATAGCGGTATGTTCAGGTATCGACAGATTAAACAGTCTTCCCTTAGGAAATTTACTGCCTGGAATCAAATCTATTGCACAGTCACATTCCCTATGAGGAGGCAATGCACTGGACCTGGACTCGCTAAAGACATCCTGATAATCAGACAAGTACTCCGGAACTTCCGAAGGCGTAGAAGAAGCAATAGACACAGGCAGGGAATCCTCATGAATACCACGACAGCCCCAACTAGACACTGACATAGCCTTCCAGTCAAGGACTGGATTATGGGTCTGTAACCATGGCAGCCCCAAAACAACCAAATCATGCATTTTATGTAGAACGAGAAAACGTATCACCTCGCGGTGTTCAGGAGTCATGCACATGGTAACCTGTGTCCAATACTGCGGCTTATTTTCTGCCAATGGCGTAGCATCAATACCCCTAAGAGGGATAGGATTTTCTAATGGTTCAAGAATAAAACCACAGCGCTTGGCAAATGAGAGATCCATAAGACTCAGGGCAGCACCTGAGTCTACAAACGCCATGACAGGATAAGATGACAGTGAGCAAATCAAAGTTACAGACAGAATAAACTTAGGATGCAAATTACCAACGGTGACAGGACTAACAACCTTAGATATACGTTTAGAGCATGCTGAGATAACATGTGTAGAATCACCACAGTAGTAGCACAAGCCATTCCGGCGTCTATGAATTTTCCTCTCATTTCTAGTCAGGATTCTATCACATTGCATCAAATCAGGTGTCCGTTCAGACAACACCATGAGGGAATTTGCGGTTTTTCTATCACATTGCATCACATCAGGTGTCTGTTCAGACAACAACATGAGGGAATTTGCGGTTTTGCGCTCCCGCAACCGCCGGTCAATTTGAATAGCCAGGGACATGGTATCATTCAGACCTGTGGGAATGGGAAAACCCACCATAACATTCTTAATGGCCTCAGAAAGGCCATTTCTAAAATTAGCGGCCAGTGCACACTCGTTCCAATGTGTCAGCACGGACCATTTCCGAAATTTTTGGCAATACACCTCAGCCTCGTCCTGGCCCTGAGACATAGCCAGCAAGGCTTTCTCTGCCTGAATCTCAAGATTGGGTTCCTCATAAAGTAAACCGAGCGCCAGAAAAAACGCATCAATATTAGCCAATGCCGGATCTCCTGGCGCCAACGAAAAAGCCCAATCCTGAGGGTCACCCCGTAAGAATGAAATAACAATTTTTACTTGTTGAGCAGAGTCTCCAGACGAACAAGGTTTCAGGGACAAAAATAATTTACAATTATTCCTGAAATTCCTAAACTTAAATCGGTCTCCTGAAAACAGTTCAGGAATCGGAATCTTGGGTTCAGACCTAGGATTTCTGGTAACATAATCTTGTATACCCTGCACACGAGCGGCAAGCTGGTCCACACTTGTAATCAAGGTCTGGACATTCATGTCTGCAGCAAGCTTAAGCCACTCTGAGGTAAAGGGGAAAAGAAAAAAAAAATGAGAGAGGGAAAAAAAAAACTCAAAATTTTCTTTCTTATAATCCCACTTCTGCAATGCATTAAACATTTAATACTGGCCTGGCATACTGTTATGACCCCAGTGGACAGGGTCTCAGAGGAACGTGTAAGTCTGCAAGATACAAAAATCCAGCTCATAGGGCTGTGGTAACTGGGTTGACCAAATAGCTACTCCTAACGCCAACACTAGAAGTAGCCGGGGATCATGCCTACGGTGATCGCTAGATGACTCGCGCCAGCCGGAGAATCTAACTACCCCTAGGAGAAGAAAACAAGACCTCTCTTGCCTCCAGAGAAAGGGACCCCAAAGCAAGATACAAGCCCCCCACAAATAATAACGGTGAGGTAAGAGGAAATGACAAACACAGAAATGAACCAGGTTCAGCAAATAGAGGCCAGCTTACTAATAGCAGAATATAGCAAGATAACTTATCTGGTCAACAAAAACCCTATAAAAATCCACGCTGGAGATTCAAGAACCCCCGAACCGTCTAACGGTCCGGGGGGAGAACACCAGCCCCCTAGAGCTTCCAGCAAAGGTCAGGATACAGATAGGAACAAGCTGGACAAAAATACCAAACAAAACAAAAGCAAAAAGCAAAGAAGCAGACTTAGCTTGAAAAACAGGAACCAGGATCAGAGGACAAGAGCACAACAGATTAGCTCTGATTTCAACGATGCCAGGCATTGAACTGAAGGTCCAGGGAGCTTATATAGCAACGCCCCTGAACTAACGGCCCAGGTGAGGATATAGGAAAAGACAGACGCTCCAGAGTCAAATCACTAATGACCACTAGAGGGAGCAAAAAGCAAAATCACAACAGGAGCCCCTCCCCCTAGCATGGTGTTTGCCTGAACTGATATGAACTAAGAACATGTGAGTTATCTTTTCTTCCTTTAATCCTTTTATTTTCATAATTACCTTGTACATATTTGCAATTGTCTCATTTGTAACATCTTTGTAAAATATTTTGATAAACACTGCATAAACTTTATGGGTATATTATTTCATGCCAGTTATTTCTCCATGCTCTAAAAACGTACCCTGTCTTTGAAGGGAAAGTACGCTACTATTTTGGGGTTAGCTCCGGACCCGTTTAATCGGAGCTGGTGGCGGCACTACCGTGTGCAGGCCTTTGGGTGACATTGCAGCGACTGCGGCTTGATAATTATTGTTCCTGCCTGAGCGGGAGTAGTTATCGCGTCGCTGCAGCGCGCCCAATAGCCAGTACATAGCAGGCAGCCTTTCTGGCGACTAATTACCCTAGGTGCAGTACCTAATCTGACCTGAGAGTAAGGGGGGCGCCAGAGAGCTGCAAGTGTTGAGTTAAACTGTAAGCGGGATACACAACTCCCTGCAGTTCATGGTATACTGAAGAGCAGTGGGATACCTAAAATAAGCCCCTGCTGTAAACTAAGAGGTCAATAGCATTCTGTGTGTTCTTTTCATCACATTGTGGCAGTGGAGGAATAACTAGGATAAGCCCCCTGCACATGTGATAGCCGTCTGCTGGTCTAAAGTCACCCCAATCCGTGACACATTGTGGGCAGCGGCTAAGGGATCCTGACAGTCACGGTGTGAATCGTGACACTCCTACTTTTATTAATCCAATGAGTTGCCAAATGAATGTAAAATCTAGTCAAGACATTGACAAGGTTCGAAATAAAGATTTTTATTTGAAATAATAATTTTCTCCTTCAAACTTTGCTTTCGTCACAGAATGCTCCTTTGCAGCAATTCCAGCATTGCAGAGCTTTGGCATTCTAGCAGTTAATTTGTAGAGGTAATCTGGAGAAATTTCCACCCATGCTTCCAGAAGCCCCTCCACAAGTTGGTTTGGCTTGATGGGCACTTTTTGGCACCATACGGTCAAGCTGCTCCCACAACAGCTCAATGGGGCTGAGATCTGGTGACTGCGCTGGCCACTCCATTACAGATAGAATACCAGCTGCCGGCTTCTTACCTAAATAGTTCTGGCATAATTTGGAGGTGTGCTTTGGGTCATTGTCCTGTTGTAGGATGTAATTAGCTCCAATTAAGGCTGTCCACAGGGTATGGCATGGCGTTGCAAAATGGAGTGATAGCCTTCCTTATTCAATATCTCTTTTACTTTGTACAAATCTCCCACTTTACCAGCACCAAAGCAACCCCAGACCATCACATTACCTCCACCATGCTTGACAGATGGCGTCACTCTTCCAGCATCTTTTCAGTTGTTCTGTGTCTCACAAATGCTCTTCTGTGTGATCCAAACTCCTCAATCTTGGATTCGTCTGTCCATAACACTTTTTTCCAATCTTCCTCTGTCCAATGTCTGTGTTCTTTTGCCCATATTAATCTTTTCCTTTTATTAGCCAGTCTCAGATATGGCTTTTTCTTTGCCACTCTGCCCTGAAGGCCAGCATCCCGGAGTCGCCTCTTCACTGTAGACGTTGACACTGGCGTTTTGCATGTACTATTTATGAATGAAGCTGCCAGTTGAGGACCTGTGAGGCATCGATTTCTCAAACTACAGACTCTAATGTACTTGTCTTGTTGCTCAGTTGTGCAGCGGGGCCTCCCACTTCTCTTTCCACTCTGTTTAGAGCCTGTTTGTGCTCTCCTCTGAAGGGAGTAGTACACTCCGTTGTAGGAAGTCTTCAGTTTCTTGGCAATTTCTCGCATGAAATAGCCTTCATTTCTAAGAACAAGAATAGACTGTCGAGTTTCACATGAAAGTTATTTTTTTTCTGGCCATTTTGAGAGTTTAATGGAACCAACAAATGTAATGCTCCAGATTCTCAACTAGCTCAAAGAAGGTCAGGTTTATAGGTTCTCTAATCAGCCAAACTGTTTTCAGCTGTGCTAACATACTTGCACAAGGGTTTTCAAGGGTATTCTAACCATCCATTAGCCTTCTTACACAGTTAGCAAACACAAAGTAACATAAGAACGCTGGAGTGATGGTTGTTGGAAATGGGCCTCTATACACCTATGAAGATATTGCATTTCAAACCAGACGTTTGCAGCTACAGTAGTCATTTACCACATTAACAATGCATAGAGTGTATTTCTGAATCATTTAATGTTAGCTTCACTGGAAAAAAAACTGTGCTTTTCTTTCAAAAATAAGGACATTTCTAAGTGCCCTAAACTTTTGAATGGTATTGTGTATAATATATATCGTTCCCCTCCCTTGCCTGTCCCTGTACAGCCTGGCCTCCTGCGATGATCCTGCGAGGCTGGATCATACAGAGACTGTCTGAGGACCAAGCCCCGGGATGTGAGTATTATTTCCTTCCTTGTGCAGATAATGCTGCTGACCCTGTGTGAATATGGGCTGCAGCTGCTCTCATGACACACGTGGGGACTCACAAGCACCGGCTATTTACCAGCTCCCAGTTTACTAGAAAAACATGGTTGATTACCTTGACCTTAACCCACAACGCAACACCCAGAGGAGCCTTTCCATCAAAGAGAACAACATTTAGGTCTAAGGTTCTCTTTAAGTTGGAGGTAGATTGTGTCTGATTTTTCATCGGCGGCTGGGGAGTTTTTTCCCCCACCCTCTTTAAAACAGAGACGTTAGGATTAATTTTTCTCATCTGAGACATGATTTATGTAATAATTCAATTACAGACAATGGAATTACCATCTCTGGGACCTTTACTCTTCTAAACCATAAAAAGAGCGAATAAACAGAACAAACGCCTTTTATTCGAATTTTTCAAATTCCACAAAATGTCAAGAAGCTAAAAAAAATGGGTTCTGCCCCTCCCTTAATTCTGTGATTAAAAGAATTCAGCCCGTCATATTGATGGCATAAAGCGTCAGTAACATGAAAGGACATCATTAAGTATAAAGACTCATGATGAACGGAAGATAACACATTGTATCCGTCTCGGAGTCCCGTCACATAGGTCCAGGATTGAATTATGTCTGGCTTCCATCAAGTTTCCCTGTTCTTTATGATGAACATTGAAGGCGTTCTCCGTATATACAGTAGTTACTTACTTTATGTTCCTTGTGGTGTTTGGTGGGGAAAATACTAATTCTCCTAAAAAAATGTAAATGAGCTCTGAGAAAATAATGGAAACTTGCAGGTGCCACCTAGGAGAGCCTGGCAATATGGCCAGGAAGAAATGCCAACCCAGAAAGTCAGCTACAGATGGGCGCACTCATCAGGGTAGAGGAGCGTCTGGTGGGCAGCAGGTTAGCGGCTACTTTTACACACAGTTTCTGTCATTCTGCAAGAGAGATCATTTACATTCCAGGTTTTTGTACTGTTTTCTTTACATAGTCACTGGCTGCTCCCGGGAGCTCTGCTATTTGATTGACCGTACCCCTGCCTGTGAGTCTGTAGAAGTTGCAGCTGTCCAGCTCGGTGGGCACAGACTGTTCATGAGTCTAATGTATTCATAGTTAGACTCAAAAAATGCTCATCGGGATTATACAGTACAGCCATTCTGACATGCATTTTCAAAGTAAATACGCCAGCCCCATCAGGTCTACGAGATCTATTTACTAATAGCTTGTATTGTGAAATCTGAACACAGAACCACTTTAATACCTATTTTCTGCATATTTCGAGATGGCTGACATTCGCCGCAGAATCGGCATCCAATCTTCTGTGAGTTACGGTTGTAATGAAAGTTGCAGTGTCATTTTCTAGGGTTCATCCAAGAGTTGCAGGTTAAGGATGATTGATCTTTTCTGTATGTCAGTATACGGTGTAAATCTCATTCTGGGTAGACGTAATTTAATGTATGTAGGCATACATTGCAGCTGCCTGCAGAATACAATAGAGGTGAATTTGGGGGTTATCAGAATACTGAACAAGCACCCTTACCACTGGGTTTACAGAAAATCATATAGCAGTACTCAGTGTAGATTAGAAAATGACTCTTAGCCACTTCACTTCTGTTCCCCACTTCACTTCTGGCCCCCGCCACTTCACTTCTGTTCCCCGCCACTTCACTTGTGGTCACCGCCACTTCACTTGTGGTCACCACTTCACTTGTGGTCCCTGACACTTCACTTGTGGTCCCCGCGACTTCACTTCTGGTCACCGCCACTTTACTTCTGGTAATCGCCAATATATTTCTGGTCACCGCCACCTTCTGGTCCCCGCCGCTTCACTTGTGGTCCCCGCTGCTTCACTCGTGGTCACCGCCGCATTACTTCTGGTCACCGACACTTCATCTCTCATCATAAACTGGTAGCACTATGCAGCGCACTATACATTCATTGTATGAGACGAAAAATCAGTCAGTCTGAATGCTGAACACACCCATAGACCCGTCTTTGACAGCCAAAAGAATGTGTTAAAGACACCACTGGGATCAATAGTGGAAACCATAGGGCTGTGCCCATGAGCGGTGTAATGGGCTGGGTGGTGGAACTACTGTGCCAAAGCCCACGGAAGACCTGGAGGAGTGTGACTAGGAGCCTCACCCAATCTGACCATGGACACGCACCAGCTAACAACACCGCGGTTCATGGAGAGACAAGGGAGGTGATCCAGGTGCTACTCCAGGACTGACCTTGGGTAGATGGCGACTGACCCCTAGGAACGGATAGCTGGGATGGCCCGGGGGAATGTCCAACAGATGAAGGCAGAGATGACAGGAACTGCAGGTGCAGACAGGACAGTCTGACGGAGAGATGAGCACTGGTGGGTGCAGCTGGCTCAGCTGCCGTTGAAGTGAGCACCAGTGGGTGCAGCAGACTGAGATGCAAATACAGGCACCTGAGAACTGACAAGCGTGTTAGGAACAAACTCACGACATTGCACAGGCACCTCCATGTTGGAGAAGGTGGTTTAAATAGTAAGTGACCTCCAGCTATTGGCTGGGGACACTTTAGAGGAAAATGCACAGCCCCTTTAAGAAAAGAATTGTGCACATGCGTGACCGAAGCACAGTGCCTGGAGACCTGCTAGTAGTGCACGCTCCCGGCTGACCAGGAAGGAGCAGGACGGGAGCGCCAGCGGTGAGTACACTGGTGTCTCTGCAGGCAGCGATGCGGGCGCTACAAGTGGCATCTGTTGCGTGTATATTCCGGGCGTATACCACTGATGTGCACCGCTCTTTGGCCTGAGTGACGTAGTGTGCTAGCTTTATCCACTCCCAGAATCGCCATATTATTCACCAGCCCGGCGCACACTAGCAGCGTACAGTCTAATCCTGTTGAACGGTTTGTTCACAATGATCAGCCCCATTCTCATGATAATTGCTGAACAAGATGGCGTCCCCCTTCTTTATACATAACCATGTATTTGTGGAGCTACTAGCTTGTCATTCTGTCCCCGGCATGTCATGTGAGATTTTATTTCCAAACACAAGGAATCAGCTGACTGAGACATTTTTACTAATGTCTGGAAAAATTCTGCTCATATCACTTTCCTTAAATTGAAGCCACGTTCTCACCATCTCCTGAGGTTTTTTCCTGGCTTCTGTCTCCCCTATGTGAAGCTTTATACACGTTCGGCAGGACCTTAAGCTAGTCCGATTTCACTAAACTACATTTTATTAACTCCAGGTTAAATATCCGTAAAGTCAACAACGTTCTCAGGTCCAGAGTGAGCTCATTGTCCCGACTGAGAGTCGTCAAAACATTCACTAGTGCTCCTCCGGCTGCTGAATGCTTGATAAACCCTGAATATCGTGCACAATAGAAATTTCTATAAAACCGTCGTTACTCAATGTCCCAGCATAATAATTGTATAATAGCATTGTTCATCGTCAGCGCTAATAAAAAACATTTGGCTGAAGACAAAAGGCATAAAGTTTCTTCTCTGTAATATTCTGTATTCATAAAAACCTTCATCTGGTGTGAGTGCTGGATGGACAGTAATGCTAAGAAGGAAACGGGTCCGTGTATACGATACGATACGATACACTTTATTGATCCCGTGGGAAATTATGGTATCACAGCAGCACAACTTAAATCATAAAAATCATAAAATGAATTACTTAATTGACATGACAGTGGAGTTGACAGAAGAACATTATACATTATACATTAGAATAGGACATACACAACGAGTGAACTGAAATGTAGAGAAATAAAGTAGACATTCACCTTCATGATTTAACCCTAATGTTATTGTTGTACATTCCCATAGCAGTTGGCACAAACGATTTCCTATATTTTTCCTTCTTACACCTCAGAAGTATTAGCCGGTTACTAAAGGTGCTCTTCTGTCTCATGAATAGCTCATATAATGGATGTGCATTATTGTTCATAATTGCCATACACTTTTTCAGAGTTCTTCTCTCCACTACCTCCTCAAAAGAGTCCAGATTGCAGCCAACAGCAGAACTTGCCTCCTTGATAATCTTATTCAGCTTATTAGCATCAGAGGCCCGCACACTACTACCCCAGCATATGATTGCAAAAAAGATGGCACTTGCCACCACAGACTGGTAGAACATTTCTAACATTTTGCTGCACACATTAAAAGACCTCAGTTTCCTTAGGAAATACAATCTGCTCATCCCCTTCTTGTAGACAAACTCTGAGTGGCATCTCCAGTCCAGTTTGCTGTCCAAATGGACCCCCAAATATTTGTAACTCTCCACCTGCTCTACCTCCTGCCCAGCAATAGTGATCGGTAAGCATTCCATCTTTATCCTGCTATAGTTGGCCACCAACTCCTTGGTTTTCTTAACATTTAGTTGTAGATAGTTACCATTGCACTAATCCACGAAATTCGACACCACCCTTCTGTATTCCTCATCCCCCTGATCTCCCCTAATACATCCCACAACCACGGAGTCATCCGAAAATTTTTGAAGGTGGCAAAGATCAGATTTATACTGAAAGTCTGAAGTATACAGTGTGAAAAGAAAGGGCGCAAGCACCGTTCCCTGGGGGGCACCTACACAGCTCAATAATCTGCTTGACACAACAGCTCCCATCTGTACAAACTGTGGCCGATCTGATAGGTAGCCAGTTATCCAATTTCTCATCCCCTCCTCAACCTTCATATCAGTCATCTTTTTGTGTAGTAAAAGTGGCTGCAGGGAGTTAAATGCACTCGAGAAATCGAAGAACATCGCTCGCACCATGGTTCCGTCAATCTCCAGAAATGAATGTACCCTATTGTCACGATATGGTATGAAATATCATATAGGTTTAGTTTCTCTTGTCAGCCCAGGATGTGGGCTAAGAAACCCCCCCTTCTCTTTTACTTCAGAGTTGAGCTGCCTTTCCACTGTGCATGGGGGAAGAGAGTTTTATTGACGAAAGGCATTTACGACCGGCATTTCCTGTAGTAGAAAGTGCTCAGCTTTAACTGTTAGAGAAGATTCTAGAATCATGAAAGTCCTTTGTTTTGTTTTTGAAAGATATTAGGCAAACGATTTAAAATACGAACACAAAAATATATCGTCATAATCACACTCGGAGGATCTACCCATCCCTCGAAACACAGGTTTCTAGCTCCATCTGGTACAGAGGTAGGGATTTCTCTGTCAGTGTGCGTGACAGGTGGGACATGTTTGGTCTCCCTGGAATGCCGGCGATGATACGAGATGAATGAGGGGTATGGTGCGATTATGATATGTTCAGCAGCGGAATTACAAGTCTTAGAAAGATTTAGCTTATACTTAGTCAGAATGCAGAGAGAGGAGGGACTGGGATAGCCAGCCCTTTTGGTGATGTCACCAGGCTAAACTATAACTGTTTTGGCCGGACTCCAGCAGGCAGTCTGTTGCTGGAAGAACATGTGGGTCTGACCTGAAGAGCTGTACCTCATGCATTGGGATTTTTGGGAGCCCCTCCCCCTAGCATGGTGTTTGCCTGAACTGATATGAACTAAGAACATGTGAGTTATCTTTTCTTCCTTTAATCCTTTTATTTTCATAATTACCTTGTACATATTTGCAATTGTCTCATTTGTAACATCTTTGTAAAATATTTTTATAAAAAGCACTGCCTACATTCTGTGGGGTATATTATTTCATGCCAGTCCTTTCTCCCTGCTCTAAAAACGTACCCTAAGTCTCTTGAAGGGGAATTACGCTACTGTTTTGGGGTTAGCTCCGGACCCGTTTGATCGGAGCTGGTGGCAGCTTACCGTGTGGCTTTTGGGGGGTCACTGTAGCGACTGCGGCTTGATAATTATTGTTCCTGCTTGAGTGGGAGTAGTTATCGCGTCGCTGCAGCGCGCCCAATAGCCAGTACATAGCAGGCAGCCTTTCTGGCGACTAATTACCCTAGGTGCAGTACCTAATCTGACCTGAGAGTAAGGGGGGCGCCAGAGAGCTGCAAGTGTTGAGTGAAACTGTAAGCGGGATACACAAATCCCTGCAGTTCATGGTATATTGAAGAGCAGTGGGATACCTAAAATAAGCCCCTGCTGTAAACTAAGAGGTCAATAGCATTGTGTGTGTTCTTTTCATCACATTGTGGCAGTGGAGGGATAACTAGGATAAGCCCCCTGCACATGTGATAGCCGTTTGTTGGTTTAAAGTCACCCCAAACCGTGACATATTGTGGGCAGCGGCTAAGGGATCTTGACAGTCACGGTGTGAATCGTGACATATTGGTGGCAAGGCGGTGGGATATTAGAGCATTAGTGATTTGGTTTGAGCAATCATTCCTCTCACTAAAAACTTGCAGAAAGTTCTTGCGAGAACTCTGCGCAAATAAGTTTGGAGAAAGAACTCAGTGTTTATTAGTTGTGAGACAATTGTGTACTGGTAATTATCCCTTCCCTTTTTCTTCGTTTTTCTATCCTATCTTTTATTTGGCAACCATGGTTGGGCTGGGAGAAGCCTTTTATGAACAGCAGACCAGAGACACCCTTGTTGCCTTATGCAAGTCACAGCACATTGATTATGCAAGCAAAAACAAAAGCGAACTGGTCGCAGCCCTGATGCAATGGGAAGCCGCTCTAGACCACTCGCAGAGCCCAGAAGCCGCAGATGCCAGCACCAGCGAACATGGTGCTGCAGCAGAGGTCCAACCACTGAATGCTGGCCCTGTTAGCAATCCGGGCGAATTGGACCCCCACCTGCAGGCGGCCTTGAAAGAATTCCCCACTGACGACCATGAGGGACGTCGGCAGCTGATTCAGCAATACCGGCAGGAGGCCGAGGCCCGAGCCGAGCGAGAGGCCCAGGCCCAGCGAGCCGAGCGAGAGGCCCAGGCCCAGCGAGCCGAGCGAGAGGCCCAAGCGCAGCGGGAGTACCAGCTGCAGATGGCCCAACTGCAAATGCAGGGGTCGTCCCAGTCCAGTCGTGAGCCCAGCAGCGCTCAGATACCAAAGCCTCGGCCCGACCACTTTCCTGTTATGGAAAAGGATGGGGACTTGGACACTTTTCTGCGGGCCTTTGAGAAAGCCTGCAGGCAGTACCAGCTGCCTACACCAGAATGGGCACGATACCTGACACCAGGGCTGAGAGGCAAAGCTCTGGAGGCGTTTGCTGCCCTCCCTCAAGAACAAGATGGTGACTATGAGGCCATCAAGCAGGCTCTCATAGCCAAGTACCAGCTTACACCCGAGGTGTACCGTAAAAAGTTTCGGACCCTCCAACGTGGCCCACACGACAGTTACAGTGATGTGGTGCATGGACTGGGGACCCACTTTGACCAGTGGACCCAAGGACTGTCAGTGACCACCTTTGCACAGCTGCGAGACCTGATGATCAAAGACCAGTTCTTCCATCTTTGCCCAACTGAGGTGCGACAGTTCGTGATGGACAGAGAACCCAAAGACGTGACGAAAGCAGCGCAGATTGCCGATGCCTATGAGGCCAACCGTAGATCGGAAGTGCGGAAGCCAGTCACCTCCAACTGGAGAGGGGGTAAGCCTGCATCCAACGCCAGTACCCCTGCCAGCCACCACACCAGAGGTCCTGTCCCCGTGGCCAACAGCACCAGACCAACCACCGAACTTCGCCAGTGTTACCACTGCAGGCAGCCTGGTCATATCAGTACCTTCTGTCCAACCAAGCAGAAGAACCCCCCAGCCAAGGCCCCAGGGCCGAATGCAGCAGTTCTTTTGGTGGGTGGTGTGGTTGGGAGGGTGTGTGACAACTTACAGCCCGTCACTGTGGGAGGTCGTGTTGCTACAGGCCTCAAGGACACCGGGGCTGAACGAACCCTCATCCGACCCGAACTGGCGGCCCCTGAAGAAATCATTCCGGGGAAAACCCTAACTGTCACTGGGATTGGGGGCATCAGCTGTCCCTTACCGATGGCCCGGGTTTTTATTGATTGGGGTGCCGGGAGCGGGGTGAAGGAAGTGGGGCTGTCTGATAATTTGCCCACTGATGTTTTGTTGGGGACTGATTTGGGGAGGTTGTTTGCATACTACGTCATTGACACCCCTCCCCAATCTACTAATGAGGGTAAAGTTAACCCTGGTGATGATGATGATGATGATGATGGGAAATCGCATGTGTTACCTGACCATGCTTTATCTGGTAGTGATGCATCTGCTAACCATTTTTTCCCTAGGATTGATGGTGAAAATGTTGTACCTGTGCCAACTGTATCTGATAATGATGTTTCTGTGAAAGTTGATGTGTCCATAGGTACAGGAGTGCTCAGCCACGTCGCTCTGCGGAGTGAGACGGCTGAGGAACCCCTAGCAGGGGCAAGTGTCGGTGCTACAAGAAATGGGGAGATACATGGGAACCGTGAGGAAGGTGATGCCATGCAATTGACCAGTGCCACCGAGGAAGGTAACTGGCCCATAAGTAGCAATGCTCCTGAGGTAACGGGGGTGGATGGGGAGGTAGAGCCCATAGCAGCATCGGCTGTTGGGTCTGTAGAAATCCCCAGGGAGACAGCCTACGTAGCTGCTGTCACCCGCAGTCAGAGTGCCCGGAACGCAGATACCTGTCTGCCTTCCGGACCCTCCTCAGTCATCAGTGTGACTGAACCAGAGGTGGACCCAGAGCAGGTCCAAGAGGGTTCCCGTGGGGAAGGGACCCTGACATCGCTTTTGGCTTCCCCTAGCTAGGAGTTTCAGGCCGCTCTGCACACAGATGTGAGCCTAGAGAGTTTGAGACAACTCGCCGGGACGTCATTCTCTGAGACTGATAAGGAGAAGGTGTTCTGGGAAGGAGGAAGGTTGTACCGGGAGACAGTACCCGGAGAATCACAAAAGGAGTGGTTGAGGGAAAGACAGCTGGTCGTCCCACAGCAATTCCGGGGTGAGTTGTTGCGGATTGCCCATGAGATCCCGCTAGCTGGACACTTGGGGATCAGCAAAACTAAGGCCCGGCTGTCTCAACACTTCTATTGGCCTAAGATGGGGACAGATGTGTCAAACTACTGCCGCTCCTGTGTCACCTGTCAAAGAGTGGGGAAGGCGGGGCCTGCTCTTAAGGCTCCCCTGATCACTTTGCCAGTGATAGAGGAGCCTTTCCAGAGGATTGCGGTGGACATTGTGGGCCCGCTGGCCGTCTCCAGCAGCTCTGGAAAGCGATATATTCTTACTGTGGTAGACTACGCTACCCGGTACCCAGAGGCAGTAGCTCTGTCGTCAACTAGGGCAGATAAGGTGGCAGATGCCCTGTTGGCCATCTTTTCACGGGTAGGATTTCCCAGGGAAATGCTTACTGATCGAGGGACCCAATTTATATCTCACCTAATGGAGGCTCTCTGTAAGAAAATGCAGGTGAAGCACCTGGTATCGAGTGCGTATCACCCACAGACCAATGGCTTGTGTGAACGCTTCAATGGTACCCTCAAACAGATGCTACGCATGCTGGTTGAGACTCAAGGGCGCGACTGGGAGCGGTACCTCCCACACCTGCTATTCGCTTACAGAGAGGTTCCGCAGGCCTCGACGGGGTTCTCCCCCTTCGAGCTCCTGTACGGCAGGCGAGTCCGGGGACCCCTTGGGTTGGTAAGAGAATCCTGGGAAGAGGAGCCGAACCCTTCTGAAGTGTCCATAGTGGAGTATGTCATGTGCTTCCGTGACAAGATGCAGACCTTGACGCAGTTGGTGCATGACAACATGACGCAGGCTCAGGCTGATCAGAAGCACTGGTACGACCAGAACGCCCGGGAGCGGACCTACCACGTGGGTCAAAAGGTGTGGGTGCTGGTTCCTGTACCAACGGATAAGCTTCAGGCAGCCTGGGAGGGCCCATACGTCGTCCACCAACAGCTCAACCCGGTCACCTATGTGGTCACGCTTGACCACACTCGGGGTAGGCGAAAGGCCTTTCACGTCAAAATGATGAAGGCTCATCACGAACGTGAACCTTTCGTCCTACCGGTCTACAGCGCACCCGAAGACGGGGAGGAAGACGCCCTCCTGGACATGCTGGCCCAAGCCAAGGCCCGTGGGTCCATTGAGGACGTGGAGGTAAGTGCCTCGCTAGATGAACCACAGCGGTTGCAGTTGCAAACCACACTGGAACCCTTCCGGGTCGTGTTCTCCAACCGGCCTGGAAGGACTGAGTTAGCCGTCCACGAGGTGGACACCGGGAATCACGCCCCACTACGGCGAACACCCTATCGAATCTCTGACCAGGTGCAGCAGATTATGCGCCAGGAGATTCGACGGTCAAAGAGCGTGTGGGCCTCACCTGTAGTTCTCGTGCCAAAGAAGGACCGGACCACCCGGTTCTGCGTGGACTACAGGGGGCTCAACGCCATTACAGCCTCTGATGAGCACCCAATGCCGCGCATCGAGGAGCTGCTTGAGAAGTTAGCTGGCGCAAAATACCTGACAATAATGGATCTGAGTCGCGGATACTGGCAGATTCCCCTGAGCCCCGAGGCGCAGGAGAAGTCCGCCTTTATCACACCCTTTGGACTGTACGAGTCCACGGTCATGCCCTTCGACATGAAGAATGCCCCTGCCACTTTCCAGCGGATGGTCAATCTCCTGCTTCAGGGACTGGAGAAGTACGCTGTGGCGTACTTAGATGACATTGCCATCTTCAGTCCCTCCTGGGATGAACACCTGCAGCATCTCGAGGAGGTGCTCGGGCGAATTCACGGAGCAGGACTGACTATCAAGCCGGGAAAGTGCCAGATGGGCATGAGGGAGGTTCACTACCTGGGGCACCGGGTAGGCGGAAACACCCTAAAGCCAGAGCCTGACAAAGTGGGCGTGATCGTGAACTGGCCCACTCCCAGGAACAAGAAACAGGTGATGTCCTTCCTGGGCACTGCAGGGTACTATAGGCGCTTCGTGCAGCACTATAGTAGCCTGGCAAAACCTTTGACGGACCTCACCAGGAAGAAACTACCCCACATCGTCAACTGAACAGATGGCTGTGAGGGGGCCTTCCAGGCGTTGAAGACAGCACTGTGCAACGCCCCTGTGTTGAAAGCAGTCGACAGCAGTCGACCGTTCTTGGTACAGACCGACGCCAGCGAGTTTGGCCTTGGTGCTGTGCTCAGCCAGGTTGACTTGGAGGACCAAGAGCACCCCGTGTTGTACCTGAGCCGGAAAACTTTTGCCGAGGGAAGTGGCCTACTCCACCATTGAGAAGGAGTGCCTGGCCATAGTCTGGGCCCTGCAGCGCTTGCAGCCCTACTTGTACGGTCGCACCTTCACGGTGGTGACTGACCACAACCCTCTGCGCTGGCTAAGCACCATGTGTGGAACCAATGGCAGGTTGCTACGCTACGCTGGAGCCTTGCCCTTCAGCAATTTGACTTCACCATTAAACACAAAGCGGGCAAAGAGCATGGTAATGCAGATGGACTCTCCCGCCAAGGTGAACCCACGGAGGTGCGCATGGAGGCATACCGAGAGGTTCTGCCGCCGTAGCGCACGCTAAAAGGGGGAGGTGTCACGATATGGTATGAAATATCATATAGGTTTAGTTGACACAACAGCTCCCATCTGTACAAACTGTGGCCGATCTGATAGGTAGCCAGTTATCCAATTTCTCATCCCCTCCTCAACCTTCATATCAGTCATCTTTTTGTGTAGTAAAAGTGGCTGCAGGGAGTTAAATGCACTCGAGAAATCGAAGAACATCGCTCGCACCATGGTTCCGTCAATCTCCAGAAATGAATGTACCCTATTGTCACGATATGGTATGAAATATCATATAGGTTTAGTTTCTCTTGTCAGCCCAGGATGTGGGCTAAGAAACCCCCCCTTCTCTTTTACTTCAGAGTTGAGCTGCCTTTCCACTGTGCATGGGGGAAGAGAGTTTTATTGACGAAAGGCATTTACGACCGGCATTTCCTGTAGTAGAAAGTGCTCAGCTTTAACTGTTAGAGAAGATTCTAGAATCATGAAAGTCCTTTGTTCTGTTTTTGAAAGATATTAGGCAAACGATTTAAAATACGAACACAAAAATATATCGTCATAATCACACTCGGAGGATCTACCCATCCCTCGAAACACAGGTTTCTAGCTCCATCTGGTACAGAGGTAGGGATTTCTCTGTCAGTGTGCGTGACAGGTGGGACATGTTTGGTCTCCCTGGAATGCCGGTGATGATACGAGATGAATGAGGGGTATGGTGCGATTATGATATGTTCAGCAGCGGAATTACAAGTCTTAGAAAGATTTAGCTTATACTTAGTCAGAATGCAGAGAGAGGAGGGACTGGGATAGCCAGCCCTTTTGGTGATGTCACCAGGCTAAACTATAACTGTTTTGGCCGGACTCCAGCAGGCAGTCTGTTGCTGGAAGAACATGTGGGTCTGACCTGAAGAGCTGTACCTCATGCATTGGGATTTTTGGGAGCCCCTCCCCCTAGCATGGTGTTTGCCTGAACTGATATGAACTAAGAACATGTGAGTTATCTTTTCTTCCTTTAATCCTTTTATTTTCATAATTACCTTGTACATATTTGCAATTGTCTCATTTGTAACATCTTTGTAAAATATTTTTATAAAAAGCACTGCCTACATTCTGTGGGGTATATTATTTAATGCCAGTCCTTTCTCCCTGCTCTAAAAACGTACCCTAAGTCTCTTGAAGGGGAATTACGCTACTGTTTTGGGGTTAGCTCCGGACCCGTTTGATCGGAGCTGGTGGCAGCTTACCGTGTGCCGGCTTTTGGGGGGTCACTGTAGCGACTGCGGCTTGATAATTATTGTTCCTGCCTGAGTGGGAGTAGTTATCGCGTCGCTGCAGCGCGCCCAATAGCCAGTACATAGCAGGCAGCCTTTCTGGCGACTAATTACCCTAGGTGCAGTACCTAATCTGACCTGAGAGTAAGGGGGGCGCCAGAGAGCTGCAAGTGTTGAGTGAAACTGTAAGCGGGATACACAAATCCCTGCAGTTCATGGTATATTGAAGAGCAGTGGGATACCTAAAATAAGCCCCTGCTGTAAACTAAGAGGTCAATAGCATTGTGTGTGTTCTTTTCATCACATTGTGGCAGTGGAGGGATAACTAGGATAAGCCCCCTGCACATGTGATAGCCGTCTGTTGGTTTAAAGTCACCCCAAACCGTGACATATTGTGGGCAGCGGCTAAGGGATCTTGACAGTCACGGTGTGAATCATGACACCTATGTAACAGAGAAAGAATAGCATCATCCACCCCCAATCTATGTCGGTAAGCAAACTGAAGGGGATCGATAAAAGCAATGACCCTTGGTCTTAAGTGAGCAAGCACTAATCTTTCCAAGGCCTTCATAGCGTGAGATGTTAAGGCTACAGGACGATAGTCACTTAGGGTTGCAGGAGAAGAAGTCTTGGGTACCGTCACCAGACAGGAAGTTTTCCATAACACAGGTACCCTCTGTGTTTGTAGACTTCCATTAAATAGGAGTGTAAAGACAGTACACAGCTGGTCTGCACACACTTTAAGGACACGTGGACTGAGTCCGTCAGGTCCTGCAGCTTTACCAATGTTAAGTGACTTAAACTGCCTCCTCACATCATTTTCGGATACTCTAAAATTAGTCTGCTCCTCCTCCAATATCGATGTTGCAGAATTTGCACCCAATTCCTATCCACTAACAGTTGGCAGTACACATGTACTGCTAAACCAATTGAAATACTCGTTCATCTCATTAGCCTTGTCCAGTTTTCCTCCCCCATGTTCAGACCTCACCGTATAGATTAATAAGGTCATGGGGTCAGCCAGCACGGGGTGCCAATACTGGTATTTGGGGGGTTACCGCATCAGGCCCAGAACATATGACCTACAATGGATAGATCTGTGATAACGAGTGACCACCTTCATATGTGTCCCCCACTGCCCCTCTTTGTATATAATACAATTGTGATGGTAGACTTTATACAGTTATATGAAAAAGTTTGGGCACCCCTATTAATCTTAAGCTTAATGTTTTATAAAAATTGTTTTTTTTGCAACAGCTATTTCAGTTTCATATATCTAATAACTGTCGGACACAGTAATGTTTCTGCCTTGAAATGAGGTTTATTGTACTAACAGAAAATGTGCAATCTGCATTCAAACAAAATTTGACAGGTGCATAAGTATGGGCACCCTTATAATTTTCTTGTTTTAAATACTCCTACCTACTTTTTACTGACTTACTAAAGCACTTTTTTTGGTTTTGTAACCTCATTGAGCTTTGAACTTCATAGCCAGGTGTATGCAATCATGAGAAAAGCTACTTAAAGTGGCCACTTGCAAGTTGTTCTCCTGTTTGAATCTCCTCTGAAGAGTGGCATCATGGGCTCCTCAAAACAACTGTCAAATGATCTGAAAACAAAGATTATTCAACATAGCTGTTCAGGGGAAGGATACAAAAAGCTGTCTCTGAGATTTAACCTGTCAATTTCCACCGTGAGGAACATAGTAAGGAAATGGAAGAACACAGGTACAGTTCTTGTTAAGGCCAGAAGTGGCAGGCCAAGAAAAACATCAGAAAGGCAGAGAAGAAGAATGGTGAGATCAGTCAAGGACAATCCTCAGACCACCTCCAGAGAGCTGCAGCATCAACTTGCTGCAGATGGTGTCACTGTGCATCGGTCAACTATACAACGCACTGTGTTTTTTTGCCACCATGCATAACGCCTTTTTGTATGACCAAACAACTCAATCTTGGTTTCATCAGTCCACAGGACCTTCTTCCAAAAAGAAATTGGCTTCTCCAAATGTGCTTTTGCATACCTCAGCCGACTCTGTTTGTGGCGTGCTTGCAGAAACGGCTTCTTCCGCATCACTCTCCCATACAGCATATCCTTGTTCAAAGTGCGTTGTATAGTTGACCGATGCACAGTGACACCATCTGCAGCAAGTTGATGCTGCAGATCTCTGGAGGTGGTCTGAGGATTGTCCTTGACTGATCTCACCATTCTTCTTCTCTGCCTTTCTGATGTTTTTCTTGGCCTGCCACTTCTGGCCTTAACAAGAACTGTACCTGTGTTCTTCCATTTCCTTACTATGTTCCTCACAGTGGAAATTGACAGGTTAAATCTCTGAGACAGCTTTTTGTATCCTTCCCCTGAACAACTATGTTGAATAATCTTTGTTTTCAGATCATTTGACAGTTGTTTTGAGGAGCCCATGATGCCACTCTTCAGAGGAGATTCAAACAGGAGAACAACTTGCAAGTGGCCACTTTAAGTAGCTTTTCTCATGATTGCATACACCTGGCTGTGAAGTTCAAAGCTCAATGAGGATACAAAAAAAGTGCTTTAGTAAGTCAGTAAAAAGTAGGTAGGAGTATTTAAAACAAGAAAATGATAAGGGTGCCCATACTTATGCACCTGTCAAATTTTGTTTGAATGCAGATTGCACATTTTCTGTTAGTACAATAAACCTCATTTCAAGGCAGAAACATTACGGTGTCCAACAGTTATTAGATATATGAAACTGAAATAGCTGTTGCAAAAAAATTTTTTTTTATAAAACATTAAGCTTAAGATTAATAGGGGTGCCCAAACTTTTTCATATAACTGTACCTTTCTAGACTATTTTAGTCTATTTTTACACTCCCGTTTTTTTGGCTACCTCTTATTCCACACCGGTAGTTTTTGGCTCTATATATTCTTGCCTCTTTGCTCTGTAAGCTGAGCCTGATGTAGGAATCGGTCAGACACAGAAACGTGTCGCAGTATTCTCAGTAAAGGAACCTCTTCTGCTGGATTCCTCCGTATGTGACTTTCTACAAGAAGTCGGGGGAGTCCCTGCTGCACTCACTTTTTCTGAGACTCCATCCGATGGCTGACTGGTTTGTAGTGGGTCCTTAGTCTGCATCGCACCATCATGTAAAGCTCTCATGGTTATTCTGCACCCAGCGTGACTCCATCGGCAGTTCTGCCTTCTCCGATACTCCTTTATTCTCGTTACTGGCACTTCCCTATGTGCGTTCCAACTTCTGCATTGTACTGTACAGAATATTCCCCACCACTCCTCAGCTTTTTACACAGGAAGCTCCATGCGTTATAATAGAGGGCGTGGGATCAAATTGTACTTGGTTCAACACATAAGTACATAAAACATATTAGAATCAGTAGGAGCCAGAGGCAACATGTAGCACGGCCATGGTACTAACGTCAGGAAAACCTTGCTGGGTGGCTCTTGGCTCCTTCTGATTCTAATGTTTCTCTGTAGTCACTGAACCAAGTACAATGTAATCCATGGCCATGATGATGAATGGAGCTCCCTGTCTACATGCTGAGCAGTGGCGGGGACATATTGTAGTGGAAGGTGGCTTTTCTCAGCTGCTAGTCCATCTCAAGCCCTTCTTCCATCAGATTACCAGTCTCCACCCGGTCCCTTTGTTTTTAGTAAAAAAACAAACTGAACGTAGCAAAACCTACAGTCATGGCCAAAAGTATTCACACCCCTGCAATTCTGTCAGATAATACTCAGTTTTATCCTGAAAATGATTGCAAACACAATTTTTTTGGTATTATTATCTTCATTTAATTTGTCTTAAATGAAAAAACGCAAAAGAGAATGAAGCAAAAAGCAAAACATTGATCATTTCACACAAAACTCCAAAAATGGGCCAGACAAAAGTATTGGCACCCTCAGCCTAATACTTGGTTGCACAACCTTTAGCCAAAATAACTGCGACCAACCGCTTCTGGTAACCATCCATGAGTTTCTTACAATGCTCTGCTGGAATTTTAGACCATTCTTCTTTGGCAAACTGCTCCAGATCCCTGATATTTGAAGGGTGCCTTCTCCAAACTGCCATTTTTAGATCTCTCCACAGGTGTTCTATGGGATTCAGGTCTGGACTCATTGCTGGCCACCTTAGAAGTCTCCAGTGCTTTCTCTCAAACCATTTTCTACTGCTTTTTGAAGTGTGTTTTGGGTCATTGTCCAGCTGGAAGACCCATGACCTCTGAGGGAGACCCAGCTTTCTCACACTGGGCCCTACATTATGCTGCAAAATTTGTTGGTAGTCTTCAGACTTCATAATGCCATGCACACGGTCAAGCAGTCCAGGGCCAGAGGCAGCAAAGCAACCCCAAAACATCAGGGAACCTCCGCCATGTTTGACTGTAGGGACCGTGTTATTTTCTTTGAATGCCTCTTTTTTTCTCCTGTAAACTCTATGTTGATGCCTTTGCTCAAAAAGCTCTACTTTTGTCTCATCTGATCAGAGAACATTCTTCCAAAACGTTTTAGGCTTTTTCAGGTAAGTTTTGGCAAACTCCAGCCTGGCTTTTTTATGTCTCGGGGTAAGAAGTGGGGTCTTCCTGGGTCTCCTACCATACAGTCCCTTTTCATTCAGATGCCAACGGATAGTAAGGGTTGACACTGTTGTACCCTCAGACTGCAGGGCAGCTTGAACTTGTTTGGATGTTAGTCGAGGTTCTTTATCCAACATTCGCACAATCTTGCATTGAAATCTCTTGTCAATTTTTCTTTTCCGTCCACATCTAGGGAGGTTAGCCACAGTGCCATGGGCTTTAAACTTCTTGATGACACTGTGCACGGTAGACACAGGAACATTCAGGTCTTTGGAGATGGACTTGTAGCCTTGAGATTGCTCGTGCTTCCTCACAATTTGGTTTCTCAAGTCCTCAGTTTTTTGGTCTTTTTTCTTTTCTCCATGCTCAATGTGGTATACACAAGGACACAGGACAGAGGTTGAGTCAACTTTAATCCATGTCAACTGGCTGCAAGTGTGATTTAGTTATTGCCAACACCTGTTAGGTGCCACATGTAAGTTACAGGTGCTGTTAATTACACAAATTAGAGAAGCATCACATGATTTTTCGAACAGTGCCAATACTTTTGTCCACCCCCTTTTTTATGTTTGGTGTGGAATTATATCCAATTTGGCTTTAGAACAATTCTTTTTGTGTTTTTTCATTTAAGACAAATTAAATGAAGCTAATAATACCAAAGAATTTGTGTTTGCAATCATTTTCAGGAAGAAACTGAGTATTATCTGACAGAATTGCAGGGGTGTGAATACTTTTGGCCATGACTGTATACACCAGAAGTTAATAATAGTAATACATCAGTTAGTATTTATAATAAAGTGGATGATATATAATTGCAAAGCGCAGGAATGGCAGACCATTCGGAAATTGAGAGAAACCAAAATGAAACAATACAAACTGACGGACTAAGGAGAAAGGTACAAAAACTGATAATTATTTAAATAAAATTACCTTTATTAGACAGAAGTGGTAAACGGTAGCACTATAACACAACATGTGCCCGTACTTGGAATATAAAATCGATACTACTGAAAATGAATAGATAAATTATACAATAAAAATAAAACAGCAGACCAAAAAAGGGGGGGTTAAAACATGGAACCTCAAATGGTACATGAAGACATCTTGTTTCTTTTCGGTTTCCCTTTGTTTTTACATAAATGATAGATCTGAATGATGGAAATGTCTTGTGATAACTGGATACAAAGTGTATTGTTACATGCGTTATCAAGAACAATTAACATAATTATAATGCTACTTATTAATCATAGGGTCAGGGACCTCGTGACCGACCTGTCCAGGTCCCGACTCAAGTCCCGAACTGCGCAGAATGGGACTGGTTGACAGCACCCGCAGACACAAAACAGCATGGTCGCAGGCATGCAGGACCTGCAGCACGTGACCGCAGGAGGAGGGGCCGGGTCCAGCCGCTGGAGCTCCTGGAGTACCGAGGGTACAACCGGGGGGGTGACCGGCTGGAGAGTCGACAAGCAAATAAGCAGAAGAGTAACC
Source organism: Ranitomeya variabilis (assembly GCF_051348905.1). Classification (NCBI taxonomy): domain Eukaryota; kingdom Metazoa; phylum Chordata; class Amphibia; order Anura; family Dendrobatidae; genus Ranitomeya; species Ranitomeya variabilis. The sequence continues at coordinate 618,313,989 of NC_135233.1, forward strand.
GGGTACAAACGGGTGACAGGAAACCGAGCAGGTAATATAAGAGCTGAGGAAACAACCGAAAGGGAAGTCAGAAAACCGGATAATCCACAGACACAACCTAATCGACAGGCAAGTGTGACGTGGGTGACAGGCCGGGTCAAAAAGCGACGTAAACTCACAAGGCAGGCACAAGGCACACACACACAAGCGTACAGGGGTCACTTAACTCAGCCGACGGCAGAAGTATAACTAACAAGGATTCCAGCTGAGGCTATAAAAAGCCCTCCCAGATCCAGAGAGAGGCCACAATAATTAACCCCTGAAGCATCAGTCCAAAACCTACCATAGGATCATGACAGCACCCCTCTCTCAACAGGGGGCCTCCAGACCCCCAGGCTTCCCCGGGTGCTTGGCATGAAATGCCCGAACCAGACGATCCGCATGTACCAAGTGAGCAGGGACCCACAAGTGATCCTCCAGCCCATACCCCTTCCAATGAACCAGATACTGCAAGGAGCGACGCACCAGCCGGGAATCCACAGTATGTCCATCCTCATACTCCGTGTGACCCTCCACCAACACTGGGGGAGCCAAGGATTCAGGACCCTCCTTGACTGACCCCAATGGTTTCAACAAAGATTTATCGAACACGTTGGATATTTTAAACGAGGCGGGAAGATGCAACCTATATGGAACTGGATTGACTATTTCCACAATCTCGTATGGCCCAATGAACTTTGGTCACAATTTGGCCTACTGAGCCTTCAGGTTGATGTTCCGTGTGGAAAGCCAAACCTTCTCCCCTACCTGAAACATGTGCCCCGGGGCTCTCTTTTTGTCCACAAATAATGTATACCTCCCCTGAGCCCTGGAGATATTCCTCCAGATTTCAGCCCACAGATTTTTTTTAACCGCTGAATGGATCCCTCCTCCCTGGGCACCCGGAATCTAATTGCGAAAATTCCCCAAAATGTGGACTAAACCCATAGTTAACCAAAAATGAGGACATTCTGGTGGACTGATTAATCCTATTATTAAAGGTGAACTCAGCCAAAGGTAATGCGTCATACCAGTCATTCTGTCTGACAGAGGTCAAACACCTAAGAATCAGTTCCAGGGATTGATTAGTGCGTTCAGTCTGGCCATTACTCTCCGGGTGATTTGCAGAGGAGAAAGATAACGAAATGCCCAATTTCAAACATAATTCCCTCCAAAATTTGGCCACAAATTGCACACCTCTGTCAGACACCACATTCAGGGGTACTCCATGCAAACGGACAACATGCTGCACAAACAACATGCTGCACAAACAACCTAGACAAAGTTTCTGCTGAGGGCTATGCCGCCAAAGGAACAAAATGAGCCTGCTTCGAAAACCTGTCCACCACCACCCAATATCACGGTATTGCCCTTGGAAAATGGGAGACCGGTGATAAAGTCCATGGATAGGTGAGATCATGGCCTATCAGGAACTGGCAAAGGCAACAGTTCCCCAGCCGGCCGGCTGTGAGTGCTTTTTGGAATGGGCACAAACCCCACATGCAGATATACATTTCTTGACATCGGAACCGAGTGAAGGCCACCAAAAAACCCTGGCCACCGCCTCTCGCATGGCCGTGATGCCGGGATGAGCATTTAGCCTGGACTCATGAAACTCCTGCAGGAGCTTAGACCACAATTGTTCTGGAACAAACAATTTATCCCCTGGCTTAGAAGCAGGGGCCAGAGACTGGGCTCCCACAATTTCTTGTTCCAATTCGGACGAGACCCCTGCCACCACCACCCCTTAATGAACTTCTGATAATAGTTCGTAAATCCCAAGAAGCGCTGCAGCCCCTTAAGATTTTGTGGCTGGACCCAGTCTGCAATTGCCTGCACCTTCTTGGGATCCATGCAAAACCCCTCACAAGGGAACAATCAGACACAAAAAAGACAGTTCTTGTACAAAAAGCGAGCATTTTTCCAATTTAACAAACAATTGATTTTCCCTGCGTCTTTGGAAAACCGTTCTTAGATGCTGTAAATGAGTCTGACTGTCCGGGGAATACACTAAAATGTTGTCCAAATAAATAATAACAAAACAGCCTATAAGGTCCGCAAACACCACATTATTGAAGTTTTGAAAAATAGCTGGAGCATTAGTAAGTCCAAACAGCATGACCAGATTTTCAAAGCGCCCCCCTCCCGAACCCTTATCAGATTATAAGCCCCCCGAAGATCTAATTTGGAGAACCATTTGGCCCCTGATAACTGGTTACACAAATCTGGGATAAGGGGAAGAGGGTAGGTGTTTCTAAGTTATGTTGTTGAGATCCCGAAAGTCGAGGCAGGGACGCAGACCGCCATTTTTTTTCTTTACGAAAAAGAACCCGGCAGCCACAGGAGAAATGGAAGGCTGTATATGCCCCTTACAAAGGCTTTCCGCAATATACTCCTTCATGGCTAGTCTCTCAGGACCTGACAAATTGAACAGATGCGCTTTCAGTAACTTAGCCCCGGGACTAACTGCATGGCACAATAAAAGGGTCTATGTGGCGGTAAGACCTCAGCCTCAATTTCAGAGAACACGTCCTCGAAGTCCTTCACGTACTCCGGAATACCCTCCAGACTGACAGACGACACAGAGACAGATTTGACTAGTTTAGATAATAATTCAGATTCAAAACAATGGTTAACACAATTAGGACCCCATTTGACAATCTCCCGTCTCCAAATTGATGATAGGGTTGTGGCGTTGTAACCAGGGCATACCCAACACCAACCCAGCATGCAAATTCTCCAAAACAACTTATTTTCTCACAATGATCAGAGCCCACTCAGAACGAGAAGACTTCCAAGAAGTAACAAATCCCTTCTTTGGTGAGGAGAGAAGAGTCAATGGCCACCACTTTAACAGGAGTCTGAAGCATAACTGTCCCAGTCGTTTCCCACCACCTTGGATGATGAAGGGCAGGAGGGACTGTCCTTCATCCAGTGTCCTGATTCTGCACAATAGAAGCACAACTGCTTCTCATGGTGGCGTCTTCTCGCTTACTCCTTGAGTGAAGGCGCCTACCTCCATAGCTTTAGAGGTAGCCCCGGCCTCACCTCCACTGGAGAACAGTGGTGTTTCAAGTTGCATAACGCCTCTCGCCTGTAGTCTGCGATCCATACTTGGGTCATGGAGTCTTCGAGGGAGTCAGGTGAGGGATAAAGTGCTAAGGCATCTTTAAGATGGGCCTCTTCAAAACAAACCCCGGAGGGCGGCATCATCCCACGAAACCTTAGCAGCCCAATGTCTGAATTCTGAGCAAAACCACTCGGCCGAGTGCTTTCCCTGACAGACATTCATCACCATGTCCTCAGCCAAGTGCACTCGATCAGGCTTATCATAAATGTACCCTAGGGCCTCAAAAAATGCATCCACAGACACTCTCTCAGGGGCTGTAGAAGGAAGATAAAATGCAGAGGCCCCTAAGCAGAGACATAACCACTCCCACCCTCTGACTCTCGTCCCCAGAGGAGTGGGGTATCAAGGAGAAAAAGAGCTTACAGCCCTCCTTAAACACTCTGAATTCTTTTTTGTTACCGGAAAACGTATCTGGTAACTTAACCAGGTGTTCGGGAGGAACTAAAGTGATGAGCAAGCCCCTGCCTCCTGAATCCCTGAGGCCAGAGCCCCCTGAATCGTGTCCGCAACCTGCTGGTGGGACAGGGCCAGGGCATGCTGCTCCAAAATTAACCCTTCTGATTCAGGTGCTTCACCTGCTCAGAGTATGCATTGGGTCCATGCTACAGAAGGGAAAAAGTTCAGGTCAGTTATGTCAGGGACCTCGTGACCCACCTTTCCAGGTCTGGACACGAGTACCGTACTGTGCAGAACAGGGCGGGTTGATAGCACCTGCAGACACAAAAACGGCATGGTCGCAGGCGTGCAGGACCTGCGGCACGTAACTGCAGGAGGAGGGGGCGGAGCCAGCTACCGGAGCAATCAGCGGAGCACCGAGGGTACAACCGGGGGGTGACCAGCTGGAGAGCCGACAAGCGAATAAGCAGAAGAGTAAGCGGGTACAAACGGGTGACCGGAAACCGAGCGGGTAATATAAGAGCCGAGGGAACAACCGAAAGGGAAGTCAGAAACCAAGCCGGGGTCAGAAAACCAGATAATCCAGAGATAGAACCTAATCGACAGGCAAGTGCAACGTGGGGGACAGGCTGGGTCAAAAAGGGACGTAAACTCACAAGGCAGGCACAAACACACAAGCGTACAGGGGTCACTTAACTCAGCTGAGGGCGGAAGTATAACTATCAAGGATTCCAGCTGAGGCTATAAAAAGCGTTCCCAGATCCAGAGAGAGGCCACAATAATTAACCCCTGGTGCGTCAGTCCAAAACCTACCATAGGATCATGACACATAGCTTGTAAACTGCTGGCACCGCACATGGCTTCTGTCAAACAGGTATAGAAGTAATGGAGGACAGGAGGAAGTGTAACTGTCCTGCTCCATCTGTTCTATACACCTGACCATCATTGTTAGTGATTTTTCCCCTCCATCTATTGGGGGACTGCTTTCCAATACATCATTTCTTCAGTCTAATTCCTCTACTTTGTTTCTTTGTGATTTCGATTTGTTCCGACCATTGTATTATCCAGTGTGGTATAGTGAAGCTCGTGAGCCCCAATACAAATCTCCAACTATCACGGGTCATAAATAGAATCGGTCGTCTTATATGGGCCAGAGACCTTTTGTGCTCCCCTAGGCTCCTGGACTCGGATGCAACTGTATCCACTGTAGTTACATTTTTGTAATATCCCCGTAAAGGGGAGATGGTGCTAATACTTGGCTGAGAATGGAGAACACATCTGTCTGGATCCCTTCTCATTCAGGGACTGCTCTTTGTGGAGTGTAGATGCCGTGGAACATTCCTTGCTCATGACCACAGCGTTCCCAGCACTTGCAAAATCACTTCTGACGTAAGATGTGTTTTAGGAATGTTGTTGCTTAATTCCTTCAGTCTCATTCAGAAAACCAAATGAATTATTGTGGAGAACACGATGAGCACACAGATAGCATAAATTCACTAAGACTCGACAGTTGTAAAACGTTATGAAATACAATGGAACCGGGACAGAAATCCGAGAGCAACGTAGGAAATAAAGGATCACAGTATCTCTCAGATATCCGTGAGGCTATGAGCACACATTGCGGATGTGACTGTGGAATTTTCTGTGCAGATTCTGTATTTCTTGGCAGAAAACGCACGTCAGAATCTGCACTTTCCTTTGCAGTTTTTGTGCATTTTTTTTTGGGCGGATTTGCTACGGATTTCTTCTTTTTTTACTCCTGCAGATTTCTATTATGGAATGGCTGCAAAAAGGCAACAGATCCGGAAAAAGAATTGACATGGTCCTTTTTTTGAATCTGCTGCGTTTTCCGGGCAGATTTTTTTTCCGCTCCATTAGCACAGCATTTTTTTTGTGCTATTGATTTACATTGTACTGTAAATCACTTGCAGATCTGCAGTGCTGTGGATCTGCAATGTGTGCACATAGCCTTAGTCAGAAATCGCAGAGATTCTGGTGGTGACAGTTAAAGGGAACCCGTCAAACCCCCCCCCCCCCAGTGTGTTTTTAAGTAAAAGAGCCACCATAGACTGATATCTGCACAAAAAGCAGTTTTACCTTGTGGTCGGGGTTGAGGGCAGCAAAAAACACAAAAGGACTGGTATGCTTTAAGGCCCCTTTCATACATCAGGTTTTTGCCGTCAGGCACAATCTGGCGGATTTTGAAAAAAAAGGATCCAGCAAAAGTAGCCGCCGGATCTGTTTTTTCCCCCATAGACTTGTATCAGCGCCGGATTTTGCCGGATGGACTCATGTTTCATCCTTTTTTGGCCAGATCTGTCCAAAAAATGTTTTCCGTGGCCAGAGAAAGCGTACAGAGGAACGTTTTTTGTGTGCGGCGAAAAAACGCACAGCGATGGATCCGACGAAAAACTGATGAAACGTGAGGTGAAATGATGGATCCGGCGACCGATTCACTCTCACTCTCTCTCTCTCATCCAAATCCAGGTATATATAATAATAATAAAAAAAAAAAAAAAAAAAATCAGATCCAGCAGAAAAACAGATCCATTGCATCAGTTTTTCACAATTTGCAACGGTTCCGTTTTTTCAAAAATTAGCCGGATTGTGTCTGACGGCTAAAAACTGATGTGTGAAAGAGGCCTAAGATAAAGGACATTACATTTACTTAGTTTTCATCACATGTAAAGCAATGTCAGCTCACACTCAGTTATACATTTTGATCAGTAGTAAATAGAAAAATCATTACCTGTAATTGATGATATGAAGCCCCAGTCCTGAGCTCAGCACAGATACTAAACACAGATTCAGTAACATTTCCTGCTGTGCAAACTGATCCTATATAATTGGGTTTTTCTTCGCTCTTCCTCATCTTACACTTCTCTGGTTATTAAAGGTAATTTTGTCAGTAGGTTTTTGCTATTTAATCTGAGAACAGCTCGATGTAGGGGCAAATACCCTGATTCCAGCGATATATCACTTACTGAGTTTCTGGTTGTGATTTAAATAAAATCAGTGTTTTATGAGCAGGAGATTATCTCTAGAAGACGAGGTGTCTCCTGTCAGGTAGTTGTGCTCTGTGTTGCCACTGATTAGCCACTTTCTACCAGGGCTATGGAGTCAGTAAGCTAAACCTCAGTTTCCTCAATTTCTCTGACTCCTGACTTCAGCCCTGATCACTACAGAGCATGGACATAAAGTGCAACACAGATTCTTCTCAACTAAAAGCCGAGATCAGGAACAGAACAGACATTTCATAACTTTCCAAAATTCTTATGAAAAAAAAATTACAGCACATTCTGCATTGTACTACTGTACCCAATTTATTATATATTTAAGGAGTTGGTCCATTTTATGCCGACACCGACTCTATAGCCCTGCTTTCTACATTGTACACTAATCAGTGGTGTAGATCGATTACACAGGACTCAGTGTTCAGAGAACTGGTAGATCTGATGCAGATAAGTAACATAGTAACATAGTTATTAAGGTTGAAGGAAGACTTTAAGTCCATCTAGTTCACCCCATAGCCTAACCTAACATGCCCTAACATGTTGATCCAGAGGAAGGCAAAAAAAAACCCCATGTGGCAAAGAGTAAGATCCACACTGGGGAAAAAAATTCCTTCCTGACTCCACATACGGCAATCAGACTAGTTCCCTGGATCATCGCCCTATCAAGGAATCTAGTATATATAACCTGTAACATTATACTTTTCCAGGAAGGTATCCAGTCCCCTCTTAAATTTAATTAATGAATCACTCATTACAACATCATACGGCAGAGAGTTCCATAGTCTCACTGCTCTTACAGTAAAGAACCCGCGTCTGTTATTATGCTTAAACCTTCTTTCCTCCAGACGTAGAGGATGCCCCCTTGTCCCTGTCTCAGGTCTATGATTAAAAAGATCAGCAGAAAGGTCTTTGTACTGTCCCCTCATATATTTATACATTAACATAAGATCACCCCTTAGTCTTCGTTTTTCCAAACTAAATAGCCCCAAGTGTAATAACCTATCTTGGTATTGCAGACCCCCCAGTCCTCTAATAACCTTGGTCGCTCTTCTCTGCACCCGCTCTAGTTCAGCTATGTCTTTCTTATACACCGGAGACCAGAACTGTGCAAAGTATTCTAAGTGTGGTCGCACTAGTGACTTGTATAGAGGTAAAAAATATAGTTCTTACCGATAACGGTATTTCTCTGAGCCCATGACGGCACCACGGAGAGAGGGGATCCGCCCACCAAGGACAGGAAACCTACGGATAAAAAGGCGGTACCACTCTCCCGCATCAGTTGTTTTACATAGAAAATGATGGGAGACTACTAAAACATTTGTTAGCTTTAACTGTTTAGCATAACGAGATACCGCGTGACTTTAAAACTATGAATAAACTATGAATAAATTATGGCACTATTTAATGTGAGCACCCATAAGTGAAGGGAGGGAATGTACGGGTGCCGTCATGGGCTCAGAGAAATACCGTTATCGGTAAGAACTATATTTTTCTCTGATCGCCCATGACGGCACCACGGAGAGAATTGCATAGATAGTACATTCAGGGAGGGACCACCGCTTCCAGAACCCTTTTACCGAAGGTAAGGTCCGAAGAGGAGTTTAGGTCCAATCTATAGTGCCTATAGAATGTGGAAGGTGAGGACCAGGTAGCAGCTCTACATATCTGGTCTATAGGAACTCCGGCCTTCTCCGCCCAGGAAGATGCCACTGCCCTTGTCGAGTGAGCCTTAACCTCCCCGGGAACGGACATCCCACTTGCCGAGTATGAAAGACTGATGGCATCCGTAATCCATCTTGCTATGGTGGCTTTCGATGCTTTTTTCCCCTTCCGGGGACCCTGGAAACACACAAACAGAGAGGCATCCTCCCTACTCTCCTTAGTGACTTCTAGGTAGCGTAAGAGACATCTTCGTACATCTAGTGTATGTAATGTTTGTTCCTTCTTGTTTACAGGGTTGGGACAGAAGGAAGGGAGAGAAATCTCTTGAGACCTGTGGAACTTTGATGCCACTTTCGGGAGATATGCTGGGTCTGTTTTTAAAATGACCCTATCCTCTAGAAATTGTGTGTAAGGAGGGTTAGCCGAAAGAGCCTGCAAGTCGCTGACCCTACGGGCAGAAGTGAGGGCGACTAACAGAGCGGTTTTGAGAGATAGGTTTTTTATTGAAGCTTCGTGTAATGGTTCGAATGGTGGACTGGTCAGGGCTTTAAGGACTAAGTTTAAGTCCCATTGAGGAACGATTTTTATCGGAAGAGGCCTTGACCTTCCTGCTGCTTTTATGAATCTAGCGAGTCGCGACCCACCTATTTGAAGCTAAATCAAAATTGAATAGGGCCCCCAATGCTGCCACGTGAACTTTCAGGGTACTGGTGGCCAGCCCCATCTCCAACCCATTTTGTAGGAACTCTAATATGGAATTAAGGGGAATTTTTTTCCCTATTTTTTCACCTGATGAAGACAGAAACTTTTTCCATATCTTGCCATATTGTTTCGTTGTAACCGGCTTCCTACTTTGTAGTAAGGTTGAGATTAGCCCTGGGGAGAACCCCCTGTCTTTTAGCAGCTTCCTTTCAAGAGCCAAGCTGTCAAGTGCAAGTTCTTGATCCTTGGATGACAGACTGGGCCCTGCGACAATAGATCCTGAAGGTCTGGTAACACCCAGGGGTCGGACATTGACATCTTCCTCATCCACGAGAACCAAGGTCTCTTCGGCCAGAACGGGGCAATTAAGATAACCAGCGCCCCGTCCTCCCGAATCTTCCTCAGCACCGCTGGAATCAGAATGAGAGGAGGAAAGGCATAGAGCAGATGATGACCCCAAGACATCAGGAAAGCGTCCACAACTACTGGGTTCCCCAGGGGAGATAGCCTCCTTTTGCTCCCTACTTTTTTGTTTAGATGACTCGCAAAGAGATCTATTTTGGGAACCCCCCATTTCTCTGTGATCTGGGTAAATATTGCTTGATTCAGCTCCCATTCTCCCTGTTTTAGGCTGGACCGACTGAGGAAGTCCGCTTTGTAGTTGTCTACCCCTTTTATGTGTAGACTTGTTATGGATAGGAGGTTGCTCTCGGCTATTTGCAGGATTGAGTTGGTCACTTCCATTAGATTTTTGGAACGGGTGCCCCCCTGGTGATTTATGTAAGATACTACCACCCGGTTGTCCGACATCACTCTTACATGATGAGAGTGAAGGACTTTCAAGAATTTCTGAAGGGCAAATTTTACTGCAAGAAGTTCCTTCATATTGGAGGATTTGTCTGCTAGGGACGGAGACCAGGTGCCCTGGGCTACCAGATCGCCCAGATGAGCTCCCCACCCTGAGGGGCTTGCGTCCGTAGTTAGGACTTTTGAGATCTCAATTACCCACGGGACCCCCTGGGAAAGATTTTCCTGCGATTTCCACCATGTCAGAGAGTGGCTGGTACGAGGAGATAGAATTAACCGCCCGTCTAAATGCTCTCCTAGACGGGTTTGTTCTGACAATATCTGCCATTGGAGGTCTCTCGAATGTAATTGGGCCCACTGGACTGCGGGGATGCAAGAGGTCATGGAGCCTAGGAGGGACATACCCTGACGGAGTGTTATGGAGGGGAGAGATTGAACCCTCGATACCAAACTTTTTAGTTTTTGTATTTTGTTCTCCGGGAGCCGACATTCCATTTTTATGGAGTCTAGGGTGAGACCTAGGTACTCCTGAACTTGAGAAGGTATTAGTCTGGATTTTTCTATGTTTATTAGCCAGCCTAGTTCTTTTAGGGAATGAATCACGATTGCCAGTTGATGCTCGCAATGCTGCGGGGAGGAGACTATTACCAAAAAATCGTCCAGATATGGTACGATTAAGGTATTTTCTTCTCTGAGGTGGGCCATTACCTCCGCAATCAGTTTTGTGAAAATCCTCGGGGCTATGGCTAGACCAAAAGGCAGAGCTGAGAACTGGAAGTGGCTTAGGACTCCTCTGATGTGAACCGCCATCCTGAGGAATCTTTGGTGATCCTTGTGTATTGGGACGTGATAATATGCGTCCTTTAGGTCTAGGACCACCATGAAGCATTGAGGAAACAGCATTTTGATAGACGACTTTATCGTTTCCATTTTGAATGCCTGAACCTCTAAGTAGTTGTTTAGACTTTTCAGATTTATGATGGTTCTGAAAGACCCGTCTGGTTTTCTTCTCAGAAATAGAGGGGAATAGTATCCTTGTCCTCTTTCTTGAGGGGGAACCTCCAGGAGAACTCTCTTTTCTACTAACCCGATGACTTCTCTTTCTAGTGCCAGCTGCTCTTCTGCCGAAGACCTTGTAGATGTCATCGTGAAAGAGGGACGAGGGTATCTCTTGAACGTTAACCTCAGTCCTGATTCTATAATGTTCAGTATCCATTGACTGGAGGTAATCTTTTTCCAGGCTGGGAGAAAGCGAGACAGCCTCCCTCCCACCTGGGGCGAACCTTCATTGCGGAGGTTTCTTGTTATCATTGGGGTTTTTGTTAAAAATAAACCCCTTGTTTTTGTTCCTCTTATCCTCCCATTTCCCCTGGCCTCTCCCCGGGTTCTTTCGGAAAAACCTCTTGCTCCGAAAGGGCTTCCGGTAAGAGGGGAGGCCCAAGGGAGGAAAGGACTTTTTCTTGTCCCCAGCTTTTTCTAAAATGTCGTCTAAAGTGGAACCAAACAAGAATTCTCCTTCACAGGGGATGGTACACAGTCTTGTTTTAGTTTGGAGGTCGCCTGGCCAGTTCTTAAGCCAGAGGGCGCGCCTGGCCGCATTAGCCAGTGCTGCTGACCTAGCGGCTAGTCTGATTGAGTCAGCCGAGGCGTCAGCCAGGAAAGCCGCGGCTCCCCTCATTACTGGTAAAGTATTCAGTATTGAGTCTCGGGAAGTCTTCCCTTTTAATTGACCCTCTAGTTGGTTTAGCCAAATCATTAGGGAGCGAGATGTACACGCCGCTGCTACTGCAGGTTTTAAGCCCCCCCCTGCTGCCTCCCAAGAGCCTTTGAGGAAGGCGTCCGCCTTCTTGTCCATAGGGTCTTTTAGTACCCCCATGTCTTCAAACGGGAGTGCGAATTTTTTTGATGCTTTGGCTATTGCCACATCTAATTTGGGGGCTTTTTCCCAAAAGGAGCAGGATTCATCCTCAAAAGGGTATTTCCTTTTGGGAGTTAAGAGAGACTTTTTCATGGGCTTTTTCCATTCTTTTTTAATTAAAGCTGCAATTGCATCATTAAGTGGAAAAACTCTCCTCTTTTTTTGTTCTAGGCCCCCGAACATGATGTCTTGTACCGATTTTTTGGGGTGGGAGTCTACTAACCCCATAGTACTTCTCACCGCCTTTATGAGGCCATCGGTGTCCTCTAGTGGGAAACAGTTGTGCCCCCCCGAGGAAGAATTAGATGATGCAGATGAGGAGGAGGAGTCGGAGGATACTGAACCCGCACTGTCGCTGTCAGATTTTGAGACCGGAGACGGAGACCTATTCCTGGTCTTTCTCCGTTTTTTCCCCTTCTTTAGGGATCTAAGGGTGTCTTCCACTTGCTCCTTAATCAGGTTTTTTAAGTCGGTTGCAAACCCTTGCAGACTTTCAGATACTGTCTGCTGTATGCAAGCGTTACACAGCGTCTTCTCCCAGGCAGGTGGAAGATCTTCTTTACAGATGGCACAAATTTTATGCTTTGTTTTGCCTACGCTCTTCCTCCCCTAAAAGAGACAAATAATAACCTTACTGTCTCTGACTTTCACGAAGATCCACTTACCACCTCCAGGACCCATAAATACCGGTTGGGGATTCTCCGCCTCTGGCTTTTTCCCCGACGCCGTACTGGACCCCTTACTGTGTTGGGACCTCTGGTGTTCTTTGCTGGTGTCCTGGCGCTGCTGTCGCCTTTTTTTGCTGCTGCTGCTGCTGTGGCGATGCTATAGGTGGAGGTGATTCTGGCAAGGGAGATGCCGGGTCGCTCATATTGCTGCTGGTCCGCGGTCACTGCTTTGACAGCACTCTGGTGTAGTCAGAAGTAGCTTCTTTTGAGGCCCCTGCCGATTACTGCAGAGCCGCTGGGAGGAAGTAACTTTCCTTATTTAAAGCCTTCGCGCCGGTTTTTCTTTTTTTTTTTTTGCGCCTGCGCAGTAGCGGCCAGGTGATGGCGAGGAGCGCCGAACGCCGGCGCCTGCGCAGTCGGGCTTCGGCGGCGCCTGCGCAGAAGTGTCGCCGGCGCCTCGCGAGACCAGCCTAATCCCGGGCATGCGCCGAAATTGCAAGATGGCGCCGGGAGTGCAGATATGGCGCTGCTGACCGGCGCCCCCGGTCCTATGCAGTCCCTACCGCGCGGCTCTGCACGCCTGATGGCGGTGCAGTGTGCAGACTGACGCTGTTTTTTGGGGAGGGCCGCGCCGCACCTCCCGCAACCACAGAGGGACCCCCCTGGATGTTGCCTGCTGCATCTTACCTGGGGAGGTGACCGCGAACCCCTTGTCACCTCCCCCGCACACCCTAGAGGCCCACTAGCCCTTCGCGGTGGCGCTTCGGGTCACCACCTTAGCCGAGGCAGAGGGACCCCAGCTGCCTGAACCGGACTAGATGGCCCCGGAATTCCCACGTCGATCTGGTAAGTCCATAGGTCTCCCATCAAGGACAGGAAACCAACTGATGCGGGAGAGTGGTACCGCCTTTTTATCCGTAGGTTTCCTGTCCTTGGTGGGCGGATCCCCTCTCTCCGTGGTGCCGTCATGGGCGATCAGAGAAATTATGTTCTCCACATGAGCATCTATGCCTCTTTTAATGCATCCCATTATTTTATTTGCCGATGTAGCAGCTGCCTGACACTGGCCACTAAATGTGAGTTTGTCATCCACCCATACACCCAGGTCTTTTTAATTGACGGTGATTTTATTAAAATAACAGCAAACAGCCCAGTAAGTGACACATTTCTGGAATTACAGCTGAAACCAGAAATTTCCATCCACTATATAAAAAGACACATCTGCTGGTTTTTCTCAATATCTGACATGAAATCAGAATAAACCTTTCCTGTTTTAGGACAATTCGGATTATCATAATTCTTAATATTTGCCAAATGCCAGAATAATGAGAAAGAATGTTTTAAGGCATTTGTATTACTTACTGCAAAGTCACAAGTTTCCATCCATTTCAGTAGTATTTGGTACCATTGCCCTTAAACTGAATGACTTGGGTCACACCTTTGGGATCTCCTTCCACAAGCTTCTCACAATAGTTGGTCGGAATTTGGGCCCATTCCTCCTGACAAAACTGGTGTAAGTCTACGTTCACATTTGCGGTGGGCGCCGCAGCGTCGCCGCATGCGTCATGCGCCCCTATATTTAACATGGGGGCGCATGGACATGCGTCGCACTTGCGTTTTGCGCCGCATGCGTCCCTGCGGCGCCCGCGTCCGGGCGCAGAGGACGCAGCAAGTTGCATTTTTGCTGCGTCCAAAATCAATGAAAAAAAGGACGCATGCGGCGCAAAACGCAGCGTTGTGCATGCGTTTTTGTTTGCGTTGTGCGCTGCGGCGCCGACGCTGCGGCGCACAATGCAAATGTGAACGTAGCCTAAGTTATCCATGTTTGTAGGTCGCCTTCCTCGCACCGGCCTTTTCAGCTTTGCCCATAAATTATCAATAGGATTGAGATCAGCACTTTGTGATGGCCGCTCCAAAACATTGACTTTGTTATCCTTAACCCCTTCCCGACATGCGCCGTACTAGTACTGCGCTGCCGGCACTGCATTACTGACAGCCGCAGTACTAGTACGGCGGCTCGATCACCGCGGTCTCGCGCTGAGCGCCGCGGTGATCGGGTGCGGGTGTCAGCTGTATATGACAGCTGACACCCCGCAGCAATGCCCACGATCGGCGCTATCGCCGATCGCGGGCATTTAACCCCTCTGATGCCGCTGTCAATAGTGACAGCGACATAGAGGGGGATCGCGCAGGGACGGGGGCTCCCTGCGCTCTCCCACCGGAGCAACGCGATGAGATCGCGCTGCTCCGGTGACCTGGAAGGAGTCCCCGGATCCAAGATGGCCGCGGGACTCCTTCCGGGTCATGAGATGACCCTGCTTGCCGGCGTCTGCTGAGAATTCCTCATAGCAGGCGCCGGCAAGCCTCTGCAATGTGCCTGTCAGATCGATGATCTGACAGAGTGCTGTGCACACTGTCAGATCACCGATCTGTGATGTCCCCTCCTGGGACAAAGTAAAAAAAAAAAATTTCCACATGTGTAAAAAAAAAAAAATAAATAAAAAAATTCCTAAATAAAGAGAAAAAAAAAAAAATTCCCATAAATACATTTCTTTATCTAAATTAAAAAAAAATCACAATAAAAGTACACATATTTAGTATCGCCGCGTCCGTAACGACCCCACCTATAAAACTATATCACTAGTTAACCCCTTCAGTGAACACCGTAAAAAAAAACAAAAAAAAAACAAGGCAAAAAACAACGCTTTATTCTCATACCGCCAAACAAAAAGTGGAATAACACGCGATCAAAAAGATGGATATAAATAAGCATGGTACCGCTGAAAACGTCATCTTGTCCTGCAAAAAAAAGCCGCCATACAGCATCATCAGCAGAAAAATAAAAAAGTTATAGCTCTCAGAATAAAGCGATGCAAAAACAATTATTTTTTTATATAAAATAGTTTTTATTGTGTAAAAGCGCCAAAACATAAAAAAAATTACATAAATGAGGTATCGCTGTAATCGTACTGACCCGAAGAATAAAACTGCTTTATCCTTTTTACCAAACGCGGAACGGTATAAACGCCCCCCTAAAAGAATTTCAGGAATTGCTGATTTTTGTTCATTCCGCCTCCCAAAAATCGGAATAAAAAGCGATCAAAAAATGTCATGTACCCGAAAATGGTACCAATAAAAACGTCAACTCGTCCCGCAAAAAACAAGATCTCACATGACTCTGTGGACCAAAATATGGAAAAATTATAGCTCTCAAAATGTGGTGATGCAAAAACTATTTTTTGCAATAAAAAGCGTCTTTTAGTGTGTGATGGCTGCCAACCATAAAAATCCGCCCAAAAAACGCTATAAAAGTAAATCAAATTCCCCTTCATCACCCCCTTAGTTAGCGAAAAATAATAAAATTTTAAAAAAAATATTTATTTCCATTTTCCCGTTAGGCTACTTTCACACTAGCGTCGGTACGGGGCCGTCGCACTGCGTCGGCCCGACATACCGACGCATACTGTGCAAGCGCCGCACAACGGGGGCAGCGGATGCTGTTTTTCCACGCATCCGCTGCCCCATTGTGAGGTGCGGGGAGGTGGGGGCGGAGTTCCAGCCGCGCATGCGCGGTCGGAAATGGTGGACTGTCTGCACAAAAAAAGTTACATGTAACGTTTTTTGCTGCCGGCGGTCCGCCACAACACGAAGCAACCGTCGCACGACGCTTGCGACGTGTGTCAATATGTCGCTAATGTTAGTCTATGGGGAAAAAACGCATCCTGCAGATGACTTTGCAGGATGCGTTTTTTCGCCAAAACGACGCATTGCGACGTATGCAAAAAAACGCTAGTGTGAAAGTAGCGCTAGGGTTAGGGCTAGGGTTAGGGTTGGGGCTAGGGTTAGGGCTGGGGTTAGGGCTAGGGTTAGGGCTGGGGTTAGGGTTTCAGTTAGAATTGGGGAGTTTTCACTGTTTAGGCACATCAGGGGCTCTCCAAACGCGACATGGCGTCCGATCTCAACGCGTTTGTTTGCGTTAAAAACGCATGCGTTTTTATAGAAAAAAAAACAGAACACACACTGAAAAGTCACCCACCACCATCAAAGTGATAAAGGGATCCAAACCCTAACCCTACCCCTAAACTCACCCCTAACCGTTTAATGAACATTTTCTGACAGTCATAGTGCCACGTATTTCAGTGCCACGTATTTCAGTGCCACGTATTTCAGTGCCACGATATTTCAGTGCCACGTCTTTCAGTGCCACGATATTTCAGTGCCACGTATTTCAGTGCCACGATATTTCAGTGCCACGTATTTCAGTGCCACGTCTTTCAGTGCCACGATATTTCAGTGCCACGTATTTAAGTGCCACGATATTTCAGTGAAATACGTGGCACTGAAATATCGTGGCATTTACGTGAAATACGTGGCACTTATATACGTGGCACTTATATACGTGGAACTTATATACGTGGCCACTGAAATATCGTGGCCACTGAAATATCGTGGCACTTATATACGTATATAAACGTATTTCAGTGCCACGTATTTCAGTGCCACGTATTTCAGTGCCACGTATTTCAGGTTAGGGTTTTTTGTTTTTTTTCTCGTTTTCTTGTGTTTTTCTATAAAAACGCATGCGTCTAAAAAACGCATGCGTTTTACCGCGTTTTTTCACACATGCGTTTTTTAAAAAAACGCATGCAGATAAAAACGCAAGTGTGAAACCAGCCTTACCCTTGGGAAAATAAAAACGTGGGGGCTAAAATATAATTTTCGTGGAAAAAAAAATATTTTTTATTTTCACGGCTCTGCATGATAAACTGTAGTGAAACACTTGTTGGTTCAAAGTTCTCACAACACATCTAGATAAGTTCCGTGGGGGGTCTAGTTTCCAATATGGGGTCACTTGTGGGGGGTTTCTACTGTTTAGGTACATCAGGGGCTCTGCAAATGCAACATGATACCTGCAGACCAATCCATCTAAGTCTGCATTTCAAACGGCGCTCCTTCCCTTCCGAGCTCCTCCGTGCGCACAAACAGTGGTTCCCCCCCATATATGAAGTATCAGCGTACTCAGGACAAATTGCACAACAACTTTTGGGGTCCAATTTCTCCTGTTACCCTTGGGAAAATAAAAACGTGGGGGCTAAAATATAATTTTCGTGGAAAAAAAATATTTTTTATTTTCACGGCTCTGCTTGATAAACTGTAGTGAAACACTTGTTGGTTCAAAGTTCTCACAACACATCTAGATAAGTTCAGTGGGGGGTATAGTTTCCAATATGGGGTCACTTGTGGGGGGTTTCTACTGTTTAGGTACATCAGGGGCTCTGCAAATGCAACATGATACCTGCAGACCAATCCATCTAAGTCTGCATTTCAAACGGCGCTCCTTCCCTTCCGAGCTCCTCCGTGCGCACAAACAGTGGTTCCCCCCCATATATGAAGTATCAGCGTACTCAGGACAAATTGCACAACAACTTTTGGGGTCCAATTTCTCCTGTTACCCTTGGGAAAATAAAAACGTGGGGGCTAAAATATAATTTTCGTGGAAAAAAATATTTTTTATTTTCACGGCTCTGCTTGATAAACTGTAGTGAAACACTTGTTGGTTCAAAGTTCTCACAACACATCTAGATAAGTTCCGTGGGGGGTATAGTTTCCAATATGGGGTCACTTGTGGGGGGTTTCTACTGTTTAGGTACATCAGGGGCTCTGCAAATGCAACATGACACCTGCAGACCAATCCATCTAAGTCTGCATTTCAAACGGCGCTCCTTCCCTTCCGAGCTCTGCCGTGCGCCCAAACAGTGGTTCCCCCCAATGTATGGGGTATCAGCGTACTCAGGACAAATTGGACAATAACTTTTGTGGTCCAATTTCTCCTGTTACCCTTGGGGAAAAAAATTGCGGGCTAAAACATCATTTAGTGTTAGAATAGATGTTTACATGGAAATGTATACATCAGTACCTGCGCTGGTATAACTGCCTGTCGGTACAAGTTTCCCACAATGATTAAAACAAGAGGAAGGGAGGAATAATGTAAACTGGGGGCTGTATTAATATACTTGAAATCCAATATTTCAACAAGCAGACCAGCATGCGTATATGGTAAAAAGTATTCAGTTCTTACCCTTAATGCAAGTCCATAAGGGAAGTGGTAATGATCCTGAATGGGGATCCGCTGCTCAAAAAAGTCCTCCGGATGCCGCTTCACTGCCCGGGCTGATGACAGAACATTTAGCCCCCGTGTACAGCGCGGCAATAACTTGGAAACAACTCGAATCCCCCTCCGGTGCGGGTAGTGCAATCGGCGCCTGCGCAGGACCTGTGAGCCGTGGTATGCAGCGTGACCGCGCACGTGACGAGGGGTGTGAGTACGGATGGCGATATGGACCAAAAGAATAGACAACGCGTTTCGGAGACGTCTGTCTCCTTCCTCAGGTACTACCTGACGGACAGACGTCTCCGAAACGCGTTGTCTATTCTTTTGGTCCATATCGCCATCCGTACTCACACCCCTCGTCACGTGCGCGGTCACGCTGCATACCACGGCTCACAGGTCCTGCGCAGGCGCCGATTGCACTACCCGCACCGGAGGGGGATTCGAGTTGTTTCCAAGTTATTGCCGCGCTGTATACGGGGGCTAAATGTTCTGTCATCAGCCCGGGCAGTGAAGCGGCATCCGGAGGACTTTTTTGAGCAGCGGATCCCCATTCAGGATCATTACCACTTCCCTTATGGACTTGCATTAAGGGTAAGAACTGAATACTTTTTACCATATACGCATGCTGGTCTGCTTGTTGAAATATTGGATTTCAAGTATATTAATACAGCCCCCAGTTTACATTATTCCTCCCTTTCTCTTGTTTTAATCATTGTGGGAAACTTGTACCGACAGGCAGTTATACCAGCGCAGGTACTGATGTACACATTTCCATGTAAACATCTATTCTAACACTATTTATACCATTTACAATCCTTGGTGGTGATTGTTATACCCGCTGCAGGCAAACTGCCTTGTGACTTATAGCGCCACTCATAACTATTTACTAGTGTAAAACATCATTTAGTGGAAAGAAAAAATGATTTTTTAATTTTCATAGCGCTACATTCTAAACTTTAGTGAAACAATTGGGGGTTAAAAGTGCTCACCACACCCTTAGGGGGTCTTATTTCCAAAATGGTGTCACTTGTGGGGGTTTCCACTGTATAGGCACGTCAGGGGCTCTCCAAACATGACATGGGTTCCGATCTCAATTCCAGCCAATTTTGCATTGAAAAGTCAAATGGCGCTCCTTCCCTTCCGAGCTCTGCCATGCGCCCAAACAGTGGTTTATCCCCATATATGAAGTATCAGCGTACTCAGGACAAATTGCACAACAACTTTTGGGGTCCAATTTCTCCTGTTACCCTTGGGAAAATAAAAACGTGGGGGCTAAAAGATCATTTTTTGTGAAAATTAATATTAATTTTTTTTACGGCTCTACATTATAAACTTCTGTGAAGCACTTGGAGGTTCAAAGTGCTCACCACACATCTAGATTAGTTCCTTAGAGAGTCTACTTTCCAAAATGGTGTCACTTGTGGGGGTTTCCGCTGTTTAGGCACGTCAGGGGCTCTCCAAACATGACATGGGTTCCGATCTCAATTCCAGCCAATTTTGCATTGAAAAGTCAAATGGCGCTCCTTCCCTTCCGAGCTCTGCCATGCGCCCAAACAGTGGTTTATCCCCATATATGAAGTATCAGCGTACTCAGGACAAATTGCACAACAACTTTTGGGGTCCAATTTATCCTGCTACCCTTGGGAAAATAAAAAATTTGGGGCAAAGAGATCATTTTTTGTGAAAATTAATATTAATTTTTTTTTACGGCTCTACATTATAAACTTCAGTGAAGCACTTGGAGGTTCAAAGTGCTCACCACACATCTAGATTAGTTCCTTAGAGGGTCTACTTTCCAAAATAGTGTCACTTGTGGGGGTTTCCACTGTTTAGGCATGTCAGGGGCTCTCCAAACACGACATGGGTTCCGATCTCAATTCCAGCCAATTTTGCATTGAAAAGTCAAATGGCGCTCCTTCCCTTCCGAGCTCAATGGTTTACCCCAACATGTGGGGTATCGGCGTACTCAGGACAAATTGTACAACGACTTTTCTCCTGTTACCCTTGGTAAAATAAAACAAATTGGATCTGAAGTAAAAATTTTGTGAAAAAAAAGTTAAATGTTCAATTTTTTTTAAACATTCCAAAAATTCCTGTGAAGCACCTGAAGGGTTAATAAACTTTTTGAATGTGGTTTTGAGTACCTTGAGGGGTGCAGTTTTTAGAATGGTGTCACTTTTGGGCATTTTCTGTCATATAGACCCCTCAAAGTCACTTCAAGTGTGAGGTGGTCCGTAAAAAAAATGGTTTTGCAAATTTTGTTGCAAAAATGAGAAATCGCTTTTCAACTTTTAACCCTTATAACTCCCTAACAAAAAAAAATTATGTTTCCAAAATTGTGCTGATGTAAAGCAGACATGTGGGAAATGTTGTTTATTAACTATATTATGTGATATAACTCTCTAATTTAAGGGCATAAAAACGAAAAATTTGAAAATTGCGAAATTTTCATAATTTTCGACAAATTTCTGTTTTTTTCACAAATAAATGCAAGTCATATCGAAGACGTTTTACCACTATCATAAAGTACAATATGTCACGAGAAAACAATCTCAGAATCACCAGGATCCGTTGAAGCGTTTCAGAATTATGACCTCATAAAGTGACAGTGGTCAGAATTGTAAAAATTGGCCGTGTCAGTTAGGTGAAAACAGGCTTCGGGGTGAAGGGGTTAAGCGCCCCCGGTCCGACCTGCAAGATAAGAAAAATAAGTTTTATTATACTCACCAGGAGGCGGTCCGATTGGTGTCGCAGGTCCAGGTCCGGCGCTTCCCATCTTCTTATGATCACCGCTCCGCTGTTGCCATTCCTCCCCAGCATCGTGCTCCTGCGTAGTTGTACTTATCTGCCCTGTTGAGGGCAGAGGAAAGTACCACAGGGTGCAGGCGCTAGGCCTCGCTGACCATTCCCGGCGCCTGCGCACTGCAGTACCCATAGACTTGTACAGGAGCTCGTGATCCGTATTTTGGAGCCACTCCCAGCATGCTGCAATTTTTTTTATTTTCAAAACAAAAACTGTTAGTGGGGTCACGGGGCATAGGCACAGTCATAGAATGCCATATGTCCCAACTTTTTTTTTTTTTTTTTAAATCATGTATTTTTTATTAAAGCATATGACACGCCATTAACACAGTCCGATACAATTTCCAGACAAATACCGTACATTAGATACATGACCTGATAATACATTTTCATTTTACTAAACAACACCCTTACCACCTAACCAACCCCCCTCTCCCTCCCCCCAATCTCTTGCCCATTATCCAATACAACCATCTGACAGCATCACCTCTTGAGAAAAGATAACAAGCTTTACAAAAACACGCCTGTACATGTAGGAGTCCCCCCAGAATCAACTACACAACACCCATTCTACTTTGCAGTAACTCAGCAGACGCCACACCTGGATAATCCATCCATCCACCCCACACATTTTCAAATTTTGTATTCTGACCTCTCGTACTGTATATATTTCTTTCCATAAGGACAATAAAATTTATCTTGTTGATAAATTCCTTTTTCCCTGGCGGTTTTTCATCCAACCAGTGCATTGCGATAAGCTTTCTCGCAGCATACAACAATCTTGCCATAGTCAGCCTTCCACATTCATCCGTAGCAATATCATCCATACAGCCCAAAAGGCAAGTCAGCGGGTTACGCACCACATCTACTCCTGTCACCTCCTGGATCAAGTTAAGCACCTTCACCCAAAAGGGTTGGAGGCGAGCACCCGACCGCATCATATATAGCAGATCAGCGCCTTCCTCACCACACCTGGGACATTCTGAGTCACCTCTCATTCCTGCCTTCCTCATCCATGCCGGGGTCCTGTACACCCTATACACCAGGTATAACTGTGACACCCTCTTAGCCTCACTCAGGGAAGCCCTGGGGATATATTGAAGTATGGACACCCACTGGGACTCCGACAAGGGGCCCACATCCGCCACCCATTTCTCCTTAATGCTTAACGGATGCTTCAATAAAAAGGTATCCATCAGACCCCTGTACATCAAGGTAATGAACCCCCTCGTACTCCTCCGAGGCCCAACAAGATTCAACAAGCTATCTGACTGCAGATTCACGCGCGACACCTCGTTTTGACAGTTTAGGGCATGTCTCAACTGCAGGTACTGAAAGAATGACTTCTGGGTTAAAGGAAACTCAGTCCTAAGTGTCTCGAATGTTTTAATAACATCTCCATCAAGTAACTGAGACACGAACCAAATGCCAATGCGCCTCCACTGACCGAACCCCCGCAATCTCATGAGCTCTGCCAACCTAGGGTCAAACCAAATTGGCGTATATCTCGTAAATTCCGTTACTCCCCTCCATTGCTTAATTTTCTGCCATACTTTCCCCATCATAGCTATTGTTGGGAATTTTTTGGGGTTAATTCTGAATCTACCTGCTTCAAGACTGGCCAACAATGGGCCCTTCCCTACCGCGCATTCAATGATTATCCCCGCTGAAAAGCTCTGTTCTGGCTCTCCCCAACCTACCATGTGCTGGCTTTGAGATGCTATATAGTAAATCCATGGATTGGGGACCGCCAAACCACCCTCATCCTTTGCCATTTGCAGATGTTCCAATTTGATGCGCGCCCACCCACCCACCCCTCCAAATTAAATCCCTAAATAGAGTATTGACCCTATAAAATTTACTCTGAGGCAGCCACACTGGAGCATTATGCAATATGTAGAGGAGCTGAGGCATAAGTAACATTTTGATCAAATTGGCTCTGTATATTGTCCTTTTTCACCTATTTAACTCCCTTACTGTAATTACCCACACACTGTACAGAAACGGCTGCATAGAAAGGTACCCTTTAATTGATTTGCATGTGGGCTGACTTTCAGTCCCAGTCTGGCCCTGGTGACACCAGATGTAGTGGGGCTTTCACTTTACATGGACACCAGTGCTGTATGCTGAACAGCTGGCATGTAAGTTACCCTTGTGCTTCTTCATTCACTTCAACCATGATATTGACACAACCAGACGCAAACTACCATTCAGGATCTCAGGAAAGATGGGGAGCAAACTTTGGCATGGACAATCTTTTAGTAACTATTTCACCTAATTTATGTTTTGCTGCAATGATTCTTTTTGGTGGACAATTCAATAAACCACTACATTTTTTTTATAAGAAACATTGTGACATTTTCTTTGGAGTATAACATCTGGTAAAGAGTCCTGAATAAATAAATATACAAAATAATTATATTTAACAAACTTAGGGTATTAAGGACATACTGAGAGTTGGAGGTTCATGTGACACAAGTCTCTATGGGGCTTACATGAAACTGCAATAGATTGCTGTAGCAGGCTTCAGATTTATTTATGTATTAACAGTGGTTCTGGTTATGTATTTATGTACTGATGGTGGTTCTGATCTTGTATACATGTTGGAATTCATAACGTGCTTCATGTTAAAACTGAAAAGTATTCAAAACTTAGTTTTGAGAAGGATTTGATTGAGTTTCTGCTCCAAAACTCAAGTGTAAGTTTGAATGTGTTCACACTGGAGCAGAAATGCTCCAAATCCCTTAAAGGGCCACTGTCACCCCCTCCAGCCGTTATAAACTAAAAGAGCCACCTTGTGCAGCAGTAATGCTGCAGTCTAACAAGGTGGCTCTTTTAGTTTTTGATTCAGTTATTCCCTCAATAAAGCGTTTTAAAATTTGTACAAAATAACCTGTCCTTAGACCTGGAGGCGGTCCGAAGCTTCCTCGGTGAATCTCCCAACGGCCGTCACTCTTCTCTTCTGGGGATGTGGTCGCCGCCCCCTGAGCGCTGTTTCTTCTTAAATCCGGCGCCTGCGCTGTGCGTGCCTGCCTGGGGCAGGCGCAGTCTTCATTGTCCGTCATAGGTCAGATCCAGGGTGCCTGACTGCGCCTGTGCGGGCAGTGCGGCAACCCTGTTGCTGAATCCCCGCCCCGCACTGTGTTATTCATTATGCACAGTGCGGGGCTGGGGTTCCTGGGCATGCGCACTGCGCTGTTCAGACGCTCCCCCAGCTCAGACGCTCCCCCGCCTTCCAGCGTTATTTGCGGCTGCTTCATTCCAAACGCTGGCAAGGAAACCTGTATATTACGGCAACGCTGGAAGGCGGGGGACCAGGGGAGCGTCTGAACAGCGCAGTGCGCATGCCCAGGAACCCCAGCCCCGCACTGTGCATAATGAATAACACAGTGCGGGGCGGGGATTCAGCAACAGGGTTGCCACACTGCCCGCACAGGTGCAGTCAGGCACCCTGGATCTGAGCTATGAAGGACAATGAAGACTGCGCCTGTCACAGGCAGGCACGCACAGCGCAGGCGCCGGATTTAAGAAGAAACAGCGCTCAGGGGGCGGCGACCACATCCCCAGAAGAGAAGAGTGACGGCCGTTGGGAGATTCACCGAGGAAGCTTCGGACCGCCTCCAGGTCTAAGGACAGGTTATTTTGTACAAATTTTAAAACGCTTTATTGAGGGAATAACTGAATCAAAAACTAAAAGAGCCACCTTGTAAGACTGCAGCATTACTGCTGCACAAGGTGGCTCTTTTAGTTTATAACGGCTGGAGGGGGTGACAGTGGCCCTTTAACTTACTTCTGAAAATGCATTAATGTACTGACCTTGGTTCTGGTGATGTATTCATACAAGTAACCCCTTAAATTTTTCGTGTGGTCTTTGGAATTAGTTCATTCTGAGAATGTGGGATGCCCCTTGGACCAAAACATGTTGTGCACCCCTGCGTTACACTACCAGTAACATGTCTTGTTCACTCCACTGAGATGTCTCACATTACTAAGGCGTTTCATTTCTGACACAGGACAGCCGAAAATATATGATGGGGTATATTTATACGCTTCCTCATTTCGGTGGTTAGGATATGATTGCTATTGGGAAGTTCAGCTACAATTACAGAACTCTAAAACACAGTTTCCAACTTTAAAATGTGAAGTTGAAGGATCTGTTCCTTCTGCACATCATCCTGTTTTGTAAACAAACGCCGAGTGTCTATCTGGACACGATGATCCACGCCGTCGCTGCTGACTGTCGCTTCTACCGTCCCACCATGTGCAGGGGTTGTGGTGACAGAATTGTGTAAAGAGAGCATAATCTGCAATAAGGATTACTCTCCTTTTGTAAGATAATAACAGTCAGAATTGGTCACCATGCTGGGACGAAAGGGGCATCAGATTGTTCCCAGCTCATTTCTTCTGGTAGATTTAGTGTGCACCGATGCTGAGCTGTTTGTGATCAATACCTCACGTATTTTTACTAATTATTTAACATTCATTAATTTTTTTTTTGTCTATTAAGCAGAACTGCGGTGACAAAGCTACTCCCAGCTCATGCCCTCCTCACCATTTGTGAAGGCTCTATGTGCAGTTCTTACAATAAGGCGCCTGCGGTGATACTAACATGATGACATGGTCATTGGCCAGCTGGCTTTATCATGTGCCCAGAAATGAACCCAGCCCCTGCTGGTGAGATCCTCCTGCCCGGGCTGGCGAGGTGCCCACACATCACGTCACTCCCACACATTGCTCATAACATTGCTCATAAATACATATTTATTAAGGCTCCTGATGTCCAAGCATTATTGATAATGTGACCACAGATGTGAGATACAAATGGTTTGTATCCTAATACAGAGGCTGCGGTTTCATGTCTTGATCTAAGGAAAGTCACCTGTAAAATAAGACGTTTCATATAATACAAAGCATCGGTGACGGGTGGAGGCTGCAGATGCTCCTCGTTATACATTATCGGATTGCTGTAGACATACATTAATGACACTGGCATTAGGCACAGCTTACATCTGTATATTAAACACTCATGTTCATTGATCATCATCACTGTCACCAGTACTTAGCCCGACTGAGTACATCGACGATTAGTCTGTTATACATGTGTCATCAGATGATACGGAAATGATCACGGACGCTAATTCTAAAAAAAACAAACAAAACTAAACTAAACTCCCATTCTTAGATTTTTTTTAACCTTCTCAACTCAAAGTCTAATTAATTGTATTATATCGGTTTGTGAAAGGTGTAGAATGAGACTAAAAAACATGGCTACGTTCTAGTAGAAACACCACTCCTCTTGTCTGTGGCTTGTGTCTGGTATTACAGCTCAACCTGTTCTACTGAAAGCGCTGCCACCAACTTACTGCCCGATCCCGTGTAACTGGGGTCTGTTACTCCCCGACTGTCGTCTTCCCCGGTTTCCAGCTCTGCTTCTGTCATCTTCGGGGGTGACATTGCTCACACTGGCTCTATATGTGACAATATAAGTCTATGGAGTGTCAGAGCGAGGCTGAGAACGAGGCCCTATAGGCTTATATTGTAAGAATAACGTCCGCCTCACATGTAGAGCGCAGTGTGATCCGGCAAGTCAGAATAGCCATCTTATGAATCCAAGGAGGACTATAGCAGATGGCGATCGGTGGGTAAATTACCGCACTTACACTACATACACACAGGATTAGGAGACAAAGTTTTGTGGGAGCACTTCTGGAACTGAGCTGTTATGCCAGGAGCAGCGCCGTCTTTGGAATAAAGCAGCCATGTTTTTTTTTCCCAATCTTATACCATTTTATTCCAAGGTTACAGAAATCATAACTTTAAATACATCATTCCTCCTAAATATTATTAGGCAAACTCCTACCAGTATAAATACATCATTCCTCCTAAATATTATTAGGTAAACTCCTACCAGTAACATCATCAGCCTCCGACGCGGCTGAAAATGCTTCGGAAGTCATCCTATCTTGGATGGAGTACAACTCAGTAGATCTTTAACAACCTTTGATGTTCTTGAGGTTTGTGGAAACTTTGAAAGAACCACTAGACCTAAAATATAAGCTCCTTTATATGAAAGTACCACAACATTTATCATGGCAGTCCAAGAATTACCATTGATTACAGACAAAGTGACCACTTGGCTGGGGAATTACATTGCATGCTCCACATTTACCTATGGGTTTATGAAGGGCAGTTGGTATTGTAGGTTTAATGGTCCTCTCACTTCCACAAATTGATGACCTTCCAGATTTTAGACATGAGGGAAGAACACTGCATACCACATGTGAATCTTATGGCAGAAACATTAAAGGGCATATGAAGCACTTAAAAGAAAAAAAGGCATAAAGTGTCTTACAAGAGGTAACTACCTGCCTGTTATACCCTTGCTGGGCATTGACTGCTTCTGCCAGAGATTCAGCTACTCTCCCTGTCAACAGAGCAGCAGTTTCTCTTCCGGTTGACAGGGCAGGACTACCGGTGTCATGCTGATTGACAGCGGGATTCCCCCAATTGGGCAGCGGGAGTCAGCTGTCAATCAGCATGACACCAGCAATCGCGCCCTGTCAACCGGAAGAGAAACTGCTGTTCTGTTGACAAATGAGTAGCTGAATCTCTGGCAGGAGCAGCCAATGCCCGGCAGGGTGTATAACAGACAGGTAAGTTGTCTCTGTTAGCTACCATATACCTTTTTTTCTAAAGTCCTGGATATTCTCTTTAACATTTATCCACAGATCTGGCAATTTCCAAGCTAAAAACCAAAGGAGTACAAGTGCATGGGAGAGTGCCCAGGGTCCTGGTAGGCTGTAGGGTTCCCCTGCCTCCTTGGGGGCAACTTTTTCCATCCAGAATGCATGTATATGTCATTAGTTTGGTCTCTGCTCTCCAGAATGCTGGGCTGAGCGGATTCATCAGCAAGAGTTCAGTAGTGATTAGGTCACATCTTCATGGTTGTTCAGGAGAGGAGAGCGCGGCTGGAGATGGATTACACTGTGAGCGGCCAACGACTATGTAACAGAAAATAACTCGCCTTGAGAGAAATCATGAAGAAAAATAAGAAAATTGTATCATTAGAAAATAAATCATTGACAAGAATTCTGTGGCTGCGTCTCATCTAGTCCTGTCAGATGACTGCGTGGCAGCAGCTCACACATTGGCAGAATGTTCTGGTTGTGTCCGTCTGGTCACTGGATCTGAATAGATTCATGTTCGATGTGCATTTCTGGCTGTAGTGAAGATTGCAGAGGCTCCACTGCCTGCAAAAAAAAATCCACAAATGTAATCATGTTATAATCAGACTGCAATGTATACAACCCAATAACACAGGATCTCGCCCAAATACGACAGTGCCTCACCACTGCAAGGACCAGGGAGCAAATGTACGAATGCTTGTTAGGTGGAAGCCTGGATCTGCCAGGCGAGATGCAGCCCACACACTGTTGAGGTTTGCTGGGTATGGGGGAACTTTCTGTTCCTCTGGCGGTATATATAGTACAGTGAAAACAAATGTTATAAACCGTAGATAAGATCAATATCAAATGATGTAGGAATACAAAAATAACGTAAAATATTAGTATTTGTCGTGGACCAGATAATCATCCCAGACATGTTGATAGAGCGAGTACAGAACAATATCACATTACAACCCCTGGCAAAAATTATGGAATCACCGGCCTTGGGGGATGTTCATTCAGTTGTTTAATTTTGTAGAAAAAAGCAGATCACAGACGTGGCACAAAACTAAAGTCATTTCAAATGGCAACTTTCTGGCTTTAAGAAACACTAAAAGAAATCAAGAACAAAAAATGTGCTAGTCAGTAATGGTTACTTTTTTTAACCAAGCATAGGGGAAAAATTATGGAATCACCCTGTAAATTTTCATACCCAAAATTAACACCTGCATCAAATTAGATCTGCTCGTTAGTCTGCATCTAAAAAGGAGTGATCACACCTTGGAGAGCTGTTGCACCAAGTGGACTGACATGAATCATGGCTCCAACACGAGAGATGTCAATTGAAACAAAGGAGAGGATTATCAAACTCTTAAAAAGGGTAAATCATCACGCAGTGTTGCAAAAGATGTTGGTTGTTCACAGTCAGCTGTGTCTAAAATCTGGAACAAATACAAACAACATGGGAAGGTTGTTAAAGGCAAACATACTGGTAGACCAAGGAAGACATCAAAGCGTCAAGACCGGGAACTTCAAGCAATATGTCTCCAAAATAGGAAATGCACAACAAAACAAATGAGTAACGAATGGGAGGAAACTGGAGTCAACGTCTGTGACCTAACTGTAAGAAACAGCCTAAAGGAAATGGGATTTACATACAAAAAAGTTAAATGAAAGCCATCATTAACACCTAAACAGAAAAAAACAAGGTTACACTGGGCTAAGGAAAAGCAATCATGGACTGTGGATAACTGGATGAAAGTCATATTCAGTGATGAATCGTGAATCTGCATTGGGCAAGGTGATGATGCTGGAACTTTTGTTTGGTGCCGTCCCAATGAGATTTATAAAGATGTCTGCCTGAAGAGAACATGCAAATTTCCACAGTCATTGATGAGATGGGGCTGCATGTCAGGTAAAGGCACTGGGGAGATGACTGTCATTACATCTTCAATAAATGCACAAGTTTATGTTGTTATTTTGGACACTTTTCTTATCCCATCAATTGAAAGGATGTTTGGGGATGATGAAATCATTTTTCAAGATGATAATGCATCCTTCCATAGAGCAAAAACTGTGCAAACATTCCTTGATAAAAGACACATAAGGTCAATGTCATGGCCTGCAAATAGTCCGCATCTCAATCCAATTGAAAATCTTTGGTGGAAGTTGGAGAAAATGGTCCATGACAAGGCTCCTACCTGCAAAGCTGATCTGGCAACAGCAACCAGAGAAAGTTGGAGCCAGATTGATGAAGAGTCCTGTGTGACACTCATTAAGTCCAGGCCTCAGAGCCTGCAAGCTGTTAGAGAAGCCAGAGGTGGTGCAACAAAATACTAGTGATGTGTTGGAGGGGTGTTTGTTTGTTTTTCATGATTCCATAATTTTTTCCTCAGAATTCAGTGACTCCATAATTTTTCCCCTATGCTTGGTTAAAAAAGTAACCATTACTGACTAGCACATTTTTTGTTCTTGATTTCTTTTAGTGTTTCTTAAAGCCAGAAAGTTGCCATGTGAAATGACTTTAGTTTTGTACCATGTATGTGATCTGCTTTTTTTCTACAAAATTAAACAACTGAATTAACATCCTCCAAGGCTGGTGATTCCACCATTTTTGCCAGGGGTTGTAGTCATTTCTCACTGGATAACAGTTATTTACCCTCAGGTGACAAGTTTTAGGCAGAAAGAGCCTTACCTGGGGATTAATCATTATAGGAGTCATTGGACAT
The DNA here is from genome assembly GCF_051348905.1 of Ranitomeya variabilis. Taxonomy (NCBI): domain Eukaryota; kingdom Metazoa; phylum Chordata; class Amphibia; order Anura; family Dendrobatidae; genus Ranitomeya; species Ranitomeya variabilis. Next base: position 618,344,612 of record NC_135233.1, read on the forward strand.
TGACGCTGGTAACTTTGTGATTAATAAAGCATTCATTATTCTGAGACGTGCTGAAGGAGGGCTGTCAGGTCAGCGATCCCTGACCGCATCCTTAGGAGTTTCTGGCTGGGTGATGTCTGAACACCGCACGGCTCAGGGTCCTGGGATTCACCACCTTCCTGGACACAGAAGTGTACTCTTACCTTTAGTAATGGCCGTGTACTCCCCGGACTTGTCTGACAATATAATAAGAGCCTCAAGTTCAACTATAAGGGAAAAGCACATGGCCGGCAGGTCAGGCTCAGTGCCGGGAGTCCCTGCACATTCTTGGAGGATGTTTGCTTTTACTTGAATTTATTTTTTGGGGAATAGAAGGTGTTTAAAATTAAATACAGAAACTGAAGAGTCCAGGTCTTGTCATCATCAAAGTCATTGCTGGCATTGATAAAACCTTTATGAGTAACCCCGCAGAGCGGCAGGTTTGGGGTGGTTATTCTATACCTGAGCTGCGGGAGATGAATATATGCTCCAGTCCTCCGGAATTAAACATCTACATTCCAGATTTTTTTGTTTCAAATTCCATGTGATTCCTATTCATTAAAATAGAGAAATACACCCAAATACAAGAAAATGTATCTTATTTGATATAAATGGATATTCACAGAACTATATATATGACTACACATTAGGGTGAATAACCATAGATACGCTGCATATACAAATCACAAGAACAACAGACCATGTGGAAGAAAAATAGCATAAAATAAGGACCCCCGGACGTTTCGCCCTTAGCATGTATTTAAAGTGCCTTACAAAAGTATTCGGCTCCCTGGAACTTTTCAACCCTTTTCCACATATCATGCTTCAAACATAAAGATACCAAATGTAAATTTTTGGTGAAGAATCAACAACAAGTGGAACACAATTGTGAAGTTGAACGAAAATTTATTGGTTATTTTACATTTTTGTGGAAATTCAAAAACTGAAAAGTGGGGCGTGCAATATTATTCAGCCCTTTTAACTTTATACTTTGTTGCGCCACCTTTTGCTGTGATTACAAGTCGCTTGGGGTTTGTCTCTATCAGTTTTGTACATCGAGAGACTGAAATTCTTGCCCATTCTTCCTTGGCAAACAGCTCGAGCTCAGTGAGGTTTGATGAAGATCGTTGTGAACAGCAGTTTTCAGCTCTTTCCACAGATTCTTGATTGGATTGAGGTCTGGACTTTGACTTGGCCATTCTAACACCTGGATACGTTTATTTGTGAACCATTCCATTGTAGATTTTGCTTTATGTTTGGGATCATTGTCTTGTTGGAAGACAAATCTCCGTCCCAGTCTCAGGTCTTTTGCAGACTCCAACAGGTTTTCTTCAAGAATGGTCCTGTATTTGGCTCCATCAATACTAATAATTTTATTTATATAGCGCCAACATATTCCACAGCGCTTTACAAATTATAGAGGGCATTTGTACAGACAATAGACATTACAGCATAACAAAAATCACAGTTCAAAATAGATACCAATAGGAGTGAGGGCCCTGCTCGCAAGCTTACAATCTATAGGAAAAAGAGAGAAAAAAATCCCATCAATTTTAACCATCTTCCCTGTCCCTGCTGAAGAAAAGCAGGCCCAAACCATGATACTGCCACCACCATGTTTGACAGTGGGGATGGTGTGTTCAGGGTGATGAGCTGTGTTGCCTTTACGCCAAACATATCGTTTGGCATTGTTGCCAAAATATTTGATTTTGGTTTCATCTGACCAGAGCACCTTCTTCCACATGTTTGGTGTGTCTCCCAGGTGGCTTGTTGCAAACTTTAAACAACACTTTTTATCGATATCTTTGAGAAATGGCTTTCTTCTTGCCACTCTTCCATAAAGGCAAGATTTGTGCAGTGTACGACTGATTGTTGTCCTATGGACAGACTGTCCCACCTCAGCTGTAGATCTCTGCAGTTCATCCGGAGTGATCATGGGCCTCTTGGCTGCATCTCTGATCAGTCTTCTTGTTTGAGATGAAACTTTAGAAGGACGGCCGGGTCTTGGTAGATTTGCAGTGTTATGACACTCCTTCCATTTCAATATGATCGCTTGCACAGTGCTCCTTGGGATGTTTAAAGTTTTGGAAATCATTTTGTATCCAAATCCGGCTTTAAACTTCTCCACAACAGTATCACGAACCTGCCTGTTGTGTTCCTTGGTCTTCATGATGCTCTCTGTGCTTCAAACAGAACCCTGAGACTATCACAGAGCAGGTGCATTTATACGGAGACTTGATTACACACAAGTGGATTATATTTATCATCATTATGCATTTAGGACAACATTGGATCATTCAGAGATCCACAATGAACTTCTGGACTGAGTTTGAACACTGAAAGTAAAGGGGACAAATAATATTGTACTCCCCACTTTTCAGTTTTTGAATTTCCATGAAAATTTAAAATAACCAATAAATTTCGTTCAACTTCTCAATTGTTTTCCACTTATTGGTGATTCTTCACCAAAAATTTACATTTGGTATCTTTATGTTTGAAGCATGATATGTGGGAAAAGGTTGAAAAGTTCCAGGGGGCCGAATATGTTCGCAAGGCACTGTGTACATTTATTGATTGATTTAAGGCTATCTTTCATCTCATATATAATTGATGTAATGAGAACATAGCCTTGAGCCCCCCTTATTTATACATTTAATGAATGCGTTTGTCGAGAACTTTCTTATATTCCTTCTGTGTATTGCTCCCCACAATTTTACATATTTTTAATTGTATGTACCAATAAACTGTACACCTTTTTACTATAATTTTATCTTTGTGTTATTCACGCTATTGTGTAGTCCTATGCATTAAAATATCAAATCCCATGAGGAGGTTTTCTGTGTTATTCTGATTCTGAATATTCTGATCAGACAAATGAACATCTGATACGATTAAGGGCCCAGTATTACTCGCTTCCCCTTACTCTCCTGATTGATCCGTCTGATATCAGGAATACTTCTCACCAGAGTATATGTGATCTCCTAATAATAATGAGTAGCTCAATATCATTCCCCATTGCTGTATGGTTTAGGGTGGGGGAAGCTCATCATCAGCATCAAAATATCGAACAGCTTATAAAAAGTGTAGTTGTTATGCGGGATACAGTCTTTTACTGTAAACCTCCCTCCGTATAGGACATCACACTATACTCTACCAAAGGAAAGGGGACAGCTGGACCACACGCTGTGTATAAATGTACAGGGGGCTCAGCGGATCAGTCATACCGCAAGAAGAGTGAAAGTGTTTTATCTTCATGCTCCTCTCTCAAGTTTCCCTCTACCCCCCCTCCCAAAAACAACAAAAAACCCAACATACCTTTATAGGGCATGAATCCCCAAAACTGTGCCATTTACAGATATAATTCAGCTTAAAAAAACCTTGTGTGGTCAACAAAGAATGTAAAAGTGATTCCTCTCTAAAACTCAGGAGCAAAAGATAGGAAGAAAGAATTGCAGGGGCAGTTAGAGAAACAAGACCCCGACCCCTAAGCACAGACAATGAATCGGGTGCCATGATCACAGCTGATGTTTGTCACACGTACAGAGATTGGGGCACAGGTATTTGAAATGCCATGGTGGGGCCGCGTCTCGCAAGGACATCTGCAAGGAGTCTGTATGTTTTCCCCGCGTTTGTGTGGGTTTCCTCCGGATTCTCCAGTTTCCTCCCACATTCCAAAGACATACTGATAGGGAATTTAGGTTGTAAGCCCCATTGGGGACAGTGATGATGATGTGTGCAAACTGTAAAGCGCTGCGGAATATGTTAGGGCTATATAAAAATAAAGATTATTATTATACCTAATAGGTGTAAATAGTAACCGGCCAGGGCGCAAGACGGGGTCCTATAGGAACTGTTACGGAGAGGAGCTCATTTCAGGCACTAAGTGCACTCCTAAGTATTAGGACATGAAGAACACATTTTTGCATGTTAAAAGTCTGGTATTTATCCTTTAAAGAGGTCATCTCATGTATATAGGGGATCTGGACGTCATTAATCAGCTGATCACCAGGGCAGCACCTATAGTTAATGGATTGACACCTATAGGAAATGGATTTTCTGTGTGATGCTGTACTAGATAAATGAAGATAAAATGCTGTAATAGAAATTGCTCAGGGCAGGAATCGCTCAGAAAGATCTGTGTCTTTCTTTTCATCACTCGTCAGCTTCACGAGTGTAGTAAACTGGCCAATGTGATACCCAGGTAACTGGTGTCGTAACCCAGAGAATTGTCCCAGAAGGGTCCCAAGGATTGCCCAAAACTGAGAGACAGTTCTATGCAGTGAGCCCCCCATGTCACTCAGGACTTCCCTCATCATATATTAATCACAATGTTCAGGCCATGTGATGTCTCTCCAGGCCTTTTATGACCCTCCTATATTACCAGAGTAAGCTGCAATGGATGTAGAGGGGTCGGCAGAAGACATGAAGACTTCTCTCTGTTTCAATGTTTCCGGTATAGACAGATAAACAGATAGCACTGTAGTCGTGCACTGAGGGTAGGCGGCAGTAAATGCCCAGTTGTACCATACTCCTTCAGAGACAAATTAACCCCTGGTATGAAGCAGATATCATACATTCTGGGCAGGTACATACCTGATCTGTTGCCGAAGTCTCACTAACTGGAGCAAGTTGGACATACTGGACCTGGATATCATTGGCTTGAAGGGGGGAGCCATTGACGCTGTCAGACGCTGGGTCAGCAGAAGCAACAGCGATGAGTTGTGCTCCCTGGAGAACCTGAAACGAGTGAGAGATTGTTAAATACAAAGTACCAGCCATTATTCTAGATCATATTATTGGATGAACTTATGGCTTTCTGTTCTGGACTGGAGGATGAGGGTCCATCTGCCCCATGCCCGCTGCTGATTCATTCCAGCGCTGAAGAGGTAAAGCAGGAATTTAGGAGAGGCTCCAGAAGACCATTGTATACTCCGTGCCAGCCAAATAAGCATACCGCAGTAATGATTACAGGGGAGGAATTCCTGAGCAGACAACCGCTGAGCCTTCTGAAATGGCCAGGAAACATTGAGTGGCATGTGTATGCCGAGCTGCTGGAGCACACAGCCAAAACATAACCCTTGGTGTCCCATAAAATATGACAAATCCAGGATTCTTTACTTCAATCAAAGGTTACGTCTTGCAACTGAGAAAAATGATGGAAAAACATTCAAAAAAGAATAGATAGGAACCGCTGATTAAAATCTGATCGGAAAAGCATGAACCAACTACGGGAGAAGTTCCTTATGGTGGATGCTTTCTAAGGGGTAAAAAGGTATTAAACGGTCATAACCTACGACTTTTGGGGTTGGGCTCGATGGCCACTTTTATCCTTTGGCATAATTCAGTTTTCCAGATGTCACCTTCACAAGAAATGATTGCACAAATATAACGAAGCAACAAAGCAGAATACTAGAAGTGAGTGAAGACTATCTAAAAGTGTATGGAGACAAAAGGACATTATCACCGGGATGGAGGCAAATAATAGTGGAAAGGAGTCATTTATAGAAAAAAAAGCTTGGACATAAAATATATTTTGCAGGGAATGAAAAGTTCAAACATTTGTATTGACTCATTATCAAAAGTCTCTGCCAGCTCCATATGTGTTTGGCTTGGAGCGCGGCAGCGTCCTGACTCGCTACTGAACATTCCTAGTGCAAGTATTTAATATAAGATAAACAGCGGCCCCCCGCGTCTTCTCTTCAGGCCCCTATTGCTACAACTGCACCAAATTGTTGCTTGATTGATGTGTGCAGGTCAGCGGGTGCGCACTGATGTCATAATACAAACATGCAGGCATAATTCATATTTAAATGGAAAGTATATCCAGCAAGTGAATAAGCCCGCCATGTGCTGGTGTGACCCCATTATAACTAGGGGCCAAAACGCATTGTTGTGGGGATGACACAAGGTGAGAATTTAGCCCGATGCTACCACTCCCAATTCCTTTATGCCTGTCTTTTATGGCAATAGTCGGAGTGAGGTGGTGTCCTCTGTCACCTCTGATCCCACGGACATCACTGGACACAGTATCTCATGGGCTGGAGATTGGCGACCATTACTGACCAGTTCTTTTGGTCTGCAGTCTCAGAGCAGATGGCGCTTAAGCAGAAGTCCTTTATGATGACTGTCTCTGGATGCTCCAAGCTTGTATACTTACACTCTGTAGTAATGGTATTGTTAAAAAAAGCATGTTTCACAAAAACAAATAATGTACCAATATACTTCCTGCAAATGATCCGACAATTTATTTCCCTACTGCAGACACACACATAACCTGGCTCATAAAACCATTACGTATTAAAAAAAAAAAATCTAATATTAATTTAAGCTTAATCCATAGATTTATATCATAGGATATTTACTCTGGAAGATGGAGCGACTCCAGCACAGAATTTCATGCTTAATCCAATAAGATAGAACCACAGCCTTTACTCAACCCAAATATTGAAAAAGGCTAATTTTTCTTCCAAAGTATCATTCCTACTTTCTAATTTCGTACGGACTCCTGGCTGGTGAGGCAGAATAACAAGTGAAGCGATTACGCCTGAAGAAGACTGATTTAGGAAAGGAATCACAGGACTGCGTGAAATGTTTTCTCTTGGTTTTCACCAGAAGCATCTGAAACAGATTAACTGCTCTGAGTAGGTGATGAGGAATGGTAGGTGATCTGTCCCTTCTGGCTGAAAAACCAGCGTTCATATTACACAACGAAATAAGAAGAAACAGAGGAAACTTATGGGACATGACCCCAAAGCACCCACCAAGTGGAAGTACCAGCCCAAAATTAAAATTACTTTCTACGAGTTACTGGAGTTAGCCGTCCCAGCAAGGTAATTCATTTGGCTACTGTGGGGGGCACGATATGGAAGACGGAGCCTAACATAACTGTACTCCATCATTGTTGAGGAGAAAGTGGAATAGTATTCAACATTATCAAATATGGAGAAAAAATACAGGTCCTACTGTCCTACACCACTCTTCTGTCCTACAAGGGATGCGAAGGAGATAGTACGGTAGAATGTGAAGATGTGAGTGTGAAAACCCCTCTGTTCTCTAAGAATGTCCTTATGATGCTGTATCCAGGGGCCATCTCACATTAAGAGAACATGGACTAGGCCTTTTCAAGTCATGGGTATTTTAACTTTAAGTCATTTTCCTGGAAATTGTTGGCCTCTGTGCTGGAGACTCTCAGTTCACCTCATTTTTCTGACTTGTTGGATATCACGCAGAGGATCTGTGGCTCCCACCTCAATATCACACACATGCTTATAATACTCAGTTTTCAGCACCTAATGTATATGTATGACGATATACAAGAAAGCGGATTGGCACATACCGTCCTGTGCAACAAAATCCTTTATTGTGGCATCATCATACCAACAGCAGGCAGATAAAACAGTGGAGCAAATACAGACGATAATTGTTTCACGCTTACATTGCGCTTCAACAGATCACGAGGTCAATGACCTGTTGAAGCGCAATGTAAGCGTGAAACGATCGTTGTCTGTATTTTTTCCACTGTTATATCTGCCTGCTGTTGGTATGATGATTCCACAATAAAGGATTTTTTTGCACGGGACGGTATGTGCCAATCTGCTTTCCTTTATATGGACATACAGATTATTTTTCTTTGGAAGTGGCACCCTTAATCCCTGGTGTATGTGCAGGTTTATCAACCCGAGGTCATACAGCTGTGCCTTTGTCCTGCTTTTCTTCTATGGTATGTGTAATATATATGTATGTTACGCCAAGCTAAGATGTGGACCTCATAACTACTGAACCCCAACAGGAAAGGCCGGGATGTTCTGTAGAAAATCATTAATGGCTGAGTCAGACCTTCCCTAGTTTCCAGCCAGTGAGAAAAGTAAGATCTTCTGACCATGGACTGCTGGGACGCGGTGTGCAGGGGGAAATCTATTGGCAGAATTACAACTGAGAAAACATGATAAAATAATAATGGTGTAATATCATCTACTTTAGAAATCTGAAAAAAAGGAATCTGTTCAGTATTTGATTTCCATCAATCTAAGCAAATGTTTCGCCCAGAATCAAGTCAACATTCCCATCCCAAGGCTAATCCTTCGCTTCGTCTTACAGAACAGGGCGGTGTGATTTTCAGCGGAATCACTCATTTTACTTCTACTTCTTTAGTAATCAACATTATTATTTTTTACAGTAAATGTTTCCCGGTTAAATGGGAGTATGATCTTTTCAGATGAACAACTGAATATGTATGTTAGATATGTATTTTATCCTGTGATTGAGAGTAAAGTGGAAGAGTTCTTACATTTTTTTTAAGGATTTGCTCCTAAAAAATAAAGTGCCTCAAACAAAACAAAGAATTATAAAATAGTAATGTTTGCAAGTGCATAAGTGTAGAGGCAACACCAAGAAGTGTTTAGGTCCCAGTGTAATGCAACCCCAATTTCAAAAAAGTTGGTCCGCTGTGTATAAAGTAAACAAGGATGCCATGATCTGGAAGTGTCTCATCGCCTTATTTTAGGGAACACAGATCGTGAATAGTGAACATTTTCCTTCTTTTCTATACAACAGTCTATAAACGGATGGGAAGTGAGGAGACAATTGTTGGAGTAGGAACCGTGCCCATTCTTGTCTGTTGTGGAATGATCCGCAGTCTTGGAGTCTTCTTTACATTTTATACAGCGTCACAACTTTTTTAGAACTGGGGTTGTAGAAGCGTCTATCATATGTCCCACCTTCACCTTACATTGTGCAGCTGGTCTCAGAGCTGCCTACAATTGGGATTATTGTAGATAGAACAGAAAAGAGCCCATACCTCGTGCCTGGTACAATATTAGGGTTATATTCGAGGAATATTAGGGTTATATTCGAGGTTATGGCTGTGATCACATTGTTTAGTGACTCACTAATATTTGCTCATAACGACACATGTATAGCTAATCTGGAAACGCTCAATGTACCACTGGCATATGGTCACATTTAGGAGAAATTAGTCAATACGCACATTTTTTAACCAGTTCAAGGATTACAGAAATTCTTAACTGTTCCTGCACAGATAAGCCTTTCATTTAAGAAAAAAAAAACCTCTGTATCTAGTGCCAGCGCTTGTAATCTGAGATCATTACCAATATCTGGAAAAGGAATTTCCAGTTGAGCAGTTGAGTATATGTTAGGTCTATTTATGAAGTGGATTATCCATCGGTCGAGGCCAGAAGAGCATTCTTTGTGAGGCAGAATGTGACACATCGCAGACTGGTGTTCAGGAGAAACCACACCGTGTTTAGAGCCGCTCTGAGTCACACGCCGCTGTCTGGCTGCAGACACTGAATCACTGCAGCCACCAAGGACCTTTCTGTCCACCAGCGAGATCCATTTACATTCACTGGGCTGACCTCAGGATTGGCTGGGGAGCCAAGGCATCATCTGCACAAAATGTTACCGTTGTGCCCCCCACACAAGATCCTCGCTTGGCCTAAAGATTGTGACCCTGTGTCAGAAACGTTCTGCTAGGTCATCCAGCTCTTTGTATAAGGACCAGGCAAGCAGCTGAGATATAAGTAAATCCGAGGCCATAATATTATGTGGAAGGATTTAGTGAGTTTTTTGCCAGGTTACCAAATGTGCAAGAAGGAAATCTGTTTGAGATTAACTATAGCATCTTCTTACAATTAACCGGCTGGGCATCACATCAAGGCAGATTGTCCTTCTGGTGACTTGTCTCCTAGGTTGGATGCAGTGTTCGTTGATCAGATTTGTGGAGATTATCAGACAAATGTTTGCCTTTTGGAAAGTGTGAAGATGTTGTGTCGCCTAGCTTTCGTGAGGCAGAGCACAATAATACGGCGACATTTTACAGTCGGATGGAAAACATGCCATTTTAGGTTCAGGGAACTTGGTGTTATCACGGGGGTCACAATGGTCTTTATTTGTCTATTGATTTTCTGCATTTTGAGAACCCTCTTCTAAGTATATTAACAATTTCAGGAGACTCCTGACGCCTTATGTTGCTTGCAAGAAAATTAAACAACTGCATTAACTTTGGAATTGTTAAGAGTTGATGAATGAAGAGCTCAATGGAAAAACCAGAGGTTCAGGTTAGATTCTGGGAATGTCATGCATTTAAAAATGCTGAAGCCAACAGAAAATTAAAGGGGACAATCTTATACAGGTGGCATCCCGTCCATCCCTTCGCATTTCCTCATTCTGGGCCCCATACCCTGAGCGATATGTCTGTGAGATGAAGCAAGATGGAGACTACTGAGGGAAACTGACCATCAGACAGACTCCTTTAGAGATTTTCCCTTTAAGTATTCTTATCACCAATCCACAGTATCGATGACAAATGTATGATCACTGTGGGTCCCACTGGGAGCTCCACCAATCCTGAGAAGTCCCGTGTGTGGATCCAGGTGTTGTGACCTCCATTCTCTTTACCTCTATGGGACTGACTGAGCCGTTCTATCAGGTCCAAGTGAATGGAGCAGAAGTCAATCACGTGCAGTAAAGCCAAAAAGACGTTGGAAAACGTCTACGTATTAGAGACACATAAGTGATGACCAGAGAGAGGATGTTATACTGAATGCATCTATGTGATCAACCCCTTTCTATAGTCATCTCGTATATACTGTAACTCCTCTAGTGACAAAGATATACCGTAACTTATCAAAAAACATGGCAGATCTGCAAATTGGATCAATAAATCGAAGATTTGCTATCTGTC